>NC_091453.1:86722885-87089347 GCF_964237555.1 Oryctolagus cuniculus
TTCCCATGGAAATAGTTTTTTCTAATATGTATTTTGCCATGGAATTTTTTTTTTCCCATGAAGTTTTAAAAATAAACTGATTTTTTTTTTAAGTTTTCATTGGAGCCCGGTGCCATGGTGCAGTAGGTTAATCCTCTGCCTGTGGCACCAGCATCTCATACGGGTGCCGGTTCTAGTCCAGGCTGCTCCTCTTCCAATCCAGCTCTCTGCCGTGGCCTGGGAAAGCAGTAGAAGACGGCCCAAGTGCTTGGGCCCCTGTACCCGCGTGGGAGACAGGGAAGAAGCTCCTGGCTCCTGGCTTCGGATAGGCGCAGCTCCGGCCGTTGTGGCCAGTTGGGGAGTAAACCAACGGAAGAAGACCTCTCTCTCTGTCTCTTCCTCTCACTGTCTGTAACTCTACCTCTCAAATAAATAAAGTCTTAAAAAAAGACTCTCTCTCTCTCTCTGTAACTCTTTCAAATAAATAAATAAATCTTTTAAAAAACAAGTTTTCACTGGGGCTGGCACTGTGGCATAGCAGGTAAAAGTCACTGCCTGTACTGCCAGCATCCCATATGGGCACCGGTTAGAGACTTGGCTGCCCCACTTCTGATCCAGCTCTCTGCTATGGCCTAGGAAAGTAGTAGAAGATGGCCCAAGTGCTTGGGCTCCTGCAGCCACGTGGGAGACCCAGAAGAAGCTCCTGGCTTCAGATTGGCCCAGCTCCAGCCATTGTGCCATTTGGGGAGTGAACCAGGGGCTGGAACACCTCTCTCCTGCCTCTGCCTCTCTGGTAACTCTGCCTTCAAATAACTAACTAAATATTTTTAAAAGTTTTCATTTTTATAAATAAATATGTATTTATTTGAAAAGCAGAGTCATAGAGAGAGGGAGAGACAGAGAGACATCTTCCATCTGCTGGTTTGCTTCCCAAATAGCCACAACAGCTAGGGCTGGGCCAGGACAAAATCAAGAACTTGGAACTCCATCCAGGTCTCCCATGTGAGTGGCAGGGGTCCAAGCACTTGAGTCATCTTCTGCTGCCTTCCCAAGTACATTAGCAGTAGCTGGATTGGAAGTAGAACAACCAGGACTCAAACCAGCACCTCTGATATGTGATGCCAGTGTCATAAGTGGTAGCTTAACCCACTGCGCCACAATGCTGGCCCCTTCCATTTTATTTGAAGGCACATGTACACAGATTTTCCATCTGCTGGTTCACTTACTCAAACATTCACAACAGCCAGGGCTGGGCCAGGCTGAAGCTAGGAGCCCAGAACTCAATGTGGGTCTCCATGTGGGTGATAGGGACCAAAGTACTTGAGCCACATCTGCTGCCTCCCAGGGTATGCATTAACAGGAAGATGGATTGGAGCAGAGGAGTTGGGACTTGAACTTTGTTCTCTGATATGGGATATGAGCATCCCAAGTGGTGATTTAACTGCTGCACAAAATGCCTGACCATCCATGGCCTTTTTGAAAACCCTCATAATGAGTTAAGATGAGGTATCCTGCAGTATGTGGATTCCTAAGTCCATATGACTGATATACTGAGATAAATGTTGAAATTTGGATACAGATATGTATACAGGGAGAACTCTATGTGAAAACAGAGGCAGAGATTGATGTGATGCTTCTGAAAGCAAGGAACAAGGTTCCAGAAAACCACCAGATGTTAGGGGAGAGGGAGAGACAGAAAATGGATTCTTCCTTGCAGCCCTCAGTAGGAACCAACCCAGCTGACACTTTGGTGTCTGGCTTCTGGTCCCCACAATTATAATTTAAGCGGAGGAAGGGAGATCTTCCATCTGTTGACTCATTCTCCAAATGCCTGTGAGAACTCGGGCTGGTGCAAGCTGAAGCCAGGAGCTTGGAACTCCTTCTGTGTCTCCCATGTGGGTGGAAATGACACAAGTACTTGGGCTGTCACTTGCTGAATCCAGGTGTATATATTAGCAGGAATCTGGAATTGGAAATGGAACTGGGACTTGAACCCAGGCACTCTAATATGGGATGTGGGCATGCAACTACTGTGCTAAATTCTTGCCCAACTTTCTGTTGTTTAAGCCACCCAGTTTCCATACTTTATTACAGCAACCCTAGAAAACTAATACATATTTTGGTGTTGGGAAATAGGATGCTGCTATAACCAAATCCTAAAACTGCAGAATTACCTTTGGAACTGCATACTGAGCAGATCTGAAAGAGCTTTGAAGTGCATAGCAGGAAAGGCCTAGATTGCCTTGAAAAGACTGTTGATAGAAACATGAACCTTAGCCGGCGCTGCGGCTCACTAGGCTAATCCTCCGCCTTGTGGCGCCGGCACACTGGGTTCTAGTCCCGGTCGGGCCGCCGGATTTTGTCCCAGTTGCCCCTCTTCCAGGCCAGCTCTCTGCTGTGGCCAGGGAGTGCAGTGGAGGATGGCCCAAGTCCTTGGGCCCTGCACCCCATGGGAGACCAGGATAAGTACCTGGCTCCTGCCATCGGATCAGCGCGGTGCGCCGGCTGCAGCGCTGCCATTGGAGGGTGAACCAACGGCAAAGGAAGACCTTTCTCTCTTTCTCTCTCTCTCTGTCCACTCTGCCTATCAAAAAAAAAAAAAAAAAAGAAAGAAATATGATCCTTAAAGAATCTGGGGACCAGTGTTGTGGCACAGCAGGTTAAGCAACCTCCTATGACACCAGCATCCCATATAAGGGCACATTGGAGTCCTGGCTGCTCCACTTCCTATACAGCTTCCTGCTAATGCAGCTGAGAAAGCAGTGGAAGATGGCCCAAGTACTTGGAAGATGGCCCTGCCTCTCATGTGGGAGACTCGGATGAAGCTCCTGGCTCTTGGCTTCAGCCTGGTCCAGCCCTGGCTATTCTGTCTATCTGAGAGTGAATCAGCAGATGGAATATCTCTTTCTCTGTCTTTCTCCCTCTCACTAAGACTGCCTTTCAAATAAATAAATAATTTTTAAAGGATAATTTGGTGAGGGTTCAGAAGGAAAAGAGGAGAAATGTGGAGGAAGCTTCTATTCTGTTAGATAACAAAATATACTGTCAAGAACAGAAGTTATCTAGAAATATGAATGTAAAAGGTACTTCTGGTCATGTTTCAGATGGAAATGAAGACTCTTATTGGAAAGGTGATCCTTATTATAAAGTGGCAGAGGCCTTATATGAATTGTGTTATTTTAGATTTGGAAGTTGAACTTCTAAGTGATAAACCTGGATGTTTAGCTGAAGAGATTTCTAAATGAAGTGTTGAAGGCATGGCCTGATTTCTCATTGCTGCTTATGGTAGACTATGAGAAGAGAGAGATCAAGTGGGAATTATTAAGAAAGATAAAGTTAGAATGTGAAGACATGGAAAATTCTCAGCCTATTCATATTGCAGACAAGAAAGCTTATTGTAGAGAGCACCAAAGGTGTTGCCAGACAACCATTTGCTCAAGAGATTAGGCTTGTGATTTATGGATCTAATCAACCCTCAAAACAGAAGAGTTGCCTATTTGGAATGAGGCAGACTGAGATACCATAAAATGAGGAAGGCTGTCAGACTTCTCTGATTCTACAGGAATATAGAATGCAGGAAATGAGCTGACAATTATATCTGGCCACAAACAGGTATTATTCTTCAATAAAAGAGATGAATGATCCCAAGGGTGGGGCCACCTCTTTAGTTCCAGAGGGCAGGCTCACCTTTACATTTCCAAAGGTGGGGCCAGGACTCAGGGTAAAGTAGGGTTGCTACCTTGGTAGGCCTGGTGAACACAGCATTAAGCCAGAGAGCACAATTTCAACGCTTTAAAATGTAACAGAATTTTCCCTGCTAGGTTTTGGAGCTGCTTGTGACCCATGACCTCTTTGTTCTTTCAAATTTCTCCCTTTCAGAACGGGAATAACTAACCTTATGTCTATTATATTTTGGCAGATAACTTGTCTGATTTTACAGGTTTACTGATGGAGACTAATTTTGCTCCAGGTTGAAATCATCCTAAGTTTCATCCATATGTGATTTAAATGATATTTAGATGAAATTTCATACTAGAATTGATGCTGGCATGGGTTAAGTGTTTTGAGGAGGCTGTGATATGGTGAATATATTTGTATGTTAAAATGACATGAACTTTTGGTCAGAGAAACAGAATACTATGGGTTGAACTGTGTTCCCTTTCACCAAAATTCACTTGATAATGTGCATACCTTCAATACCTCAGAATGTGAACTTGTTTGGAAACAGGGTCATTGCAGATGTAATTTGCTATGTTGAGGGTTGGATTGCTCTCTGCTATGGCCTGGGAAAGCAGTAGAAGATGGCCCAAGTCCTTGGGCCCCTGTACACGCATGGGAGACCCAGAAGAAGCTCCTGGCTCCTGGCTCCGGCCGTTGCGGCCAATTGGAGAGTGAGCCAGGGGATGGAAGACCTCTCTCTCTCTCTCTTTCTCTCCCTTTCTCTCTCTCTCTCTCTCTTTCTCTCTCTCTCTCTCTCTCTGCCTCTCCTTATCTCTGTGTATAACTCTGTCTTTCAAGCAAATAAATAAATCTTAAAAAAAAAGATGAATGTACACTAGAGTAGGGTAGGACCCTAATCCCATATGGCTGTTGTCCCTATCCAAAAAGGGGATAATTTGGACACAGACAAGCACACAAGGATAACTCCATGGGAAGATGAAGGCAGAGATTGAGATGATGCTTCTACAAGTCAAGGAATGATAAAGATTGCCAGCAAGCCAGCAGAAGCCAAGGGAAAAGCAAGGAACAGATACTTCTTCATAATCCTCAGAAGGATCCAACCCTGTCAACACCTTGATCTTCAGTCTAGCCTCCAGAACTGTTTTACAAACACCTTGATCTTACAGTCTAGGCTCCAGAACTGTTTTATGGTGAATTTCTGTTTTTAAGACATTCAGTTGTGGTTCTTTGTTAAAACATTCCTTAACAAATTAATACAACTTTTATCATAATTACTTATTTTATAGGATAGAAATAAACTAAAAGAAAAAATTATGCTTTGCAACTGACAAATGACTTACGGTTTAGAATATGGGCCTTGAAGAATTCTTCTTTTATTGCTTGGACTTAGAGATGCAGGTTGAAAACACTGGGAACTCATAGACCTGTCATATTGATGCCATGTACTGATTCTTCCCTGACTTTCACTTTCTTCTCTAGATGCTTTGGATGTTGAGGTTTGGTCAGCATTCTAAAACCAGTAATTTAGAGAAAACCTTTTAAATTAATCCACAAAAATATTTCTATTTTAAAAGACTGTAATTTTAGTTTACACATTTTTCATAATGTTGAGAGCTGTGGCAAAACTTTGCAATCGTAACAGTGCTTTCATAAAGATGATTAAATGTAAAGTATCCGCTATTAAATATTTCAAAAGGGAAGATAAGCAAAAGTCTTTCTTTACTAGCTTATCTAAAATGTTGTATTCAATGCTTATTTCCATATGAATAGTAATTCTGAACATAGTTTTAAAAAAGATAAATTCCGGGGAAAAATAAAACTCATTTGTCTTAATTCTACCTATATTTCAGAACTGGCCTCTCTACTAGACCATTTAGCCTCAAGACTTACTTCTATCTCTTATATAGAGCCTGGGTAAGACTACTATGTCAGATACAGAGGAAAAACTTACTGTGAAAGCTTTCTTATAGTTCGGGCCTAGGCAAAAGGTAGGGAAACAATACAATCATGTATACCCCTTGGAAGTTTAAGATATTCATGACAGGCTCAAATTATACACAAAGTAAACAAGATGCTAGGTTTTGAAAGCCTTGGTAGAGGTCAGAGGCTGTGGCCATTAGTCCAGTTTGTCCCAAAATAAATCATGGAAAAAGGAAACAAAAAACTGAAATGAAGTTTTTCTCACAGGTTTACATCATTATGAGTTAATACATGTGAGTTCTGAATAAAATATTCCAGTTACCAATTATTACTATGATCAAAGTGCTTTCAGAGATACACTATCAATTCTCTGGTACCATACCTGATATGTTTCTGATGCAGAGGCACTTTCTGCTGCACTGCTATGGGGGATATATTTTACAACAGTAATAATCCCCTGAATTGCAATACGTTTTTGCTCCCTATACTGCAAGACTTCAATCTCCTTCTTCACTTCACTTACAGGTGTCAAGAGAGAATGAACTAAAAAAGAGTAATTCCGAGGAAATTTTAAGTTTTAAAGAACTGAAATGACAAAAATAAGAATTAGATTTGCAATGTAATTTCACACCATGAAATTATAAAGGTGCTCCATGAACTTAAATACATGAGATTTTGTTTTGATATCTGGCATCTCCTGTGAAATTTTTAAAAATTAACAAAATACATTTATAAGTTAAATTGTGATGCAGGTTTTTAGTCTAGAGTCTTTATTTTCAACATATACTTGGCATACTGAATGTAATTTATATATCATATTTCAAACTCTAAACTATTGCACATCCTCCACATACAAAAACACATTTTAGTTATTTCAAGCAATACCACATATTGCTGGTATTGTGATGTATAAGAGGATGACACTATTTATGAGATGGCAGGTTAGCATTTCAAAGTTTCACTTTTTTTCCCTAAACCGTGCAGTTATCTTATAGCTTTTACAAAAGAACATGCTTATGTTAAAACTTTTCAACTGTCACATATTAATGCCACTAAAAACCAAAGTAATGTTAGCTTTCTTGTCAGTACTTCAATTCCAAATTCAGTATCTCACTACAGTGTCATTCTTTATTTAAAGGTAGCACTTAATCATATACACAATATATATCAAGAGTAGCATAAAACAGTTATTAGTATCCAGAATCAAGGCATCAAATTGTTCAGTGTTCCTTTTAGGTATCTTCAGACTTTTTATGTTATGTCATAGGAGTTGAGATCTACCAAGGTCAGATGTTATCTCAGTGACATTAATGTGTTCTCTCTTTTCATTCAATCTAATAAAATAAAAACATAAACCATTAGGAGGCAAAAATCTTATCAGTGAATGTTACTATACTATACCATAATATACTCCTATAAAAGAAAATAAAGATGACTAGATGAAGTAATGTGTAACATAGTAATAGTACATAAACATATGAAGGACTGGCAATTACACAGTACCTTTAACAGAACTACTATACTTGGAAAATGTCTCTGGCACTGGTGGATAGGGGTAATATCCACCAATAACAGTATTCTTCACTTCTCCAGATTCAGTCTTTGTGGCAATCCACTGAATAAAGTTTTGTACCTTGGTATCATTGGTATAGGGCTGGTCGTTTAGATCTCCTTGCAAGAAGGGTAAAGCATAAAAGAGGAGGAAAAGATCACTATAGTAAACTGTGCAAACCTTTCTGTATAATATTATAATATTAAAACAATTTCTCATATCACCAATAACAGGTCAAGTTCATTTATTCACTTTATAGCAAATTATTACCCAAAGACAGTAAACAAATCTCAAGAAAGAAAGAAGACTGATCAGAGTTTAAGTGGGCTGAACTGTAGCTGCTTATAGGATACTAAAAACCACAGGAAAAACAGAAACTAATAATCTACATTTTTCTAACTATCCAAATGATTGACATCTTCTGAAAAACATTTTTAAATCACACATTAACTGGAAATATTAAAGTTCATATTAATCAGGTATGAACTAAACTGCCTATGAATACTGCTCAGAATTTAAATTCATGTTCTTAAAACATCCTTAAAAGTGCCATACTTATACCTAACATTATTAGTGTTTATAAAGTATTGACAAAGATATTCAAATATGTAACACTTTCCTAGTACTCTTTTTTTTAAGTAGAACTTTTATTTTTTTTTATTTGACAGGCAGAGTTATAGACAGTGAGAGAGAGATACAGAGAGAAAGGTCTTCCTTCCATTGGTTCACCCCTCAAATGGCTGCCACGGCTGGTGCGCTGCGCCGATCCGAAGCCAGGAGCCAAGTGCTTCTTCCTGGTCTCCCATGCGGGTGCAGGGCCCAAGCACTTGGGCCATCCTCCACTGCACTCCCGGACCACAGCAGAGAGCTGGACTGGAAGAGGAGCAGCCGGGACTAGAACCGGCGCCCATATGGGATGCCAGCACCGCAGGCGGAGGATTAACCAAGTGAGCCACAGGGCCGGCCCCCCTAGTACTCTTGTGTTGACAAATTTCTTAAGTGACACCATGGTAGCATTCTGGGAAACATCTCATTCCAAACTATTTCCTCACCCACATTCGAAAATTTTTGTCTTTATTATTTTGATTCTGTTATTTGAGGAAATATAGAAAAATATTAATCATTCCTCAGGATCCATGGGGCACTGGTTCCAAGACTCCCTGCTGATACCCAAATTTGCAGACATTCAAGTCCCTTATATAAAATGGCATAGTATTTACATATGACCTATGAATCTCCTCCCATGTATTTTAAGTCAACTCTACATTACTTATAATACCAAATACAGTATAAATGCTATGCAGAGACATGTTACACTGTATTTTTTATGGATAAAATAAGGAAAAAAATGTCTGGAAACATTCAGTGCAGACACAGTTTTTTTTTTTTTTTTAACCAATCTTTTTGATTTGTGGTTGGCTGAATCCAGGGATGTGGAACCATGGACTTGGAGGAGGGTTGATTGTACTTGTAGATAAGTAATGAAATACTTATTGTTGTGTAAATAAAATGTGAGTTCTTAGGACCAAAAACTAGCACAACTTCTTGCTTTATTTGGCACTATTTTAAAATATGAGGGGTGGGCATTTTTTACAGTGAGTAAAATGCTGACTGGATGTGCATACCATATTGGAGGGCCTGGGTTCAAGTCTCTGCTTCTCCATGTAGATTGAGTACCTGGCTCCTGGTTTCAGCTTGGCCCAACCCCGGCTTTTGTGGGCATTTGGAGAGTGAACCAACAGATAGAAGACTGACTGACTTTCTTTCTCTCTCATAAAATGAAAATAAATAAAATAAGAAATATTGCTAACTAAATCTATATTGTGGAACAGGGTAAATATTCTTCAATCAATCTATGATTCTATATATTCTACATCAAACAAAAGTTAACTGAAGGACAAAAATGCAATTTTCCAAGGAGTTACAAAATCATTGCTTCAATCATAAATAATCAGAAGCAATATAGTTCAATGGTCAAATATTTATTGTTGAAACATGCTTATACTGATAGGGAATGATGACAAGAAAAAATGGCCTGTATATGTTCAGCACAGATGAAATTTTTTCCTCAAATACTTTTGATCTATGATTGGTTGTACCCATGGATGCAGAACCCATGTATATCAGGGTCTACTGTGTTTGTAGACAAGTAATAAAACTTTCCTTAATTTATAAATAAAAAGGGGCAAAAAAAACCTATCTTGTAGTTGACTATTTTAACATAAAAGTTAATATGTGTGAAAGGTTTCTAGTGAAGAGAAAAACATATGTACACAGTCAATACAATATACAGAATGAAATTACTCACCAGTAATAAACACTCGACTTTCATTTGTAGTGGTGAGGTAAAGCAGCTTAGGTACTTGAGCATCATTTCTGACAACTTTCAATTGGGTGCACATAAAATGTGTCACTGTAGAAAATGACAACATTTATGAATTTACTTTTGCATTTCAAAGCAGACACATCAAGATGAGGATCTACACATGCTTCATAAACTTTAATGAACATTGGAATTACAAGGGACCATTATTAAAATTCGGCTTCAGTAGGTCTGGGGTAGGACTTGAGAATCTGCATTTCTTTTTTAAAGGTTTCTTTATTTATTTGAAAGGCAAAGTGAGAGAGAGAGAAAGATATGGAGAGAGAGAGAGGTCTTCCATCTGCTGGTTCATTCCCCAAATGGCTGCATTGGCTGGGGCTTGGCTAGGCCAAAGCCTGAACCCAGAACTCCATCTAGTTCTTCTATGTGAGTGGCAGGGGCCCAAGCACTTAGACCATCTTTTTCTGCTTTCCCAGGCACATAAGCAGAGAGCTAGATTGGAAGTGAAGCAACTGGGACTCACAGGATATAGGATGCTGGTGGTGCAAACAGTGGCTTTATGCTGCCCACAACGCCAGCACAAAGAATTTGTTTTCTAATACAATTCCAGATGGTACTGGTGCTGCCAGTCCTCTGATCAGAGCTGAAGTAAAAAGAACCTAATATTTACTAGCCTACTTTTTTTTTTTTTAACCAGAGGCCTTTTCTTTAGAAAATACAATGGCTGCATCTAACTAAATCAATTTGCTTGCTGCACAAATGAAGAGTCTAAGTGTCATTCTAATTGGGCACCCAACAAGGTGAACAGTAGCTTCCTACAGAGAAAAACGCTCTATGATACTTTCACTAATTAACTCAATCTAACCCTAAACTCCAAAACTTCTTCCACCAGACAGGACTATACAATATTAACTTGTATTTGCTTATGCAAGTGTTTTCAATATCTCATGTCTTTATTTTAATCAGATTTTATGCTTCAATTACAGGGCTTATAGCGCCTATTTTCTTTTTTTAAAGATTTATTTATTTATTTGAAAGTCAGAGTCACACAGAGAGAGAAGGAGAGGCAGAGGCAGAGAGAGGTCTTCCATCCGCTGGTTCACTCCCCAATTGGCCGCAAACGGTCAGAGCTGCACCAATCCGAAGCCAGGAGCCAGGAGCCAGGAGCCAGGAGCCTCCTCCGGGTCTTCCCACAAGGGTGTATAGGCCCATGGACTTGGGCCCTCTTATACTGCTTTCCCAGGCCATAGCAGAGAGCTGGATCAGAAGTGAAGCAGCCAAGACATGAACCAGCGCCCATATGGGATGCTGGAACTGCAGGCAGCGGTTATACCTGCTATGCCACAGCGCCAGCCCCATACCTATTTTCTTTTTCCTTCACTAATGAACTTCATGGTTTCTAAAAAAGGAAACCATGAAAATGAGATTGTAAATGTTTTTAACTTCAACTACTTTTAAAAGTTGTCTATTATTTTTAACTATCTGGTTGTTTAGTTATAAAAGTTTCATTAATCCAACTATTTTTTTTAAATTCCAGTGCATTGCACGTCAAAAGGTATGGTATTTTTTTTTTATTTTTTGACAGGCAGAGTTAGACAGTGAGAGAGAGAGAGAGAGAGAGAGAGAGAGAGAGAGAGAGAAAGGCTTCCTTCCGTTGGTTCACTCCGTAAATGGACACTACAGCCAGCGCTATGCCGATCCGAAGCCAGGAGCCAGGTGCCAGGTGCTTCTTCCTGGTCTCCCATTCGGGTGCAGGGCCCAAGCACTTGGGCCATCCTCCACTGCCTTCCCGGGCCACAGCAAAGAGCTGGACTGGGAGAGGGGCAACCGAGACAGAACTGGCGCCCCAACTGGGACTAGAACCTGGGGTGCCAGCGCCGCAGGTGGAGGATTAGCTTAGTGAGCCGCGGCACTGGCCAAAAGTTATGGTCTTTTTTTAATTATTATTTTTTTGACAGGCAGAGTTAGACAGTGAGAAAGAGAGAGACAGAGAAAGGTCTTCCTTCCGTTGGTTCACTCCCTCAATGGCCGCCACTGCCAGTGCTGTGCCAATCCAAAGCCAGGAGCTGGGTGCTTCTCCCGGTCTCCCATGCGGGTGCAGGGCCCAAGCACTTGGACCATCCTCCACTGCCTTCCCGGGCCACAGCAGAGAGCTGGACTGGGAGAGGAGCAACTGGGACTAGAACCGGTGCCCATATGGGATGCCAGCACCGCAGGCGGAGGATTAGCCTAGTAAGCCATGGCACCGGCCGAAAGTTATGGTCTTAAAAACTAGAAATAAATATAAATTCTTGTAATTATGTAAAAGTAAATTCTAATCTGAAAATAAAAATCTCTAGAGCATAACTTGAAACTCATTTACTACATCTCACATTTATTAGTTCTTTATTCTGTAGCAACGAAAATAAATTCATCTAAGTGCTAAGAAGTACCTTTATTTATATAGCTTTTCTTTTATTTCAAACACTGAAAGCAAATGAATATTAACGGCTAGAGATATTGATAAAGGAATATTAAAGAAATCTGTAGGGGCCAGCAATATGGCACAGCAGGTTAAACAGCCACTTGCAATGCATGCGTTTCATATCTGAGGGCTGGTTAGTTCAGGCTACACTGCTTCTTTTTTTTTTTTTAATATTTATTTATTTACTTGAAAGTCAGAGTTACTCAGAGAGAAGGAGAGGCAGAGAGGTCTTCCGTCTGATGGTTCACTCCCCAGACGGCCGCAACGGCTGGAGCTGCACCAACCCAAAGCCAGAGAGTCAGGAGCTTCTTCTGGGTCTCCCACGCGGGTGCAGGGGCGCAAGGACTTGGGCCATCTTCCACTGCATTCCCAAGCCATAGCAGAGAGCTGGAGTGGAAGAGGAGCATCCGGGACTAGAACCGGCGCCCATATGGGATGCCGGCGCTTCAGACCAGGGTATTAACCTGCTGTGCCACAGCACTGGCCCCATGGCTACACTGCTTCTAATCCAGCTCCCTGCTACTTGGCCTGGGAAGGCAGTAGAAGATGGTGCAAGTACTTGGGCCGCTGTCACCCATGTTCCTGGTTCTTGGCTTCACCCTGGCCCAGATCTGGCTGTTGTGGCCATTTAGAGAGTGAACTAGTGGATGGAAGATCTCTTTAAACAGAAACAAAACCTCTAAAATCCGTTAAGACAGTAGATGTCACATTATGTTCTTAAAACAATAACAATTTTTTAAAAAGAAGAGACATCTAATGCTAACTTCATGGCTACTAAAAATATGAGTCATATCTAACACTTTCTGTTTGTCTTCCCCAGGACATAACTTAAACTCTCTGGATATTTACTTTCTTACCTGATAATTTATTAAAAAATGAACTCTTTAAAATTTTTAGAAGATAGCAGACAGCACAAAATGAGATGATATCTATAAGCATCTGGCATATTTAAACTCATAATATTATCTTCTCTTATTCAACTTCTTTTGTGTTTGTGTATGTGAGCATGTTTATGTTTGAAGGGTCTTCAAAAATTCCATTGAAATGTATATTATAAAAAATGCATGAATTTCAAATGTTTTTGTACCAAAATAAATTTATACTTTTATTTAATTGTTCTATACTTTGGGAAATATATATTTGTATGTGTGTGTGTGTGTATATATATATATATATACCATATATCAAAGGATTTTGGTATTATTCCAGAAGATCCATGGTCATGATCCCATGGAGCCCCCTTAATACTCACCATTCATTTAAAGGCTATTTTTTCTTTCACTCTTGATCAAAAGATAAAAACAAATTGCGAGTGTTGTCAACTATTGTACTAGAATAATTTTCAACAAGGTTCTCAGAATGTACCTTTCTGGGAAAAACATATTTTGTGCTATCACAAGAAATAGAATATGCATGCTTTGCAAAGTTTCTGTGAACAACTGCTATTTAAAGTGGCTACAAACAAAAGGACTTGGCCATAAAATGCACCAAAAAGAAGGTAATGGAATTATCACTATATGTCATTGCTGTTCATCTCTTAGGCCCTAAGAGTAGGTGATGTGGTTACAGCCCACTCACTTTGGAGGCTCATGCCTTGGTTATGGCCATAATGTTCTTTCTGTCCCATTCTCCAAAACTTGGCATGAGGTTGTTTTATTTAGACATATTTAAAAACTTAGCCTCACAAGCAAAGAGCAAGATCTAATGAGGCAGATGTGTGTAATACTGTTTTGCATAGACACTGAAGGAAGAGAACAGCTCTGTATATAGCCTCGAGGTTTTTGGTGCTCTATAATTTCTGTCTTACTTTTGGTAAAAAAAAAAATAGATGTAATAAATACTGAGAGTTTCCTCAATGTTGGCAAGCATTTAACACAGATAACAATCATTATCTATTCATGTAATCACTTAGACAATAGTGAAATAGCACTTAAATAGCTTGATGTTCTGAATTCAAGTAAGCAAACATTCATTCAAATTGTTGAAAAGTAATAAATGTACTTTTTTCTTATATCTGAAGAGTAGCCTGTATGTTATATGAAATACATAATAAGGCATTCCTAAAGTATTTTCAGATAAATAAAACTAATGGAAAAATATTTCTATATGTGAATGAATGCAAGGGGGAAACACCTTTGCCAAAATAACAAAATAGTGACCAGCTGGTATAAGACCACCAAACCTAATATTAATTTCATACTCAAGTGGAATCATACTTACCACTGTCATTATTTAATCACATATGCTGCCAATCCTCTACTCATAAGTATCATGTTAGGAATGTCTTAAATTTTACTGAATCTTAAGTTTCTTTAATGTGTGAATTCTAACAATGAGAATTGATAAGAATATCTGTTTTCTCAAAAACTAGTCTGAATCCCAAGTTAATTCTTTAGACAATCAAAGGTGGTTAATATCTATAATACCAAATGTCATATTAATATAGCAAATATTAAACATTGTCAGACTGCCAGAATTTGCTAACTCAATAACATGCCACTTCTATAAATCATAATTTTCAACTATATTTTTAAAAAGTTAATGCTCCTGCTTCTAAAACCAAAAGGATAAAAATATTATGAATTAAGTACTTGGATGAATATTTTCAAAGATTTCTGGCTGAGATGTAGAAAACAGTTCCACAATAAATGGTTGCTCTGAAGATCCATCAGCAATGTGAATCCAACGATAAGACCAAAAATCTTCACGGTTTTCTATATTTGGATAGAATATTAAAATAAATGAAGATAGCTGATTACATATACATATGAAGATAGAATTACTTAGTGAAATACTTTTTATGAATTTCAAACTTAAAAATTTTACCTTTCTTTTTTGATCGCTGGACCCTTCCTACAAAAACTAAAAGGCCAATAACATCACAGATACTATCTTTTGGCATATCATCCAGTTCTGATCTAAAAAAGAAAAGTAATAAAATAGATATTACATCTTTAATCAATGAAAAGGCATCCTTCAACAGTGACTGTGAAACTGTATATTACATAACTGCTACAGCATAATTTTGGGGAGATTTTTAGCAAATATAATACATTATTTTTAGCAACATTGAAAATTGATATTTAAAGCATTTTACAAGAAACTGTTTTACCTTGTGATAAATCGATAATTTAATTTTGGCAATTTCCATTCTGGTTTAACCTGATTTTCTGGAATGATAATTATATTAGTTGGAGGATCTCGAAGATTCAGGCCAATTTCTGGAAAACAAACATATTCTTTGAATATAGTATCTAATATATACTAAAGAATATATATCTGCATAAATTACACAGTAAAATAATAAGACTGTACACTTTTAAATCCACCACTAAACCCAAGAACTAGACCATTATCAATGACCTTTTTATCTCTATCAAAACATTCCATCATCAAACATCAAAGTTTAACCATATCTTGAATTTTGTAATTTTTTTGCCAAAAAAAAAAAAAAAACAGGCTTTATCACTTGTTTGTCTTTACACTTAAAACATGATACCAGTGGCAGTGTTTGTTTCTGAACTATATGCCAATAGAATCATTTTTTTCTTTGAGAACAAGTTTTTTTTAAATTATTTACTAAGTTTAAGTCTCTTTATTGGATATAATAATGAGTATACTTAAAAATCCCACAAAATCCAATACACCAATAAAAACTAAAATACTTAATGGGGACTATAGTCTTCTTCCATAAATATCCACATCCTTTCGCTATCACCATTCCATACTTCTTTTTTAATCCTTTTTGAATTTTTTCCCAAAGAAAACTTTTATTTAAGGAAGACAAACTTCATGCACTTCATAAATCAAACTTTAGGAACATAGTGATTCTTCCACTGTACCTGCCCTCCCACCCACACTCCCACCCCTCTTCCTTTTCCCTCTCCTATTCCCATTCTTATTTTTCACTAAGATCTATTTTCAATCATACACATATGATTAACTCTATACTAAGTAAAGAGTTTTAAAAATTGTATGAAAAAAAAAAAACTATTCCTCAACAGTCAAAACATGGGTTGTTCAAAGTCACTGCATCTCGAAGTTGATTTCATTTCATTTTTTAAGCATTCTTTTTTTTGATAAACTTAATTAACTTTAAAGAAGAACCCAAGAATGATACATCTTTTGCGAGCACTTAGACATAACTACAACTTATGAGCCTTAATAATACCCTCCACTTAATACACTAAAACAAAGTAAATCTTTGAGAACAAGTTTTACTATTAACTCTTATAGTCCAACTCTTTTAGGACAAAAGTCTTGCATGGGAAGTTAGTGCATAGTGACTCCTGTTGTTAATTTAACAATTAATTCACTTATGTATGTGGTCAGTGATCACCCGAGTCTCTGGACATGAGCTCCCTAGGCTATGGAAGCCTTTTGAACCCACAAACTCCTTCAGTATTTAGACAAGGCTATAAGCAAAGTGAAAGTTCTCTCCTCCTTTCAGAGAAAAGGACATCCATCTTTGATAACTACTTCTTTCCACTGGGACCTCACCCCACAAAAGTCCTCTGTGTAGGACACTTTTTTGCCACAGTATCTTGGTTTTCCTTTTTTTTTTTTTTATTTGACAGATAGAGTTTGACAGTGAGAGAGACAGAGAGAAAGGTCTTCCTTCCGTTGGTTTACCCCCCAAATGGTCGCTACAGCTGGAGCTACGCCGATCCAAAGCCAGGAGACAGGTGCTTCCTCCTGGTCTCCCATATGGGTGCAGGGGCCCAAGCACTTGAGCCATCTTCCACTGCCTTCCCGGGCCACAGGAGAGAGATGGACTGGAAGAGGAGCAACCGGGACTAGAACCCGGAGCCCATATGGGATGCCCGTGCTGCAGGCGGAGGATTAACCAAGTGAGCCATGGCGCCAGCCCCAGTATCTTGGTTTTCCATGCCTGAAATGCTCTCATGGGCCTTTCAGCCAGGCCAGAATGCCTTACGGGCTGATTCTGAGGCCAGAGAGCTACTTAAAGCGATTGTTATTCTATGAATCTGCTGTATGGATTGCTTCTCATGTTGGAGCATTCACTCCTTTTTAATTCTATCTATTATTATTACCAAACACATAATCCTATTTATATGATCACTTTAACACTTAATCCTATCCACATGCTCACGTTAACACTTAAAATGCTATTTTTACTACCCAGCTTAAAAGGGATTTGGAGTCCCATGACAAATTTTTTTTTAAAGATTTATTTATTTACTTGAAAGTCAGAGTTACACAGAGAGAGAAGGAGAGGCAGAGAGAGAGAGAGGTCTTCCATCCGCTGGTTCACTCCCCAGATGGCTGCAACAGCCGGAGCTGTGCTGATCCAAAGCCAGGAGCTAGCAGCTTCTTCCTGTTCTCCCATGCAGGTGCAGGGGCCCAAGCACATCGGCTATCTTCTACTGCTTTTCCAGGCCATAGCAGAGAGCTGGACTGGAAGTGGAGCAACTGGGACTTGAACCAGTGCCCATATGGGATGCCGGCACTGCAGGTGGTGGCTTTACCCATTAAGCCAGAGAACCGGCCCCTAGAATCATATCTTAACAATACTCAAGGGTTACTTTCTCCACTCAGCATTATATTACTAAAATTCATCCATGTAACTCTATGTGGTATTTTTATTTTCATTTCCACAACTGAACAATGTTCCAATGTGTTTAATATTCTACAATTTACTTGTCCATTATTGTGTTGGTGAACATCTAGATTAATTCCAGGTTTTTGCTATTATAAACATGCTGTTATGAACATTTTTGAATCGTTCTGCACAAAGAGGCAAGGGTTTTTCTAAGGTATTATACCTACGACTAGATATCCTGGATTGTATGATATGTAAATGTTCACAATTGCAGGATAATCCCAAGTAATTTTAAGTGATAAATGTATTGTAAGTTCTTCCAAAAGTTTATCTTTCAAATTTAAAAATTTGATACATGTAAGGTTGATTTTTAGGTGATATGAGATTGGCCCATAATATCATCTTTCTTTCTCCAAATTGGGGAAGTTTTCTGTAATTGTTTCACTAAATTTCAAATGAATTTCTGAATCAGTTTGTCACTTCTAGAAGAAAATCTGGTGGCATAGCACTTAATCTTTATTTTTAAAAAATATTTATTTTATTTATTTGAAAGAGTTTCAGAGAGAGGTAGAGACAGAGAGAGAGAGAGGTCTTCCATCCACTGGCTCACTCCTCAAATGGCCACAATGGCTGGAACTAGGCCAATCTGAAGCCAGGAGCCTCTTCTGGGTGTCTCACATGGGTTCAGGGGCCCAAGTACTTTGGCCATCCACTGCTGCTATCTCTGGTGCATTAGCAAAGAGCTGGATTGGAAATAGAGCAGCCAGGACTCAAACCAGCATCTATAAGGAATGTTGGCGCTGCAGGCCAGGGCATTAACCCACTGCACCATAGTGCCGGCCCTGGCACTTAATCTTTAGATTAATTTGGGAAGACTTGACATATTTATGAAATTGAGACTAACCTCCTGCCTGTGAATACTGGATATTCCTCCAGTTTATTTAGGTCTTTCTCAATGTTTTTCAATAATGTGTTATAATCATTTCCAAATGGTTCTTACCTATTTTCTGTTAGACTTCTAGATACCTGATAGTTATTATCAAAGAATGCAAATGATGCTTCCTAAATGATAACTTCTGGAGCTGGCATGGTGGCACAGTGAGTTAATCTGCCACTTGTAATGACAGCATCTCATATCAGAGCAACAGTTCCAGTCCTGGCTAGCCTGCTTCCCAAAGAGATTTCTTGCCTAATGTGCCAGGGAAGGCAACAGAAGATGACCAAAGTACCTAAGCTGCTGCTACCCACCTGGGAGACCCATAAGGGGTTCCTGGCCCCTGATGTAGGCCTGGCCTAGCTTTGGCTGCTGTGGCCACTTGGGGAGTGAACCAATATGCAGATGATCTTTCTCTCCCTTCCTCTTTCTCCTCTTTCCCCTCTCTTTCATTCTGCCTTTTAAATAAATAAAAAACAAATCTTTAAATTATAATGTCTAATTCATTATTATTGGGGTATACAAAAATCAACTGACTTTCATATGTTGATCCTATGGCTAATTCTGACAATATCTCATTTTTAAATAAAAATATTTATCTTTATTTATTTGAGAGAGGAGGAAGCAAGTTGCCTAGTTCTTTCCCCAAATGCCTGCAATAGCTAAGGCTGGGCTACGCTAAAGCTGAGAGCCTGAAACTCAGTCTGAGTCTCCCATGTGGGTGGCAGGAACCCAACTACTTGAGCTATTATCTGCTGCCTACCAGATTGTGAATTAGCAAGAACCTGGAATCAGAAGTGGAGCCAGGATTCGAACTCAAGCACTCTGAAATGGGATGAAAGCATCCCAAGTGCCATCTTAACTTCTTAGCCAAATGCCTACCTCTGCTTATGATTTTAATAAGAAATCATGAGATTTTTTCCCCATAAGATAGATATTTAAGAAAACAACAAACACCTCCACATTTGTGTAATTATTCTCTAAGTAATTAAGCTTAATGGATTAGCTGGGGAATTAGAAAGCATATAAATACAGATTCAGAATAAAAGTATTATAAACTAAAAATAGTACTTAAACTTGTGATGCAATCTATAATTCTGAAAAATTAATACAAAAATCACATTAATAAAAAAAGGAATCATATAATATATTGACCTGAACAATTCTGAAATATCAGGTGTTACAATGTCAAAGCAGATTTCAGAGGCCAGTGCTGTGGCGTAGTGGGTAAAGCCACCACCTGCAGCACCGGCATCCCATATGGGTGCTGGTTTGATTCCTGGCTGCTGCACTTCCAGTCCAGCTCTCTGCTATGGCCTGGGAAAGCAGAAGATGGCTCCAGTCCTTGGGCACCTGCACCTGCGTGGGAAACCAGGAAGAAGCTCCTGGCTCCTGGCTTCAGATCAGCCCAGCTCCCGCTATTGCAGCCATTTGGGAAGTGAACCAGTGGATGGAAGATCTTTCTCTCCTCTCTCTCTCTCTCTCTCTCTCTCTCCCTCCCTCCCTCCCTCCCCCTCTCCCCCTCTCCCCCTCTCTGCCTCTGCCTCTCTGTAACCCTGGCTTTCAAATAAATAAATAAAACTTTAAAAAAATTTCAACATTAATTAGGAAAAGCCCTTTCAAGTTAGAAGCAATTGGCGATATTTGCATATTGACTAAATGTTACACAATAGTGTTGCATCAGTTTTAAATTTCTTTATTTTGGTAACTGTACTATGATTATGTGATCTTGGTTCTTAGTAAATATACACTGAAATATTACTGAAACATTTAGAGGTTAAAGGGTATGTATAATGGCTATAACTTTCAAATAGTTCAGACAGAAATATATATATATGTGTGTATGTATTATATAGAAATATGTATGTATGTGTGTATGTGATATATACTTCAGAGTACTTCAAAGAGTTCATGGAAAAATGGAATTAAAATGCAAGTTTATTTTGGTGAAAAAATTTTTGAAATCCATGTATAGTTTTTACAAAATATACATTTCTAGGAACTTTTTGGAAGACCCAGTGTGTGTGTGTGAGTGTGTGAGTGTGAGTGTGTGTGTGTGTGTGTTTGTGTGGAGAGGGAGAGAAAGAATGATAAAGCAAAGGTAAATGTAAATGTAAATAATTGCTAAATATGGGCAAGGGGTATATAGGAGTGCTTTATCCTATAATTTCAACTTTTATGGAAGTCTGAAGTTATTTCAAAATAAAAGCTTATCGGGGCTGGCATTGTGGCCATTTCAGAAGTGGACCAGCAGATGGAAGACCTCTGTCTCTCATTCTCCCTGTAACTATGCTTCTCAAGTAAATAAATAAATCTAAAAAAAAAAAAAAACACAAAAGCTTATCAAAAGTCATTTTGAGATGGCACCTAGTACTAACAGCAAAATATATTCAGGTCATTAACTTAATATTGTATGACAAACTAAAACAAAAATGAATACATCCCAAGTAGAGCTCACTCTTTTTATCAACAAATATTTGAGATGCTTTTCCTTAATAAATATGTGGATTTGTTAAATTACGTAATTGCTTGAAAATCTTATGGATGAAAGAATTAAAAGGTTTGTCAGCCTATAACAACTTCAGTAATTTTATGATCATTTGTAAATGTATATAAACAAAATAGCTATCAGACAACAAACTCGTTGAATACTTAACCCATTGTAGAAATTGATTTGATCTGTGGATCCACAGGGAGAGGATGCATCCTGAATTGATAACTCTTTTTAACAGAATAATCTTGAAGCAGAAGAACTAAGCCAACTCGCAAACTTTTATACCACTCAGGACATAGGGCATTCCACAAAATCACTAACACTGTGCCTGAACGGTCAGCAACTTCCAAAACAGTCTGGAAAAACAGTGTAAGAGAACATACATATTTGTTATTTTTATATACACAGATTATATATAGTATATTATTTGTGAAGTTACATTGATAGAAAATAACATTAAAATTTAAGTCCTCATTACTGATGATTCAGTTGTCAATTCTGCAAGATCGGCGATCTAAAGGAAATGCCTTCTTAAGATGTACTACTAACTTTCTGGGTGACTATAAACTGAGCACAGGTCAGATCTCATTTATAGTTAGTTCTCCTATAATGCTTAGTATATTGCCTCACACTGAGTAATCAGGTAATACTTTTGTCAATTGACTGAGGCAAATCATATTTTAAAGTTTTTAAGTGACGATCTTGATACCATTCCTGATTATTTTACTACTAGAGGGCCTTGATATTAATATTATAAAACTTTAGGGAGACATATAACTAAGTGAGCACAACACCATCAAGTCATTGATTATATCAGTTTACTTGCAGTGGCATCTGAAGCTTTGGTTTCCATAATGTGACAATTATTTCTAAGATACTACTTGAGAACCTATTCTAGCAGAAGAAACATATTAATGCCAGTATACATTATTGCTCAGACTGGTTATGGTCAAAATAGAGAAATCTGTTAAGAAGAAAATATTTTATGGTGTTTTTCTCAGTTTTAAAATACAGTGACAGACAACAGTGGTTCTGCCTAAAGGTAGCCTTCAAAGTGTTCTCTAGCTTTTAAGTTTTTTTCATAAATTCTGATGTTACATTCTCAGATCCTTTCTCTTACTGATAAATATATATTTTGGGTAATTTACCCCTTTACTCATTATACACATACTGAATTCCTATTATGTCCCAGACATTATGTTGGTCACTGGGATGAAAAGAAGAGCCAGATACTATCTCTAATAATAACAGCTAAAAACTAGGGGGCCCAGCACTGTGGAGTAGTGAGCTAAGCCTTCGTCTGAAGTGCTGGCATCCCATATGGGTGCTGTTTCTAGTCCTGGCTGCTCCTCTTCTGATCCAGCTCTCTGCTATGGCCTGGGAAAGCAGCAGAGGATGGCTCAAGTGCTTGGGCCGCTGCACTCCCGGCCTGGGAGAAGCTCCTGGCCTCTGGCTTTGGATTGGCTCAGCACTGGCCATTTCAGCCATTTGGGGAGTAAACCAGCAGATGGAAGACCTCTCTCTCTGTCTCTCCCTCTCTCTGTACCTCTACTTCTCAAATAAATAAATAAAATCTTTTAAAAAAAACTATATAGAACTTACTATATGCCTGAAATATATGTGAATCCTTTACCAACATTAACTAGTTCAACCCTCACATCATCCTTGTAAGGTAAATATAGTTACTATCTCCATTTTATGGATGAGTATACTGATGCTTAAAGAGGTTAACTAACTTCCATAATATTATAAAGATTAAAAATTATAGACAGAGCTGAAATTTGAACTTAGCTCACTTGAATACAGGGCATGAACACTGAATCATTATAGCACATTGCTTTCCTAAAGTAGCAGAGTGTACAGTAGAATAAGCTTAACAAATCTATTAACAAATAGGTACATACAGGTTATATATACACCGTGATAGCTGTATGAAAGGTAGGGCATGCAGTAGAATGTATAGTTGGTTCTTCCTACTCACTATGCATATGCTTATACAGGGAAAGGCTTAAAGCAGCAGTAAGCATTGAACTTAAGGTTGGTTTTGCAGTTTGATAAGCATTAGAAGGAAAATCACTCTAGGGAGAAGGAATAATATGAGCAGAGGCATGAAAGGCTGAAAACAACTGGTTACCTTTGTGAAATTCTAGATAGGGCAATTTGGCTAGTTTGTGGTATGAAGAGCTCAGGAGGAAATGTAACCAGAGGTAAGCAAGAGGAGCAAGATGATGAGACTTAGGACACAGGAATACAAAGTAACAAACAGATAAAAAAAAAATCCACGGAGGAGCATATTTCAACAATCAAGAAGCAAAAAACTATAAGGGAATGACTAAATAATTTACAAAATCATGACAGAATCTATAGCTATGAAAAACTATAAAGACCTTTAATGATATAAAAATACTTAAGAAAATGTTAAATGATACAAAATCATATGCACAATATGCCACCATTTTGTAAAGTAATTCCATGTGATATGCATATATAGGTGATATATGAAACATGTATGGCATGATAGAAGATGCGTCCATAATATGTAAAGAAATGAATATATAAATAATTCATACACATACAGAAAGGGAATAAAACACATCATGTAAACAGAGCTCTTTCTGCGTGGTAGGATCTTGAGTAGTATCAGGATTATTCTTTTTTTATTTTTAAAAAAAGATTTATTTATTTCATCCAAAGGGCAGAGTTACAGAGAGGCAGAGACAGAAAGAGAGAAAAAAAAAGAAAGAGAGAGAGAGGTCTTCATCCACTGGCTTACTCCCCAAAGAGCCACAATGGCTGGAGCTGTGCCGATCTGAAGCCAGGAACCAGGAGCTTCCCCCAGGTCTCCCATGTAGGTGCAGGGGCCCAAGGATTTAGGGCATCTTCCACTGCTTTCCCAGGTGTATTAGCAGGGAACTGAATCAGAAGTGGAGCAGCTGGGACTCAAACTGGTGCCCGTATGGGATGCTGGCACTATGGGTGGCAACTTTACCCAATACCCTATAGCACTGGCCCCTCAGGATTATTCTTTTTATAAGCTTTCTACATTTTCCAAATTCCCTACAATAAACATATATAACCTTTATAATAAGAGCTTAATAGAACACCTAAAATAGTTCTTGATAACATGAAAAAATACAATAAACTATTACATAAAAAGAAACAACACAGCCCATCAAGAAAATAGATCTCATCAGCACTATATGGCTCATAAAGTCAAGATAACAGAAAAGTCACATAAATTTGATAATTAGGTTACTTGTGGATGACAAGTTGGAGAAAAAAGCCCAACTAATTAATGTTGAGAAGTCAATGAGAGGCAGGAAAGTAAAAACACCCAGCACAGTGTACTTGTCACTTGGATATTTAAGGGGTGCCATTTCAGACAGGGGAGCAGCAAGTGGAGGGGCCCAGATAAAGGATCATGTCTGACATGTTTGGGGAAGGTGGAATTTACATACATGAGTCTGAGAAGACAATACAAAAATGTGTCATTCTATAAATTAAATATGTAAATGCTTAGTAGGGGAAATTATTAGATGACGTTTTTTTCCACAGAACGTTTTAAGGGAATTGAGTTTAGATCCAAGATCTCAGGAAGTAATTAAATGGTTCAACAAGGCAGAGGGCGTTTTTGATGGAACAGTGTCCCAGGCACATGGTAAATCATACATATATATCTGTTATGAATAAAGATATCTGAATATAAGGAGAGAAGAGGCCTATCTGAAAGAAGAAGATATTGAAGACAAAGAAAAAGGTGTGGGGGCTGGCACTGTGGCATACTGGGTAAAGCCAACAGTGCCAGCATCCCATATGGGCGTCGGTTCTAATCCTGGCTGTTCCACTTCTGATCCAGCTCTCTGCTATGGCCTGGGAAAGCAGCAGAAGACAGCCCAAGTCCTTGGGCCCCTGCACCCATGTGGGAGACCCAGAAGAAGCTCCTGGCTTTGGATAGGCACAGCTCTGGCCGTTGTGGCCAACTGAGGAATGAACCAGCAGATGGAAGACGTCTCTCTCTCTCTCTCTCTCTCTCTCTCTCTCTGCCTCTGCATTTCAAGTAAATAAATAGATCTTAAAAAATAAAAGAAAAATGTGTGAAGAAGGCCAGGTGAATCAGGGAACTAAAGGGTACCAATACAGAAAGAATTCCCTTTTTGTAATATAAATTACATAATAAATACTTTGTAATACACAGCTATGCACATTTTTAAATTATTAAATTGAATCTAAGAAATATTATTTAAACAAGTAAGTTATCCTAACATGGAGTGATGTCTTTAAGTTATAATTTAGAATTTTAAATAAACATGTAATATCATTGCTAGTACCTGGTATGGCTCAATTGTCTTTTTATCAGGTTTCCCATAGTATCGCAGTTTTGATTTACGCAAGATCCTCACAAGCAGTGCAGGAAAGTCATTTCTGTCAGTCCAGGTTGTTTCAAGATGAGAAAGGGAAATTATTTTAGTATCTAGAACACAAAAAGGAGGAAAACATTTTAATATATCATGTTAACTTCAAAGATCTATTTTAATTGTTAAAATGGTAGCCAAATCATACCCACAGCAATTGCTAAGGCAGTCTGTATACTTCTCCAACATAAATGACACACTATATCCTTACTCATAACAGATATATATGTATGATTTACCATGTGCCTGGGACACTGTTCCATCAAAAATGCCCTCTATCTTATTGAACCATTTAATTACTTCCCAAGATCTAAACTCAATTCCCTTAAAACATTCTGTGGAAAAAAACGTCATCTAATAATTTCCCCTACTAAGCATTTACATATTTAATTTATAGAATGACACATTTTTGTATTGTCCTCTTAGATTCATGTACGTAAATTCCATCTTCCCCAAACATGTCAGACATGATCCTATATCCGAGCCTCTGCACTTGCTGCTCCCCTTGTCTGAAACAGCACCCCTTAAATATCCGAGTGACTTTCTTTCTTTCCTATTCAAGTTTTTCTCAAAGGTCATTTTCTCAGTGGTGTTATTCCCAACAACCCAATTGAAAACTGACCCCTTTTCTTATCCTGCATCCCACTTTATTTTTCTAAATACAACTTACTATTTTCTCATATACCATACAATTTACTTGGAAATGTTTATTCTTCAAGCCTGTTGGCAAGCAGAAAAACTGTTTAAAAGCTATTAATCAGGGGCCGGTACTGTGGTGCAGTGGGTTAAGGCCCTGGCCTGAGACGCCGGCATCCCATATGGGCACAGGTTCTAGTCCCGGCTGCTCCTCTTTTGATTCAGCTGTCTGCTATGGCCTAGGAAAGCAATGGAGGATGGCCCAAGCGCTTGGGCCCCTGCACCCACATGGGAGACCCAGAGGAAGCTCCTGGCTCCTGGTTTTGGATCGGAGCAGTTCCAGCCATTGCAGCCACCTGGGGAGTGAACCAGTGGATGGAAGACCTCTCTCTCTCTGTAACTCTTTCAAATAAATAAAATAAATCTAAAAAAACCTTTTTGTTTAAAAAAAAAGTTATTAATCATCTTAAAGGATTAACCTATACTTCTGGTTTCAATATTCCTTGGGTTAAGAGAGGTTCCATTTGAAGTTCTCTTCACATTTTGCTTTCTTACAACCTACATTCCCAACTTTTAAAATCTGAACTTGCATTACTTCCAGTAGTCATTTTGCTATAGCAACTTCACTTTTGTCTTTATTGTGATATGAAATCCTACTTGTAATTTCTTTTAAACAAGCGTTCAAATGCATTTCACAATTATGCCTATATGATAAACACACACACAGTTTTCAGTATTATTAGGTAGGATATTTTGTGTAATTTTCCTTCCAGATTCTCCTAATATAGACAGTCTCTTAATTATGATGGTTTGCTCACAATTTTTCAACTTTAAAATGGGTAAAAGTATGCTTTCAGTACACTTCAAATTTCAAATTTTGATCTTTTCCCAGGCTAGTGATATGTAGTATGACCCTCTCTTTTGCACTGGCAGTGAGTTCAGTTCCCTGTCAGCCTCTCTATCAGGATGGGAAACAACCTATACACTGTACTGCATTGCTAAACTAAGATATTCAGTAGGTTAGGCATATTAATGTATTTTTGACTAATGAAAATTTTAATGTACAATGGGTTTATCAGGATGTAACCCTCTCCTAAATTGAAGAGCATCTACACAGTAATAGCCCAGGACTCCAGGTCCGAATAGTCGATCTGAGGTCATTAAGTGATTACTTTTTACTCGAGTCAAATTGCAGATCAGCTTTGAATTATCTGAACAAGTGGAACATTCTTGATCAACAAAGGCACTTATGCCTCTTTTACTGGCAGGAATAAATTCAAGAGCTAAACAGCTTTTATAACACCAGAAGTCTAAGAACTACTGTTTCCATTATAATTAGGTCCAGAGTTAGTTGTTATCAGAACCTGGCTTATTTAACATTTTTCCTAGTTTGGGTTTTTTAATCAAACTTCATAGAAAAAAATATATCTCCAAAAAGAAATCACAGGCTATTTATTATAGACAGGGAGAAATTTGTATGAGTTGGAACAATATATGTGTAAATTTTCAAACAAGAATAAAAATAAATAAATTAGGTATCAAATATAAACCAGTAACAAACAGAGCAGTGATTCTTAAACTTTTTGGTCTAAGGAGTCTTTTACATGCTTTAAAATTAATGAGGATCTAGGTGCAAGTGCTGTGGCACAGCGGGTTAACGCCCTAGCCTGAAGCGTCGGTATCCACATGGGCGCCGGTTCTAATCCTGGCTGCTCCACTTCCAATCCAGCTCTCTGTTATGGCCTGGGAAAGCAGTAGAAGATGGTCCAGGTCCTTGGGCCCCTGTACCCACGTGGGAGACCTGGAGGAAGCTCCTGGCTCCTGGCTTCAGATCAGCACAGCTCTGGCCATTGCGGCCATCTGGGGAGTGAACCATTGGACGGAAGACCTCTCTCTCTCTCTCTCTCTCTGCCTCTCCTATCTGTTTAACATTGACTTTCAAATAAATAAATCAATCTTTAAAAAAATTAATGAGGATCTTGAAAAGCTTTTGTTTATATATATTATATATCAATAGTTAGTATGTTATAAAGTAAATAATTTTTTCAAAATCACTGCATTTAAAAACAATAATAAACGTAATATGTATAATAACAAATAACATACTTTTGACTATTTTTCAAAACAAAAATAGAGGGCATTCTTTTACATTTCTTTCTTTCTTTCTTTCTTTCTTTCTTTTTTACAGGCAGAGTGGACAGTGAGAGAGAGAGAGACCGAGAGGAAGGTCCTCCTTTGCCGTTGGTTCACCCTCCAATGGCCGCCGCAGCCGGTGTGCTGCGGCCGGCGCACCGCGCTGATCTGATGGCAGGAGCCAGGTACTTCTCCTGGTCTCCCATGGGGTACAGGGCCCAAGCACTTGGGCCATCCTCCACTGCACTCCCGGGCCACAGCAGAGAGCTGGCCTGGAAGAGGGGCAACTGGGACAGAATCCGGCGCCCCGACCGGGACTAGAACCCAGTGTGCCGGCGCCGCAAGGTGGAGGATTAGCCTAGTGAGCCGTGGCGCCGGCCCCTTTCACATTTCTATAAATCTCTTTAGTATTTAGCTTAATAGAAGACAGTTAAAGACTCATCTTTAGCATTCAGTCTGTTTTAGTATCACACAGCATGTAGTCTCTGTAAAATTACAAGAGAATGAGAGTGCAAAAAGGCAAGTAAAGCATTCATACTATTATGAAAGTAGTTTTGACCTCATGAAGTCCCTGAAAATCTCTGGGGGAAACCTCTAGGGAGTCCTCTTTAAAAATGCTATTAAAAAATAAATCAAAGAAATGCAGAAATAAATCAAGAAAAAGGCTAAAAATAATGAAATAGGAGACATGATACCACAATAAAAAGAAATGGCAATCATAAATCTAATTCTTTGGAAAAAAGTAATGAAAAGGTAAATCTTTGGCAAATTCATCATGAAAAACAAAAATAAATGTGGTATTCAGAATGTGATTGACTATATACAGAGAGAAAATGGTTAAACCAGTATGTGTGATTTTATATTGATAAATTTGAAAGTACCAGTGAAATAGATAATCTTCTAGAGAAATATAAATTATTAGTATTATCTGAAGATGCAGAAGGAAACTGGAACAGGAAGAAAATGAAAAAAGTTCACAAATACTGGCTTCCAAAATACTGGCCGGTTCACAGAGTTTTATAAGGAAATTCTAAAAATATTCAAATAGCTCTTACTCTCAATAACCATAATCTGTCCCTGAGTCCAGGAAAATATAGAAATTACATCAATTCATTTTATAAACATAGTAATTGGGAAAAATTCTGACAGAAATATGTACAAAACACAAAATATTTTCTCTTGGTTCAGGAGGGGTATAGTATAAATCCTGAGTAATTCTGGAGACTGACACAGACATGTAAGTTTAAATGATTTTATTAAAACATTGAATACAACCCCCAGGAGAATGCAAGAATAATGCATAGCTTCTGAACCACTAAAAGAAAAAAAATATTGTAAGCCTTACAAAAGTAAAAAAGCCAAAAAAAAAATAAAATATGGAATACAGTAAACATAAAGTAGGAAATTAGAAATAGGCACAAGCATCATTAATTGCATTAAATTCATCTCTTAAAAGAAAAAAAATTAGTTTGGGTCGAAAAGCAGGCTCTTAGCTACATGCTTCTTAAGACAGAAATGTAGGGGCCAGCACTGTGGTGCAGTGGGTTAAAGCTCTGGCCTGAAGTGGCAGCATCCCATATGGGTGCTGGTTCCAGTCCTGGCTGCTCCTCTTCTGATCCAGCTCTCTGCTATGGCCTGGGAAAGCAGTAGAAGATGGCCCAAGTCCTTGGGCCCTGTACCAATGTGGGAGACCTGTTAGAAGCTCCTGGCTCCTGGCCTCGGATCAGCGCAGCTCTAGTTGTTGCAGCCATTTGGGGAGTGACCCAGCAGATGGAAGACCTCTCTCTGTCTGTAACTCTGTCTTTCAAATAAATAAAATAAATCTTTAAAAAAAAGAGAGAGAAATCTAAAGCAAAATGGAAATAAAGGTATGGACAAGCATGCCCTTGGCCAGTGGATCGAAATCAAGTGTCATTTTAAAAAAAGATTTCTTTTTTTTATTTCAAAGTTATAGAGACAGGGCGAATGGGGAATGGGGAGGAGGGCAGAGGCAAGAGTGCCAGAGAGAGAGAGAGAGAGAGAGAGAGAGAAGGAAATTCATCTACTGGTCTATCTCCAAAATGGCCACAACAGCTAGACCGGTCCAGGCTGAAACCAGGAGACTGAAATTCCATATCCCGTAGCCCCTTGTGAATGGCAAGGGTGCAAACACCTGGCCATCTTCTGCTTATTTTCCTAGCACATTAGTTGGGAGCTAGAATGGGAGCAGAACAGTCTCAGACTCAAACCAGTGCTTAGCGATATGGGAAGACCCTGAAAGTGGTGGCTTAACCAGCTGTGCCAGAACTTGATATCAGCCCCTCAAGTGCCATTTTTGTACCTGCAGCATCACTGACTACAATGAACTTGTTAGAAATGCAAATCCTAGAGCCATATCCCAGACCTAATATTTCAGAAACTGGTGGTCGGGCTCAGCAATCTGTATGATATGCATGCCCATTCACATTTAAGGACCATTATCAGCTACCAAAAAGACAGTAGAAGTGGTAAATACTAACAGAGAAAACAGAATCCAGGCAAAAAAGAACAAAGAGGCAAATTCCGTATTGATAAAAGGTAAATTTCACCAACAAGATATTAGTCACAATATTTTACAAATTATAGCAACATCTAAAGCAAAAACTTTTAGAAATATAATAAACAAAACCATCATTACAGAGGGAAGCCAATACTCTTCTCAGAGACACAGGCAAATTGATTAAAAAGAAGGATATGGAATATCTGAATTAAATTTTAAAAGCCTGGTTTAAAAAGGAATTTCATACCTGATAAGTAAGTCTTTTGTAAGCTTTCGGATGTTTCAAATTAAAATTAGAAAATAAGTGTAATGAATAACAATAAAATCCCTACACTTAAAAATCTGGGAGATAAAGCTAATGCAGTATCCTTTGGAGATTTCAGAATTTTAAAAGCTTTTGTCAGAAATAAATGAATCACGCATTTAACTCAAGAAAGTAGTACAAGAAAAAAATGAATAAAAGAAGTATCAAGAATTAAAGATGATGGCAGAATTAAGTAGAAACCATCTTCTCACTCTAGCTTTCTTTGTTAGTCAGGTCTTTAAAAGAAAACAAAACAATAAAACGGAGAAACCTCTGGCAAGGCTGACCATGAGAAGAGGTGAATACACAAACATTAGGACTATGAAAGAGGACACAACAAGGCAGATTAAAAAATATGAATTACCATGTACAACTTCGAGATTGAGGTGAAATGAGATTTCCTAGTGAAATATCAACTCTCAGAAATGGACTCAAGAAGCAGCAATATTGGTTTGATCATTTTTCTCTACAAACCATTGAAAAGGAGTCATTCCAACACTTCCCCAATCCTGGCTCAAGACACCAGATTCAGGCAGTTTAAAGGGTAAATGCTACCATATCTTTAATGAATGCACACTTTGTATAAGCACAGGAAAACAGGTAAGTTGCTCAACTCATTCTTCTAGGCTAATATGAATCTGATATTAACAATTTATTTCAGTCATTCCTTTATTCAACAAACACGTAACTAAATGCCTACTAGATGATAGAAGTTTTTCTGAGTCTAGGGAATATGTCCCACAACAATGAAAAAAAGAGCCACAACTCTTATATAACCAGATGGGGATAAAATGAAAACAATCAAATAAAATAATTTCAGAGTGTTATGATTCTATGAAGGGCATTTGCAGGGTGATGTAAATAGAGTAAATGTGAAGAGAATACTTATTTAAATAGCACTTTCTACTATATATATATATATATATATATATATATATATATATATTTAAGCTGAAACCTGAGGCTAGGAAGGAGCTTCCTAAAAAGAGGAAAAGGCAGGTGCAAAGTACCTGAGGCAGGTACTTTGGGGATCAAAAAGGTGGCTGGTATTGCTAGAATATAATCATGGAGTAGAGGAATAAGAGATGAAGTTAGAGAGGTGAGTAACTGGATTCTATAGGGCAGGGGTCAACAAACTATAGCCCACAAACCAAATCCTGCCAGCTCCCCATTTTTGTAAATGAATTTCTATTGGAACAAAGCCAGACTTCTTCATTCACATATCACCTATGGCTACTCTCCTTACACAGTGGCAAAACAGAACAGTTACCACGGAGACCCTATGTTCCATGAAAATGAATGATTTATTGACTGGCTCTTTTTTTTAAAACTCTTTTGACAAATAGTAATTGTACATTTTTATGTGGTACAACGTAATATTTTGATACATGCATACATTTTAATGATCATATTAGGATACGTAGCATCCTTCGCTTTGTATATTCAAGGTTTCTTTGTACTGCACACATTCAGAAGTCTTTCTTCTAGTTAATTAGACAAGCACAGTATGCTATCTGTTAAATATTATTACCCTACTGTGCAATAGAACACCAACAGACTTGTTTTTACAATAAGAGGAAACCTTTCTGAGGCTTGCTTTATCTATCTATATACTTTTTTTTGAGGGAGTTAACTTTGGAGAAGAACCCAAGAATGGTGTGTCTTTTGCAAGCACTCTACTGACTTGATCTTTACAAAAAGTTTGCTAACCTTTGCTGCAGAATCTTTAGACCCTGTTAGGGAGTCTGGACTGCTGTGTAAATGCAAGAGGGGAAGCCACTGGAGAGATTCAGGCAGGAGAGTGCCATGAACTAACCTCGATTTTAAAAAGATACCTTTAAGGTCACAGTATGAGTTATCATTCAGGGAATGTATTGATTGGAAAGGACTATGAGGGAGTCATCCAGAGTGCTTGAAATGTTCTACATCTTGATTATGGGTGCTCACACATGCGTACAAATGTAAACACTTATCAAATTGTATTTTAAAAATTTTCACTTTGCTGTGTGCAAGTTGTATCTTAATAAAAAGTTTCAAAAGCACAAAAGTGGGCTATAAACAAAATGAAGAGAAAAGGAACAGAATGGGAGAAAAAAATTTGAAGTACAAAACACACTAAGATTCAATACTCATTAACAAACAAATTATTTAAATAAACTATTTAAATTAGTAAAATAAAAATTCTTTAAACTAATTGTTTAAATTAATTAAATTAATAAAAATAGTTTGAATTAATAAAATTCATAATCAGAACATATTTTTGAATGAAGAGTTAGTACATGCCAAACTACAAATATTTAAAACTTATGTTCAAAGTTCAAATCTATATACTGTTCAACAGACACAAGGCGCGCTTTCCATGATTGAAAAAAAAAGATTTTAAATATAATTTAAAATCAGTAAGATATGGGGAAATGGGCACACTCAGACATATATTGGTGAATGTAAATTAACATAACCTTTTCTGAAGATGACTTGTCAATATCTATTAAATTCAAAAAATTCAAATCTTTTAAGCTAGCAAGTTCACTTCTAAAAATTCATCCACTCAAAAGTAAAATTCAAATCAACAAAAATATGCATATATCCTAATGATTTCAGCACAGTTTTCTAATATGAAAAATTAATTTTGCCTGAAGTTATGAACTATCTAATGACAGGGACATGATTATAGAATTATCAGACATCTATGCTGTGGAATACTGTATGTACGGATATAAATGAAAGATGCCTTTTTTTTTTTTTAAAGATACAAACCAAACTACTGACAGTCTGGAATTTCGAGAGGTAAGTTAAAGGCATGAGTAAATGTGAAAAAGGTTTTTCACTACATGCCAAAATTTTATTAACAATGTTAAACATACAGTAAACTCAAAAGAATTTCACAGTTGAACAACAGACTTTGCCACCAGTGTTTTACTATACTTGGGTCTCACATTTTTAACCCACTATATTTTGAAATAAACAGTTTGGATTTTTATTTAGCACATGGACACTGCCTTTTGTAATAAAAATATGGTTTTGATAAATGAATAGATCTTACTTTCACAATCAGAACAAACTAAAATACTATTATTTCAGTATTCCCTTTTAATTCTTCTCCTAGGGCACCAATTTTTCACTTACATATTCAATTCTAAAAACAAAACAGATCAATATTTAGAGTAATAATGCACAATTGCCTTATTCCACATTTGAGATAAAATTAATCCAGTATTTTATTCGGGAAAGAACCATTTTGCTTTTACATTTTAAATCATCCTTGGCCACAGATTTCTATAACATCTTTTCCTCCTTATAAGTGAATATGACTACAATTGCATCTTTCTTAAGCCAGTTCTTCTTTCATTTTCAAGTTTGTTGAGGTTATCCATCTTAATAAAGCCATCTACGACTTAACACCGTGACAACATAACAAAAAAAAAGGACTAGAAGCAATAAGTGTAGAAAATGATAATCTTTCTCCTTCCATTTTTTATTTTCTCTTTTATATTTTATTTCCTTCCTGCTGCATATGTGTTTATACCCACAGCACTACCATTCCCCTTTAATTCCATGTCTTATAGGAGAAAAGGCATTTTAAAGCAGTTGATGAGGAGCTGGCATTTTCAGGTTTGACTTCCTACTTCTGACACGGAAAAATTGCACTTCTCAGATCAGAACCAGTCATGCTAAACAATAAGAAATAGGAAAACGAGAATCCCAAGCCTTCCCACAAAATCCCACATTCAGAAAGCGATATTTACGCAACTGTGACACCCAGACATAAAACTGGTGTTTTGAATAAAGCAAATTATTAAGGAATACATCACAGAACATCCTTTTTGAATGAAGAGCTAACACATGCCAAAACTGGAAATATTTAAAACTTTTATTCAAAAATCAAATCTATAGACTGTTCAACGGACACAAGGCGCGCTTTCCATGACTGAAACGTGAACGAAACAATAATTCCACCGTATCCAAATGGATAACGGGTACCTGAGGAATAATGACTTCCACATCAGTACGTGCGCCAGCTGGAATTTAAGATGTAGTCAGACACCTCCTGAATGGCCACTTTGCGGTCAAACCAATACAGGAGCCGCGCAAATGTCATTAGCATAGCATCTCTCTCTTCCTCACGGAAGAAAATTTGTCTACTACCACTCCAGGCTTGTAATTAACACCACAAAAAGCGCCTTCGTTTCTTTTTCCCTTAGCCAAACATCCGCAAATTCCGTTTTATCCCCCCCACCCCCCGTCGTTCCCTCCAATTACTTACTTGTAAAATTGTGTTCCTTGGGCTGCTTGTCAGTTAACCAGATATCTCCGTAGGGGTCTTCGTTATTCCACAGCGCCAGGTAATGACTCTTCCCGCCCCTCAAGGGCCTCTCGGGTTTGACCCCATGCGCTCTATTTCTGAAGGGAGTTTCTAAAGAAATCGCGTCCAAAGTCCGCCCACATTGGACGTTATCGATGCACAAGATCCCCTGGCCTAATCTTTTCTCGTTGTAAAGACACGAGACTCTGGAAATTTTCATTTCTATGCCAACTTTAAGAATATTTTTATAAACAAGAGAGTTCAGGCTCGGATCTAGGTAGCACTTTTCCTGATACACCCCGTCCGAGATGGTCACATCGTAACAGTACAGGGGCCCCCCGCGCACCGTGTCGTTTGGCTCCTCCTCTAACAGGTATCTTTGGACGGCCAGCACGCTGACAAAAGCCACCTCCTTTGGGGTGACCCACTTGAGAGGTGAATCTATTATCTGTTCTAGAACTTTCTGGATCCAGGACATGCACCCTTGACCACGAGCCCTTCGAATCACCCCTCCCGGGACCCCAGCCCGATTTCTCTCAAGATTCGACCAATCTAGTCCGGCACCTGAGGGGCCTTCCTGAGGCTGTTCTGACTCGTCAGACATCGTGAGCTAACTCTGTACCCTCTTCAGTCCCAAAAGCTAGTTTTCCCTGTCCCAAAGCCGGGAGCCCAAAAACCGCGCGCTTTCAGGGCGACTGCTATTCCACCGCGGCTCAGGAGAGACTGTTGGCGCGGTTTATCTGCCGTAAAAACGTAACGCGTGCGCGCGCACCTACTCGCGCGCACCTACTCGCTCGCCTGGTCCCCTGCCCGGCGCGCTTCTGATTGGGCGGCACTGTTGCTAGGCAGCCCCATGTGCAGGTCGCGTAGCCCGGCGTCAGATCTGGTGCGAGCCAGATTGCCTTCAGGGAGGGGAGGGGGGCGGGGGGCGGGGGGCGGGGCAAGGGATGTGGGGAAACGGTGGCTTTCGCGGTTCCCATGGCAAAGCAAGTGGGAGGGGAAGGAGCGCTCCTGGCTCCCCTGGAAAGGGGGATGCCTGCAGGTGGCAGAAAAGAGAAAGTGGGCAGGAGCCCGATGCAGGTAGTAGAGCTGGGGGCGGGGTTGGGGGTTTGAGCCTTGGGCCAGCAACAGAAAATAATTTAGAGTTGATTAATATACATGAATGTGTAACATTGATTTCTGGTGATACGAACAAAACCCGATAATGTATGCACAGACTTCAGGAAGGGCCTTAGCACAAAAAGTTCTCATAAACATTAGCTACTATTGCTGTGAGTATTAGCATAATTGTAGTGGTTCCCTGAGTGCAGTGTGGGAGAATGAGTAATGACGTGCAAATGAAAATAGAAAATTGTAGAATTGCTTTGGCAAAGAGCTGCCTTTAGATTGGACTATTTGAAATGCATTATTTTTAACATAATACCTGGTTTAACATATAGCTGGAATATAGAGTTTCAGAAACTTTCTTAACGCAAGATCGATGTCTGGAATAAATATAATGTGAAAAAGTGATAAAACAGTCAGAAATAAGAATAAAATATTTATTAAGTACATCTAAATATGCTAGTATACATGGAAGGTAGTAAATGTCCTTAGAATACTTTTTTGTAAAGATTTATTTATTTATTTGAAAGAGCTACACAGAGAGAGGAGAGGCAGAGAGAGAGAGGTCTTTCATCTGCTGGTTCACTCCCCAGATGGCCGCAACGGCTGGAGCTGAACCAATCTGAAGCCAGGAGCCAGGAGCCTCCGGGTCTCCCACGTGGGTGCAGGGGCCCAAGGACTTGGGCCACCTTCCACTGCTTTCCCAGGCCATAGGAGAGAGCTGGATCAGAATCAGAGCAACCGGGACTTGAACCGGGGATGTGGACTTGAACCAGGGATGCGGGCACTGCAGACAGCGACTTTACCCACTACACCACAGCGCAGGCCCCAGAATACTTTTTAAAATAGTATACTTTTTAAAATAGAATACTTTTTTAAAAAGTATTTTAAAAAAATGGTTATGGGGCTGGTGTTGTGGCACAGCTGGTTAAACCACTGGTTTTGAGGCCGGCATCCCTTATCAGCGTTCTGATTCAAGTCCTGTCTGCTCTGATTGCCATCCATCTCTCTGCTAATGTGCCTGGGAAGATGACCCATGTACTTGGGCCTCTGCCACCCACATGGGAGACCCAGAAAGGGTTGCTGCTTCCTGGTTTAGGCTGGACCAGACCTGAGTGTTGTGGCCATTAGGGAAGTGAGCCAGAGGATGGAAGATTGTTTTTCTCTTTCTCTCTCCTTCCCACCTCTTTCTCTCTCTCCCTCTCAGTCTTTATTTCAAATAAATAAATCTTTCAAAGTGGTTTTGAGCTAGGTTTGTTTATGTTCATTCCCTCTGGCTATTTTGTCATTCTTTATTCTCTGTTTATGAAGTCTACATTGAAGCAGGCAGAGTTGTAGGCCACTGGGGATACCTGTATTGAGGTTCGTTCAAACTTCTCACGGCTTACGCTGAAGAACACTGCCATTATTGATATGTAAGTTATTCTGTGTATGGGAGGGTACTTCAGAAAGTGTGTGGAAAATGAGAGATAAAAGTTTCTTTGGGTGGAATAACTTTTGAAATTCAGGTATCATTCTTCAAAATATGCATTTTCCATAAACTTTCTGAAGGCCTTTGGTGTGATTTGAGTGTTTGGTCTTGGCCCGGTACACTCTTTCTACGGAGAGCAAGAGATCCTAGGAAAGAGAAAGGGAGTGGAGGGGGCAGGAGTTGACATGTTTAGGGAAGGCGTCTCCAATGAGACTGAACACAGAAGAGAACAGCAGGGAGTGAGGGATGGAGCTATGTGGGTATCTGGGGAAGGCCCTTTAAATCAGAGGGAAACTTAGAGGAGAATCCATAAGACAGAGTATGTTTGACCTTTCCCAGGGACTACCAAAGCAGGTGGGCTGTAGTGAAAAGCCGTGGTGGAGTGTGGAGTTTTGTAGAGGAAATACGGCCGCCATCAGGGACAAAGAGAAGCAGACCCCACCTCCCAACACAGACCTTGAAAAGTGGCTGCTCCCAGTTAACGAGTGAAGCAGCTGCCCACTGTTATCTTGTCTAGGGAGGGAAGAAGTCCTAAGTTCTGCTTCTGTAAACTCCAGTCATAAATCTGTCCTAGTAAATCTGCCCTTGGTATCTCTTCTACAATCACACCAGGCCCTCCGACCATTGGAAGTGTGGTCCTAAGACACGTAGGCTGCAATTTCAACCCACCAATGCTGTACCAGCTAAGGTATGATGCTGAGGAACCTATAAATTTTGTAAGAAACTTGGGAAATGAGTCCAGCTGAGCCCGCTGGCGTAATAAACTACTTCAATCCTCCACTGTCTCTGGTGCCTGTTTGAACAAAGGGAGTCTCCCCACCTCAGATTTCTGTAACAGGGGAGAAGAGGTTGTGGAGGCAGTAGGGCCATGGAGGCGATGCTGTGCTTTCAGGTCCATTTCCTTTGTGACCCCCTCCTACCCAAGTCAGTGTAGAATTGCCTTGTATTTAATACTCTTTTAACATCTACTACCTTACAATAAAAACCAAAAACTTTCGCTGTGTATATCCTCTGAGTTTTGCAACCTGGTCACTTTGGACATTTTGAGCCAGAAATTGATTTGTTGTAGGGCTGTCTTGTACACTGTGACATGGTTAGCAGGAATTCCTGGCCTCTACCCACTACAGGTCTGTAGCATCCCTCCCTCCCATTGTGACAACCAAAAATGTCTCTGGACATTGCCAAATGTGCCCTGGGGGCAGGCAAAATCACCCCTGGTGAAGTGCCACTGATTTAACTAGATCATAGCCTTTAGAGAGCAGAAACTGATATCTTCATTAATTATTTCCTATAGTTCTTGCACTAATGTTGTGCATAAAAGGTATTTGACCATTTCAAATGTAATTGAAGCAGATAATCCCCACTACTTCTCCACCAAAGGGAATATACAAGTATATATAACAATCACAAAATACCAAAATCCAAATTTATAAAGCATAAAATAAGTTCCCTATGTGTCTCCAGTGTCAAAATCAGTATCTAGCATAGAGTACTTGTTCAATGAATCTTTAAATGAATAAAGGAAATTATGTGTATTTACTGTGGAGGTCATCAACTATCTCTACTTTTAGCCAAGAAAAACTTGTTTTAAATCTTTTTTTTTTTAAAGATTTATTTAGGGGGCCAGCGCCATGGCTCACTTGGTTAATCCCGGGAGACCAGGAGGAAGCACCTGGCCCCTGGCTTCAGATGGGCGTAGCTCCGGCCGTAGCAGCCATTTGGGGAGTGAACCAATGGAAGGAAGACCTTCCTCTCTGTTTCTCTCACTGTCTATAACTCTACCTTTCAAAATTAAAAAAAAAGATTTATTTATTTATTTGAAAGTCAGGAGCTAGGAGCTACTTCTGGGTCTTCCCACGCAGGTTCAGGGGCCCCAAGGACTTGGGCCATCTTCCATTGGTTTCCCAGGCCATAGCAGAGAGCTGGGTTGGAAGTGGAGCAGCCGGGATTCAAATCAGCGCACATATGGGATGCCAGCACTGCAGGCGACAGCTTTACCGGTTACACCACAGCGCCGGCCCCTTTTTAAAATCATTAAAATCCACCTTATCAGCACCCCTTTTTGAACTATATACTCAGTTTAATTTACGTGTAATAGAACTGTATCATTACATTCTATATCCTTCCACTTAATTAATGAAAAATTGATATTGGCAGTGGTGCTTAATTACTGAAATCGGGAAGAAATCTCATTCATGTTTTATACAATGCCAACAATAAAGATATTCGGTGATTATGCACACACATTTGGAGCCTCTTGTATCATTCTACTGATAATTTTCAGATAATATGAATCTGCCCAAGAATGAAAGTGTTTACATGAATAGTAGTCATGCCTGTGGAAGTATGGATGCTTCCTGATGTGGCATTATTAACCACCTGTTTTAGAATTAATTATGGTACACGATAATAGAATAAATAAGGAAAATGAACTTCAGAGCTAGTAATGGACATCATTTAGATTACTGCCCATTTTTCTTCCCTCCCATGGAGAAAGTTTGCTATCATGCCCTTCAGAGTTAAAAGTAAGAAAAGCAGCCAAGACAGTACTTTATAAAATGAGGATGTTCTGAGATGCCCAAAATACTTTAAACATATCACAAAACTCCTCTGTCTTCACTGGGCTGACTACGAGTCAGTTCCTTACTAAAGCTGAACTCACTACATTAAGGCAGTGGTACAAGGGTCAGGCTGGATTACAGGACTCAGAATTCAGTTATCATCTCTCTGGCTAACATCCTCCTGCTAAACTCTATTTGGACATGTTTTGCTAAGAACTTCAAGCCCTGATCAAAGAAATGAATTTATCCATAGACCCCAGACAGGCTGGAGTCCACTCTGCTATCCTAGCATCTTCAGAACACATCAGCCTCCTGTGTGGCTGACCAATTCAAGCCTTAAAAAAATTTCCATGACGTTAAGTCACAGAGTCTCTTTGCATTATTCCCCAAATATGTCATTTCCTTAAAAAAACTGAAGATACTTGTTTTGGTCTATCCATTCATTGATCTGTTCATTCATTTCATTCATTTGCCCGAGTAGTCAAATTAGCACCATTCTCTGTCTGGCTTTGGGCGTTGGAAGTACACTGATAAATTGATCAAATTTGCGAGATTAAGAGTGTGTGGGTGGATTTGTGGGAGAGGAGGAAAAAGAAGTGGCATGAGGAGTTGGTGTTAAAAGGATGTGGAGAGGTCAGATGCTATCTCCAAGAGTGTTTAGGTAAGCTCTCCAAACATCACCACGGTAACAAGAGAGGGTCTGAGGGTGGCTGCTTGGCAACCAGCGCACTATAGCTTCCAGCTCAGTACTGCCCTTTCCAACATCTTCCCTTTTAAAGACTGCTGTTGATGATGTTATTAACTGAATGGCCTCTACATACAAGGATGGATCTGTATAGCTTATAATACCCTCTATTTCATTGGAATCAAGTATGTTACTATACTACCTTTCCATCAGGTGTAGAATATGGCTTGATTTATCTACTGGAAGTGCATAAACAGAAATCTTTAACACTGACTCAATATTTCAGTGGTTCTAAACTCCCTCTGCCCCTCAGAATATCTCAATGCTCACATTTGTCCTTATGCCTTTCCTTTTCCTGAATACATATTAGATATACCATAAATGGTTGATTGATGTTTTTCCAACTTCCCTTCTGGCCATTGAAATCCTGCTACTGTTTTTCATAGATTTTGTTGTGTTAGCTCTTCTTCTGAGTCTCAATATTATATATTTGTAAGAAATTTAGATTTTAGAATATACATTTTATTTTGAATGTATTAGGCTTTTCCCCCCGACTTTTTTTTAAAGATTTATTTTTATTTAATTGAAATGCAGAGAGAGAGAGAGAGAGGCATCTTCCATCCAGTGGTTCACTTTCCAAATGGCAGCAATAGCCAGGACTGGGCCAGGCCGAAGTCAGGAGCCAGAAGCTTTTTCCAGGTCTCCCAATGTGGGTATAGGGGCCCAAACACTTGGGCCAACTTTGCAGCTTTCCCAGGCACATCACCAGGAGCTGGATCAGAAATGGAGCAGCCAGGAATCAAAAGTGGAATGCCAATGTCTCAGGTGGCAGCTTCAACTGCTGCACCACAATGCCAGCCCCAGGACTGATTTGTTTATTTCTTTGAAAGGCAGAGTTATAGAGAGAGGGAGAGACAGAGAAAGGTCTTCAATCTGCTGGTTCACTCCCCAAATGGCTGCAACAGCTGGGGCTGCATCAATCAGAAGTCAGGAACCAGGAGCTTCCTCCAGGTCTCCCATGTGGGTACAGGGGCCCAAGGACTTGGGCCATCCTCCACTGATCTCCCAGGAGCAGTAGCAGGGAGCTGGATTGGAAATGGAAAGGCCATTACTCAAGCAGGTGCCCATATGGGATGCTGGCTCTGCAGGCTGGGGCATTAACCCACTGTGCTGCAGTACCAACTCCCCCCTTTTTAATTTTTGGTTATAGCCATTTTAACTGGGGTGAGGCAAAATCTGTTGTGCTTTTGATTTGCATTTCTCTGATGACTAGTGATCCTGGGCATTTTTTAACGTGTTTGTTTGCCGTTTGAATTTCATCCTTTGAAAAATGCCTGTTCAGGTCCTTTGTCCATTCCTTAACTTGATTGTTTTGTTGTTGTTGAGTTTCTTGAGCTCTTTATAGATCCTGGATATTAATCTTTTATCTGTTGCATAATTTGCAAATATTTTCTCCCTTTCTAGTGGTTACCTCTTCACTTTGTTGAGTGTTTCTTTTGCTATACGTAAGCTCCTTAGCTTGATGCAATCCCATTTGTCTATTTTTGCTTTTATTGCCTTGCTTCTGGGGTCATTTCCAAGAAGTATTTGCTGATGTCAATGTCTTGCAGTTTCCCCAGTGTTTTCCTGTAGATAGTTAATGGTATCAGGTCCTAGCTCCAGCTTTTGCAGGCATTTGAGGAGTGAACCAGTGGGTGGGAGATCTCAATCTCTCTCTCTCTCTCTTTCTCTCTCTCTCTCATATACAGTAAATAAATATTTTAAAAAGTGAAGCTAGAGAGGTTGCACATTACTGTAGTCTTTCTCTGCCCGCAGCCAATTGATTCAGGAAGAGGCACAGTGTGTAATTTCTTTGCCTCAGTGTGGGAAAACTCTGTAGCACCATTCATGTGCCAGGTTTTCCCTTAGGATCGGTCTGAAGATAGAGTTAGGCAGAAACTTCATATTTTCTTGGCCTTTTTCTCAGCTGAATACTGATTTCTTTACTTCCTTGTCTGTATTTCTACTGAGAGTACTTTTACCATAAGTCACTTGCTCAAGAATTCTCATCTCAGAGGCGCATTCCAGGGAGTTGGATTCCAAACAATGGGGGAATTGAATTTTGGGAGATGCTGGTTCAAGCAGACAATACAACTGTGTTTGGAAGTAAGTAATTTACAGCAATATGACAGGTGTCTTCTTATAAGGTTAGATTACTTATGAGGAAAGGTTGGCACACAGCCTCTCAAAAGAACACAAGCACTGAACTCATAAAATATTTCTACTGATAGAAGATAGCTTTTTTTCAGAAATGTGCATGGCTTGCTTCCTCACATCCTTCAGCTCTTTGCTCAAAAGTCAGAAAAGGCTTACCTTGACTGCTCTATGTAGAATAGTATCCCTGCCCCTTATACTGTTGTTTCTCATAAAGTGCTTTGTTCCCCTCTACACTTGCCTTCACCTGCCACGTTACATATTTACTTATTTGTTCATCGTCTATCTTTCCTCCTTAAGCATCATGAGGACAAAACCCTTAAACATTATTTATTTATTTATAGATTTGGGAGGTAGAGAGACAGATTACTGAAAGGGGAGAGAGAGAGAAAGAGAGAGAGAGAGAGAGAGAGAGAGAGAGAGAGATCCTCCATCCCCTGGCTCACTCCCCAAATGGCCACAAGGACTGGAGGTGGGCCAATCTGAAGCCAGGAGCCAGGAGCTTCTTCTGGGTCTCCCCATGTAGTTGCAGGGGCCCAAGGACTTGGGCCATCTTCCACTGCTCTCCCAGGTCACAGCAGAGAGCTGGATTAGAAGTGGAGCAGCCAGGTCTCGAATTGGCACCCATATGTGATGCCGGCACTGTATGCAGCAGCTTTATTTGCTACGCCACAGCAGCTGCTCCCTACTTTCTAGTTTTTATCTGACAGTATTCACTGGGACAAAACACATATCCAGAGTTAATTTTTGTATAAGGTGTGACACATAAGTCATATTTCTGTTCCATGGAATAACAGACTAGCATATGGAAAAGGATGGGAATGACTCTACCAGCTTACATTTCGGCCAGCAATGTATGAGTGGCCCAGATTCTTCATGTTCTCATGGACATTTGGCATTGTCTCTGTTTTTATTTCAGCCACTTTTAGATGTAATGATATTTCATTGTTACCTTAATTTGAATTTCCCTAATGGCTAATGATGCTTTCTTTTTTTTAAGAATTATTTTATTTATTTGAAGGACAGAGTTACAGAGAGGTAGAGACAGACAGAGAGAGAGGTCTTCCATCCACTGGTGCACTCTCCAAATGGCTACAATAGCCAGAGCTGAGCCAATCTGAAGCCAGGAGCTTCTTCCAGGTCTCCCATGTGGGTGCAGGGGCCCAAGCACTTGGACCACGCTCTGCTGCTTTCCCAGGTGCATTAGTAGGCAGCTGGATCAGAAGTAGGACTCAAACCAGCACCCATATGGGATGCCTGGGCTGCAGGCCATGGCTTTAAACCACTGTGCCACAGAGCCAGCCCTACTCTACATCTTTTTATGTGCTTATTTGCTGAATGTCCTCACCAGATGCTGGTATCTTGATCTTGGACTTCCTAGCTTCTAGAAATGTGAACAATAACTTTCTGTTCTTTATGAATTACCTAGTCTTAGGTATCCTATATTATAGCAGCACAAAATGAACTAAGACATTTACCATCCATTTAGCAAAATGTCCCTTCATTCTTTTTGCCCATTTCTAATTAGATTGTTTGATTTTTTTATGGTTGGATTTTGAGAGTTCTTTATATATTGTAGAAACTAGTTTTATGTTAGATACTTGGGTTTCAAGTATATTCTTCTGGTCAGTAGCTTGTCTTTTTATCCTCCTATTAGGGGCCAGCATTGTGGCACAATGAGCTGATCTGCTGCCTACGGTGCTAGCATCCTATATGAAAAGCCAGTTTGAATTCCAGCTTCTCTGCTTTTGAACCAGCTTCCTGCTAATGCACCTAGGAAGACATTAGATAATGGCACAAGTACTTGGGTCCCTGCCATGCATGTGGGAGTCCTAGATAGAGCTCTGAGCTCTGGGCTTCAGCCTGGACCAGTCCTGGAAATTGCAGGCATTTGAGAAATGAACCAAATGCATGGAAGATCTCTCTCTCTCTTTCTTTCTGTCTCTCTTCCCTCATCACTCTGCCTTTCAAATAAATAAATAAATCTTTAAAAAAATAATGTCTTTCCAATGGCTGTAATTTTAAATTTTGATGAACCTAAATTTATATTTCCTTTTAGTGTCAAGTGTGAGAATTCATTGTCTAACCCTAGATCTCAAAAATATCTTGGGCCAATGTTGTGGCATAGCATGTCTGCCTGCAGAGCTGGAATCCCATATGGCTGCCAGTTCGATTCCCAGCTGCTCCGCTTCTGATCCAGCTCTCTGCTATGGCCTGGGAAAGCAGTAGAAGATGGTCCAGTGCTTGGGCCCCTGCACCCACGTGGGAGACCCGGAAGAAGCTCCTGGCTCCTGGCTTCAGATCGGCTCAGCTCCCGCTATTGCAGCCATTTGGGGCGTGAACCAGCAGATGGAAGACTTCTCTCTCTGCCTCTGCCTCTGCCTCTCTGTAACTCTGCCTTTCAAATAAATAAATAAATATTTTTAAAAAAGAAAAATATCTTCTATGGTTTTATTCTGGAATTTGTGTTATTTTACAATTAAGTTCATGGTACATTTTGAGTTAATTTTTGTATAAGGTACAACACTTTTGTCAAGTTTCCTTTTCTTACTTGTGGATATTAAATTGTCCCAGCAGCATTGATAGAAAGCTCACTTTCCTCCACTGAATTGCTTTTGCAGCTTTATAAAAATTCGGTGCTGAATTTTTGTGTTAAGATGCTTACATGGTCTCAATTTTATTTCACTGATCTTTGTGTATATCTATCAGCCAGTACCAAGTTATCTTTATTACTGTAGTTGTATATGTCTTGAAATCAGATAGACTAATTTCTCCCTTTTTATCTCTCTTTTCCAATTTATTTGCCTATTCTAATTTCTTTCCCTTTTTATATAAACTATAAAAATATCTTGCAAAGAAAATTTTTTTAAAGATTTTATTTATTTATTTGAGAGGTAGAGTTACAGACAGTGAGAGGGAGAGAGACAGAAAGAAAGGTCTTCCCTCCGTTGGTTTAATCCCCAGACGGCCGAAGCTGTGCCAATCCGAGGCCAGGAGCCAGGAGTTTCTTCCGGGTCTCCCACGTGGGTGCAGGGGTCCAAGCACTTGGGCCATCTTCTGCTGTTTCCCAGGCCATAGCAGAGAGCTGGATTGGAAGAGTGGCAGCCGGGAGTAGAATTGGTGCCCATATGGGATGCCAGTGCCACAGGCGGAGGATTCACGTACTGCACCATGATGCCATCCCCCAATAAAATACTTTCTTTTTTTAAAAAAAAAGATTTATTTTATTTATTTGAAAGACAGAGTTATAGAGAGAGGTGGAGACAGAGAAGAGGTCTTCTTTCCACTGGTCCACTCCCCAGATGGCCGCAACAGTTGGAGCTGCACCGATCTGAAGCAAGGAGCCAGGAGTTTCCTCTGGGTCTCCCACATGGGTGCAGGGGTCCAAAGACTTGGGCCATCTTCCACTGCTTTCCCAGGCCATAGCAGAGAGCTGGATCAGAAGAGGAGCAGCCAGAACTAGAACCGGCGCCCATATGGGATGTCGACGCTGCAGGCCAGGGCTTTAACCCACAGCATGACAGCACCAGCCCCTGAAATACTTTCAATTTACTTTACAATCACAAGGTTCACCCTCCACTAAATATAGAATTCCACAAGTAGTAAGTACCACTGTTCCTGGGGAGTATAGACAAGGGCTATAAGTTAAAAAAAAAAGTAAGAAAGGATGGAGGAGGGAGGGTGGGAGCATGAATGGGAGGGAGTGTAGGGTGGGAAGTATCATTATATTCTTTTTTTTTTTTTTTGACAGGCAGAGTGGACAGTGAGAGAGAGAGACAGAGAGAAAGGTCTTCCTTTTGCCGTTGGTTCACCCTCCAATGGCCGCTATGGCTGGCGCTCTGCGGCCGGCACACCGCGCTGATCCGAAGGCAGGAGCCAGGTGCTTCTCCTGGTCTCCCATGGGGTGCAGGGCCCAAGTACTTGGGCCATCCTCCACTGCACTCCCTGGCCACAGCAGAGAGCTGGCCTGGAAGAGAGGCAACCTGGACAGAATCCAGCGCCCCAACCAGGACTAGAACCCGGTGTGCCAGTGCCGCTAGGTGGAGGATTAGCCTATTGAGCCGCGGCGCCGGCCAAGTACAATGTTAATATTAGGATTTTTATAGCTGCTCTATATCAGGTTGAAGCAGTTTCTTCCTAATTTTCTATGATGTTTCTCCAAGATCATGAATGGATGTTTCATTTTGTCTAATGTGTTTGCACCATTAGTTGGTATGATTTTTCTTCTTTAGCTCATTAATATGGTAGATTACATTAAATATTTTTTTAAAGATTTATTTTATTTATTTGAAAGATAGAGTTACAGAGAGAGGTAGAGACAGAGAGAGATCTTTCATCCGCTAGTTCACTCCCCAGATGGCCGCAACAGTCAAAGCTGAGCTGATCTGAAGCCAGGAACCAGGAGCTTCTTCCAGGTCTCCCTCATGGGTGCAGTGGCCCAAAGACTTGGGCCATCTTCTACTGCTTTCCCTAGCCCATAGAAGAGAGCTGGATCAGAAGAGGAGCAGCCAGGACTAGAACCAGTGCCCATATGGGATGCCGGCGCTTCAGGCCAAGGCTTTAACCCTCTGAGCCACAGCATCAGCCCCTATTGAATGTTTTTTTGAATATTGAATAAGTTTGCACACCTAAAAGAACTCTCATTTGGTCATGATACATAATTATTTTTATACATGCTGAAATTGCTTTGCTATTTTGTTGAGAAGTTTTGTGTCTACATTAATGGGAGAAAATTGATCTGTAATTTTCAGTTTTTTTACTGTCTCTGATTTTGGTATTGGAGTAATAGTGGCTTTATGAAATGAATTGAGAAGTTTTTACTCCTCTTATTTTCTGGAAAAGATTACTTAGAATTCTTCAGTGAAATCATTAGAACATGGAGATTTCTTCTTTAGGAATGTTATTAAAATTTTTAAAAATTTTACTAGAGACACATAAGAAGTAAGAAAGAGTAGGGGAGGGAGAGAGAGAAAAAAAGAGAGAGAGAAAGAACTCTCATCCACTGGTTCCCTGCTCAAATGCCCACAGTGGTCCAGGGGACCAAAGCCGGGAGGCTGAAACTCTGTCGAGGTCTCCATCATTGGTGGCAGGAGCCCCATCACTTCAGCCATCACTGCTGCTTCCCAGAGTCTGCATTAGCAGGAAGCAGGAGTGAGGAGACATTAATTGAAGCCAGGCACTCTGATATGGAATGTGGGCATCTTAACTACTAGACTAAATGGCGACATGCCCACCCCATGTTCAGGAGCTTTAAAAAATATAGTAATTCAATTCCTTCAGTAGCTTTAGTAGGCAAACAATATACATGATTTGAACGCAGCTTAGTCCTAACTTGTTTTACCTAGCAAGAGCACAGCTTGGGGCAGCAGTATCAGTACATGGCTGAGATAACAGACTACAGAATGATACACATGTATGCTTGCTGAACTTCTTTCTCCAATGTCATCTTGCTGAACTTCTTTCTCCAATGTCATCAGTTTCATTATTCCTGTGGGAAGGAACAAGTAAGGGGTGAAGAGGAGAGGTTGGGAGTGCCATTCTAATGGAGAGGTTCTTCCTTTGGAAATGTTAAGTCAAGGTAAAGGTAGTATGCTTCCAAATAGCTACACAGTAGCAAGAACCAAATTATCATGCAAGGAGTGAACATATCTTAGAATTTTCTGTATCCTATATCTGACTAAATGGGATATTAACATATTTATAAACAGAAGAAAATTATTCTTAAAATCCATTATAAACTAAAGTACCATAAATCTAAGAAGAAAAATATTGGATGTAAAATCATGGACATATTGAAATTGTTATTAGTAAAAATTAGTCTTTTTTAAAGATTTTATTTATTTATTTGAGAGGTAGAGTTACAGACAGTTAGAGGGAGAGACAGAGAAAAAGGTCTTCCTTCTGTTGGTTAACTCCCCAAATGGCCGCTTCCTTCTGTTGGTTCACTCCCCAAATGGCCACAACGGCTGGAGCTACACCGATCTGAAGCCGGGAGCCAGGTGCATCCTCCTGGTCTCCCACACAGGTGCAGGGGCCCAAGGATTTGGGCCATCTTCTACTGCTTTCCCAGGCCATAGCAGAGAGCTGAATTGGAAGAGGAGCAGCTGGGACTCGAACTGGCGCCCATATGAGATGCAGGCACCGCAGGTGGATGATGAAGTTACTGCGCCACGGCACCGACCCCAGTACAGATTAGTCTTAAGGATGCACACACCCAGTCACTGTAGATTGCATTCTCCAGGGCTGGATTCTGTTTGGTTATTTATCCTCTTCTTGTTTCTTTTCCTCTTCTTTATTCTTACTTTTATTTATCTGGTTCTTCACCTTCTTCATCTTAGGATTTGAACTTCTTCATTGGAAGCATCGTTATCATCTTCAACAGCTTATCTTGAGTGATATATCGACTCTGGGACTCACGGAAATAGTGCTTTACTTCATCTGCAGCAGAGAGAGCTTCAGCAGCGTCATTCAAGGGTCCTTCTCTGGGAACTTCAAGAGAATAAAAGTAGCTCAAGTAAAAATAACTACATCCCAGCTCGACTGGCACAAAAGGATATGAACCTGGGTCAGATATTGTGGCAGATTGGGTTAAGCTGCTGCTTGGGACACTTGCATCCTATATCAGAAAGCTGGTTCAAGTACTAGCTATTTTGTTTCCAATCCAGCTTTCTGCTAATGTGCCTGGGAAGGCAGCAGATGATGGTCCAAGTTTTGTGGGAGACCTGGATGGCGTTCCTGATTCCCTGCTTCAGCCTAGCCCAGCCATGACTGTTACAGGCATTTGGGGAGTGAACCAGTGGATAGAAGATTTTCTCTCTTTATCATGCTTCCTTTAAAATAAATAAATAAATAAATCTTTTAAAAACATTATGAACCAATAATCTGCTAGTGGGAGTGTAAATTGTTTCACTTGCTGGTAAAGTTGAACATGTCCATATCCTATGATCCATACATTCGTCTTCTAGGTGTATAATATACTCAACAGTGATGTTTGTCAAAGGGGGGAATAATATTAATATTTTTTGGGGGGGAACAATTTTCCTTTTCTTCTTCCTTTCCTAGTATCATATATTATAGAGTGTTTAACACCCCTGTCCCACACTATCTGAGTGGCAGTTGTACTTCCCAATCACTGTGATGATCAAACTTTTCCAGATGAGAGCAACTGGTCCATAGAAACTTGAATAGTTGCATTAGTAGATGTATATATGTATGTCCATAGTGGCATTGTTCATAATAGCTTCTAATTGAAAACCAGAGAATGAGTAAATGAAGTGTGGCATAATCACACAATGGAATACCTATGACCTCATTATATCATTGTAACAGCCCTCACTTTCCTATAGTCAGTCTTTTAGATATAAGAATAAAATAAACTTTCTGCCTTATCTAGCCACTTTTCCCCTACTAGCTTGAAAATTATGGCTTGGAGATGAACCCTGGCCTTTGGTAGGGTCCTACTGAACAAAGGCAGTTTTATAAAGAGAAAAATTCTCCTTCTATCATCAAATTGTTCCCTAAAATACACGTGTAAGGCAGATAGAAAGCTAGCTGATGTAATCTGATTATGATACAGCATTCTGAATTTAGGTGCTGATATCATTTTTGAAATGAAAATACGTGATTGGCTTTTAGCTATATCATGTTTAAGATGGATTGCCTTGCCAGAGCAACCAAGCCTCTGAATATCTGGCCACCTGTGATGTAACTAAGTTGCTTAGACCCTGGATATATGTCGGTCTTCTACGTGCTTGAATAGACTGGACGTAAAATATCTGGTAATTTTCATAAAAATCGGGAGTTGGATGATTCATAAGATACAAGTCCAGTGATTTTTATCTTTTAAACATTCAGGAAAAAATTTCTAGCCTGTGCTAGTGTCATTTATAATGTGTGACATATTATTTAAAAATGTGCTATGACATAGTTTTCTGGATGGCCCAGTTTCTTGGGGGATACCCTTGGCTCTTGAAATAACTTCATTCACCATTGTCCTCTAAAAGCATACTTTGTCTTCTGGTGAATGAAAAACAGTTTTAACTCATACTTTCTCTTTACCTGGGGACCTTCCTCTTTCTTTCCCGCTGCCATTGGTAAACAACATAGGTGTGCTCTGTCGATAATTTGCTTCTACTTTCACTAGTAGAACTGGAAAATTAGCTTTTAAGAATACGAATTTGAATTCTTACTCTTCCACTTGCTAGTTGTTTGAGCTTAACTGAGTTATCTGAATGTCTTCATCTTAAAAGTGGAGCATGTATCTTACAAGCTTGTTATGATATTTAAATTATAGTACACCTAGAAAATCTGAGAACTCTCCTGTTTGAAAGTTAACACTAAAAGAGTTAATGCTCAGTGAAAAGATGTTTTATAATTTAAACTGTAGTAAGCTTGAGATGTAGTAATAAATGAATATATTTGAATAACATAAGGAGGAATTTCCTAAGTTTATGGAAAATACAATTAGCAAATAAGCTGGGGGTAGGGAACCCAGCACTGTGCCATAGCAGGTAAAGCTCCTGCCTGAGAAGCCAACATCCCATATGGATGCCGGTTCGAGTCCCAGCTGCTCCACTTCCAACCCAGCTCTCTGCTATGGCCTGGGAAAGCAGCGGAAGATGGCCCAAGTGCTTGGGCACCTGCCACTCACATGGGAGAACCAGTTGAAGCTCCTGGCTCCTGGCTTCATCCTGGCTCAGCCCTGGTTGTTGTGCCCATTTGGAGAGTGAACCACCAGATGGAAGACCTCTCTTTTTTTCCTTCTCCCTCTCCCTCTGTAACTCTGACTTTAAAAATAAATAAATACATTAAAAAAAATAAGCTGGGAACAGTGTTGTGGTGCAGCAGGTTAAACTGGCACATATGGGTACTGGCATCCCATAATGGAGTTCTGGTTCGAGTCCCTGCTGCTCCTCTTCTGATCCAACTCCTTGCTAATGTGCCTGGGAAAGCAGGGGAAGATGGTCCAAGTACTTGGGCCCTTGCTGGGAGACCTGGAAGAAACTCCTGGCTCCCGGTTTTGGTCAGGCCCAGCTCTGTCTGTTGCAGCCATTTGGGGAGTGAACCTCCCTCCCTCCCTCCGTCCCTCCCTCCCTCCCTCCCTCTCTGTAATGCTGCCTTTCAAATAAATAAAATAAATCTTTTTTTTTTAAGTGGTAATTCTAGTGGGGCCGGCGCTGTGGTTAAAGTCCTGGCCTGAAGCGCCGGCATCCCATATGGGCGCTGGTTTGAGTCCCGACTGCTCCTTTTCTGATCCAGCTTTCTGCTATGGCCTGGAAAAGCAGTAGAAGACGGCCCAAGTCCTTGGGCCTCTGCACCTGCATGGGGGACCTGGAAGAAGCTCCTGGCTCCTGGCTTCGGATCAGCCCAGCTCCAGCTTCAACCATCTGGGAAGTTAACCATCGAATGGAAGACCTCTCTCTCTCTCTCTCTCTCTCTCTGCCGCTCCTTCTCTCTCTCTCTGTGTAACTCTGACTTTTAAATCAATACGTAAGCCTTTAAAAAAACTGGAAGAGTATAAAATATTTCTAGAAAAATGACCATTATTTTCTCTACAGTATTGTCATTAATTGTTTGTGGAAGTACTGTGACAGTGTTTGGATTATTTTATTCCATTGTCTATTTTGCTATATTTACAGTAATTGTTATAGTAATTATACAGTTAATTTTATAGCTTTGTAAAATATTTTTATTTATGTAAGTAATTTCTGGAAGTAATTACAGGGCTGCATCAATCCAAAGCCAGGAGCCAGGAGCTTCCTCCAGGTCTTCCACGTGGGTGCAGGGGTCCAAAGGACTTGAGCCATCTTCTACTGCTTTCCCAGGCCATAGTAGAAAGCTGGATTGGAAGTGGAGCAGCCAGGTTTCGAACCAGCACCCATATGGGATGCTGGCCCTGAAGGCGGTGTCTTTACCCACTATGACACACCACCAGCCCCAATAATGGTCATTTTAATAAATCTTTTTGATCAGTTGGGTATCCAAGTGGATCCAAATGAAACTTTGCACCCATTTCAACTATATAGAACATTTAATTCCAAATGGATGATTGATTAAATGTGAAAGATAAAACAAATAAAAATTATTGAAGATGGCAAAGAGAATTCTTGATGACCTTTAAAAAGATGCAAAAATCACAAACTCTAAACAAAAATAAAGAAATAAATTCAACTTAATAAGAATCAGGACACATTAAGAGAGCAAAATGGTAAGCCACAGAGTAGGAGAAAATAGTTTTAATATTTATATCTCTGAAATGACTTGTTTACAGAATATATAAAATGATTAATAAATGAAGAAAAGGCAGCACAATTTTTTAAATGACAGAAGTCTTGAATAGTCACATCAAATATAAGATATCCAAATGACCACAGATAAAATTAAAAAGGATGTTCAATTTCATTATCAGGTAAGTGCAAGTTAAAAAAATCACTATCAGATAATGCTATATACATCCATCAGGAATGTTAAAATGAAAAAAAAACAAGCAGGTAATTGTCAGCAAAAATATATTATATAGGGACTCCAATACACTGTGGGTTGAAGTAGAAATTTGGAAAACTTCTTTGGAAAACTGATGAGCTAAATATCTGAGAGAAATTCCAGTCAGATACATAAACAAAATAGAAATACCTATGTATGTGCACCCAATTAATTGTATGCAAACATTTATAATTATATTATTTTTAAAAGTAAAAAATAGTAAATAACCCAAATGTCAATCAACAATAAATTGTTATATTCATACAATGAAATTATAGCCATGATGGAAATAAGTGAACTATAATAATTATAAGTTTTCTGGATATAATTCACAAAGATAATATTGAGCAAAATCAGAAAGATACAAAGAATATGCAATTATGAGTCCATTTATACAAATTTCATGTGGTGCGAGTGATATTATATGTTTTGACCTTGGTGTTGATTTCACAGATATGTTTATTTTTAAAAAATGTTAATAAACTTGGCCGGCGCCGCAGCTCACTAGGCTAATCCTCCGCCTTGTGGCGCCAGCACACCGGGTTCTAGTCCCGGTCGGGGCGCCAGATTCTGTCCCGGTTGCCCCTCTTCCAGGCCAGCTCTCTGCTATGGCCAGGGAGTGCAGTGGAGGATGGCCCAAGTGCTTGGGCCCTGAACCCCATGGGAGACCAGGAGAAGTACCTGGCTCCTGCCATCAGTTCAGCGCAGTGCACCGGCCGCAGCGCGCCGGCCATGGCGGCCATTGGAGGGTGAACCAACGGCAAAGGAAGACCTTTCTCTCTGTCTCTCTCTCTCACTGTCTACTCTGCCTGTCAAAAAAAAAAATGTTAATAAACTTTATATTTAAGATGTATGCACTTTACTGGACATATATTATATTTCGATGGAAATATTGTCAGGAAATATTGATGAACTTCATAGCTGGAAAGGAATGTGGAAATAGGTATTTGTGCATATTTTATTGAAATTTTACTACTGTAATTTTTTAAACATTGAAATTTATAATCATGCAAATTGAAAATATATTTGTCATTGACCAAGCAATTTTACTTCTGAAAATATCTCTGGAGCAGTTAATAAAGCTTTTTGTATAATATTTCTGGGTTTCAGCCTGGGTGTGTGGTACCATTGCTGTTCCCAACTCCCCAGTTGCCATCACTTAGCTTTGGTCAATGAAATTTTAATGGAAGTGATGTTTCCACAAAAATAGAAATGATCAACAGTTAGGCAAAGCAATCAATAAAGCAAGCAAACAAACAAAAAACAAATTAACAATTAACTAAACTCAAATATAAATAGTACTGGTACTTAATTTTTCATCTATTTGGATTTAGAAATCAGAAAAAGAAAGACCTATCACTGTAGTGATAGGGCAAGGAACTTAGCACTTGGGTACCTGCCCAAAGTCACAGAGCTGGGAAATGGAGAAGCCCAAATCTGACCCAAGGTCTATCTCCATCCGTGAGTCTTTCCTTGGAAAGCATAAAAATACTCATAAATACAAGACGATGAGGGAAATTCATATAGGGTATTCAGGCAACTAGAGACAACACATTTGTAGGTTGCACTGTCCAGCCATGGAAAATTCCAGTCTTAACGAAAAACAATAATGTATATGTGTTCATGTGTGAGGGTATTGTGGGGGAACACATGGGATATGCCATTTTCATTTTCTTTTTTTTAAGATTTATTTATTTATTTGAAAGACAGAGTTACAGAGAGAGGTAGAGACAGAGAGAGAGGTCCTCAATCAGCTGGTTCACTCCCCAAATGGCCGCAACGGCCAGAGCTGAGCCAATCTGGAGCCAAGAGCTAGGAGCTTCTTCCGGGTCTCCCATGTGGGTGCAGAGGCCCAAGGACTTGGGCCATCTTCCACTGCTTTCCCAGGCCACAGCAGAGAGCTGGATCGGAAGTGGAGAAGCCAGGTCTCAAACAGGGGCCCATTTGGGATGCCAGCGCTTCAGGCCAGGGCTTTAACCCACTGCACCACAGCACTGGTCCCTCCTTTTCCTCTTAATGTAGGATAAATAGGTGGTCATCTAGTTGGGTCTGTGGATCTGGATGTCATAGGGCACCATCACCGGTTCACCTGTCAGTCAAAATGTCTGGCTTCCCATAATGCACCTGTTAAAACCAAGACCTTCATGAAGAATCTATAAAAGGAGTGGAAGGTGGGAGGGTGGTGTCTTTTTCTCATGGACCTTGCGTGAAGGACACTTCCCTATCTCTTCAGATCTTGTTTTTTTTTTTTTTTCTTGGCATGTGAATTTCTGCCTGTGAACAGAACATTTTAAAAATTCTCCTGCACTTCTATTATTGGACAGATCTTTCCTATCACAGGTACTGTTTTCAGTTTCCCTTTCTTCCCCGGTTTGTGAAAGAAACTAGGGCCACTCATGTTGTATAGTTCTCTGTGCAGGGCAGCTCACACTTGCATGTGAATGTACGTTTGTTCTTTCACTATCAAATAAACTGTTCTTGTTTGCACACAATACCAGTCTCTGCTTAGTATTTCTCTGTTTGCAGGAGACACGAACCTGGTTTAAAAATTAATAAGTTCATTGCGAGCTAGCCAGGAGTGTGTAACCTCAAAAGAGCAGTGTGTGAACAAACCTGTTGCAGCATTTTCATGCTTTGTGAAAACAACTTGGACAGTTTAAAGAATTTTTGTCTCTGTTCTTGGCGACTCGGGTCAGTTTCTGAAATGCAGGTGTTTATGTTTTTGTTTTTTGCCTTCTCCATTTTTGGAGGCCAGCCTCATGCTCAGGCTGGAAACATTGTTAAAGAGAAACCATGGGAATTCTTGGTAATTGCTCATCACCAGCCATGTGTTAGAAACATTGTGCTCAAGTGTGCACCTTTTAGAGGCTATGCATTTTTGGAGCTAGTGTTTGTTTTTTAACTGGTGGGTTCTTAGCATTGAGCCATAACTGTTGGGTGACACGTGTCCCACCTGGCTTTGTCCTCCATATTAGCTTTGTCCTCTATGTTGTCTTCTGCTCACTGCGTGGCTCTCTGTCCCTCCTCTTTGCTTACTGGAAAGGGAAGGGAGAAGAGTGATTTCCTGTTATAAGTTGTTATATCCAGCTGCTGAGGGGTGGGAATTTCTCTGCTATGGGAAGTTGGGAAGTAGGGTTCTCCCTTTCTAGGAACACTGGGCCAATGTCAGCCATGATTGAGTGGCAGCTAGCCAGAACTTACAATTTAGTTGGTACTTGGTAGCCATTGTAACTTCTCTGTTCTAGGACAACTAGTAGCTGAGAGGAAAGCAGGTTTAAAATGCAGCTGGGTTTTGATTCCTTGTGTATGGATGTGGTTTCTGCCAGCCAAATGGAACCTAATAGTTCACAGATCCTCAAGCCCACCCTAACTACAAGGGGTCAGCATTGGGAAATATGAATGCTGGGATTTTGCAGTTCCAACATTTTGCACCATCCTTGAGCATTTACTGGAGCATGGGATTTAAGGCCCCACAGGGGTTGAATACCCTAGGTGCAGCAGTGTAAGCTCTCAAGAATTTTGGGAGTCCTGGAGCTTCAGGGTTTAAGAAAAACTCTGAAGGCTGCTCTTAGCTTTAGGCTATTTCTAACGTCCAGGAGCTTAGCCTCCAGTTGTGAGGTATAGTGACCCCTGGAGTTGGATTTCTAGCAGTGGTGGTGACAACTCCCAAGATTATTTGGGCACTAGGAAAATGCCCTAGTCATACATGTAATTGTGCGCTCTGATGTACTGGCATCTTAGTGATAGTGACAGTGCCCCCTAATGGCCAGTTACCTTAGGTGCAGTGGTTAGGAAAATTCAAGCAGTATTGGGTGATAATACCCCAGATCTACATCAACCTTTAAGGGAGCCCCAAAGGGAATTCCACCATGCAACACCAGCTGCTATCTAACACAAGAGATTTAATTTACATGTCTAAACATAACTGGGCTCATGGAAATCCATGTCTACTTTTGTTGTTTCAGGTTCTACAGAGAATTTTCAACAGTATATAGTTCTGCGTTCATTTCTATGGACTCACTTCTAAGAGTACAGTTTCAAAACCTGTTCATGAGACCCCAAATTCCTATTGTCCAGGTGGTAAAATTAAATTTTAGGTGTTTAATAATATAGACAGGATTGAAGAAGAAAGAGTACTCCAACATGGGAAATAGTCCAGACAGCAGGCTCACACGGTAGTGATTGCTTTATTTTTTTATTTTTTTAAAGATTTATTTATTTTATTTGAAAGTCGGAGTTACACAGAGATAGGAGAGGCAGAGAGAGAAGTCTCCCATCCATTGGTTCACTCCCCAATTGGCCGCAGCGGCCAGAGCTGTGCCGATTCGAAGCCAGGAGCCAGGATCTTCTTCCGGGTCTCCCACGTGGGTGCAGAGGCCCAAGGACTTGGGCCATCTTATACTGCTCTCTTAGGCCATAGCAAAGAGCTGGATCAGAACTGGAGCAGCCAGGTCTCAAACCGGCGCCCATATGGGATGCTGGCGCTTCAGGCCAGGGTAACTAAGCGCTGACTTCTAGTGATTGCTTTAAACACTGCCTGGAGACCTCACAATCGGCCCTGGAGGCATTCTGTTCTGGCTGAAAAGCCCACAGGAGAGCATTTCAGTGTGGAAAACCAGGACACTGGTGCAAGGAGTGTGTCTCCATGAAGGATCCCCTGTGGTTCTTGCCCCAGTGCAAGCAAAGTGGTCTTTGGAAGAGGAAATGAACTCTTCCATGAGGGGAGCAAGGGGCTCTGTTCATGGCCTTGCATGATGACTGGTGGAGTCTGAAGACTCAAGAGGTTTCCACAGCCTAGGCATCTCATGGTAATAGCCCCCAAAGTGATTACTGATTTCATAGGAAAGAATGTTAATTTGTTAAACTGACAAAAGGAGTCATTTGGTGTTAACTTCCCATGCAGGACCCCAAATCTCAAAAAATATTATTATTAGGGGAGTTGATGGTAAAACTCATTCTAAGAAATTTACTTTGCTTTTACTTTGTCAAATAAGATTTTCTTATCTCTCACCAGTTCTTGGTGATGTCTGACTTTCCAACTCTTTGCTTGAAAGAGGTTTTCTATTTTTCCCTCAAGTTAATTGTTACCAAGTTTAACTCGGAGAGCTCTAATTAAAGAATGGAGCAATTCTACAATATGTAAATGATGCTCTGATTTGTAGCCCCTCCATGGAATACCCAGATGAAAACACCACCCGGGTATTATACTTTTTTTTCTTAGGAAAATGGGGATACAAACTTTCTCCAACCAGAGTTCAGATTTCTAAACAAGAGATAAACTACTTAGGATATATTCTGACCCCAGGAAAGTGTACTCCTTCCCTAAAGAGAAAGGAGGCTATATTGTATATTAGCACCACTACAGATTAATAATAAACAGCTGAGCACATGCCTGGGCATGGCAGGCTTTTGTAGAATATGGATTCCAGCATTTGGGCTGATAACGAAACCTTTCTATGAGGCTTTAAAGGGTCCTGACACAGACTCACTTTTCTGGACATGAGAGAAGGAGGAAATCTTCCAAAGGATTCAAGAGCTATTAACAGAAGCTCTAGCACTAGGAATCCCTAACTTGGACAAGCCATTCACTCTGTAGGAGGGAAACAGAGAGTATTTCTAGGTACTCAGAAATTGGATACACTTCCATGACCAGTGGCCTATTTTTGTAAATAGCTAGATTCAGTGGCTGCAGGATGGCTTGCATGCCTAAGTGTGGTTGCTATAACAATTTTGATGTAGGAAACCACCAAGAGGACTTTGGTCTTGAAGTTGAAACCCTAAACTGAATGCAAAGAGTCCTAGAAATTACAGGACATCAATGGCAAACAGGAAGATGCCTAAAAAACTCTCAGGCTCTTTTGTTATGATATATTTTTTTTTTGACAGGCAGAGTGGACAGTGAGAGAGAGAGACAGAGAGAAAGGTCTTCCTTTGCCGTTGTTTCACCCTCCAATGGCCGCCGCGGCCGGCGCGCTGCGGCCGGCGCACCGCGCTCATCCGATGGCAGGAGCCAGGAGCCAGGTGCTTTTCCTGGTCTCCCATGGGGCGCAGGGCCCAAGCACCTGGGCCATCCTCCACTGCACTCCCTGGCCACAGCAGAGAGCTGGCCTGGAAGAGGGGCAACCGGGACAGAATCCGGCGCCACAACCGGGACTAGAACCCGGTGTGCCGGCGCCGCTAGGCAGAGGATTAGCCTATTGAGCCGCGGCGCCGGCCTTGTTATGATATTGTTGTAAGGCAAGTAAGACATTGCTGCTCCTGACATTTGCAAAATAACCCTGATGGTCACATCAAGCCACCTCCTTTGCTCAGTCCTGTTCAAAGTGTAGGGACATGCCCAGCTAAAGACTGGCAGATAGATTACTAACATGCCTTCAGCAAATAATTGCAAATATGTATGAGTCTTTTTTGATTCTTTTACAAGATGGATAGAAGCCTTTCCAACTCAAACAGAAAAGGCACAAGAAGTGCCCAAAGCCCTATTAAAGGAAATCCCTCCCTTTGCTCTTTTTTTTTTTTTTGACAGGCAGAGTGGACAGTGAGAGAGACAGAGAGAAAGGTCTTCCTTTCCCGTTGGTTCACCCTCCAATGGCCTCCGCGGCAAGCGCACCGCGCTGATCCGATGGCAGGAGCCAGGTGCTTCTCTTGGTCTCCCATGGGGTGCAGGGCCCAAGCACTTGGGCCATCCTCCACTGCACTCCCGGGCCATAGCAGAGAGCTGGCCTGGAAGAGGGGCAACCGGGACAGAATCCGGTGCCCTGACCGGGACTAGAACCCGGTGTGCCAGCGCCGCTAGGTGGAGGATTAGCCAATTGAGCCGCAGCTCCGGCATCCCTTTGCCCTTTAAAGGTCATTCAAGAGTGACAATGAACCCTCATTTGTGCCTAAATTAACTCAACAAGAAGCTACGGTTCTAGGGATTTCTTCATGCCTTTTGGAGACTTCAGTCATCAGGTAGAGTTGAAAAGATTATTCATAGTGTTAAGAACTCTGGCTAAGCTGTTCCAAGAGACCTCAGAAACATGGCTCAGATGATTGTCTATTGCTCTCCTCAGGATGAGAATGGCACCTAAAGTTGCTTTAAAACTTAATCTGGGGGCCGGCACTGTGGCGTAGCAGGTAAGGCCATCACCTCACCTGCAGTGCCCGCATCCCATATGGGAGCTGGTTCGAGACCCAGCCACTCCACTTCCAATCCAGCTCTCTGTTGTGGTCTGGGAAAGCAGTAGAAGATGACCCAAGGCCTTGGGCTCCTGTACCTGTGTGAGGGGCTGGAAGAAACTCCTGGCTCCTGGCTTTGGATCAGCACAGCTCTGGCCGTTGCAGCCATCTGGGGAGTGACCTAGCGGATGAAAGACCCCCCCCCCCCTCTCTCTCTCTCTCTGTGTGTGTCTCTCTAACTCTGCCTTTCAAATAAATAAATAAATCTTAAAAATCCTTAGTCTGTTTGAAATGCTCTGAGAGGCCTTCCCTCATGCCTGACATCCTCTTTGATTTATATACTTAAGGTCACATAAAGTACATTATTAATTTAGGTCAGGTACAAAAGACTCTGATAGAGTATGGTAACATTCTCTTACTGTCAGATTCCAACAGTCATCAACAGCCTATCTCCTCAGAAGACTTGGTTTTATTACAGATTTAGAAGGAAGGATCCCTTTTGACCAACTGCAGTCTAAATTGAAGGGATCTTACCAGGTGCTACTTAGTACTCCTACTGCACTTAAGTTACAGGTCATTCCAAGATGGGTAAATTTTTCAAGGATTAGAATTCTACCTCTTGAATATTTACAGGTGCATGCAGAGAATAAGTCTCCCTATTCTTGTGAACCAACTGAAAGCCTAAAATACCTCTTCAAAAGGCAAAAAGACAAGTAAAGTCTTTGCTTTTGTCACATCAAGGCTGTTGCTTTTTATGGCAGACATGTTACCTATATCTTTTCTGATTCTCTCAGGAAGCTGCTATTGACAGGAAAACTCCTTAATGAGTTCTTCTATCATCATAGTAGAAGATCCTGATATACTCCATGAAGCCATGTTTAAAAGTCTGTCTACTTCCTGGGGGCATGCTAGTCTATACTTCCGGCCAGCTTTTATAGCAAGTACTAAAGTCTGTGGATGTTCTGCCCAAGGGAGTCATGGACAACCAAATAGCCTTAGACTATGTACTGATGGAAAAAGGAGGAGCATATTCAGCAATTAGTAGAATCTGTCACATCTACTCCAACAGAAGTATATTCATTGAAAAAGATATTACAAATTTCCATGCCCAGGCTAGATGGTTTTATAATCTGCACAGAGGTAATCTATCTGTGCCTACTATTTGGAGGAAACAATGGAATACACCTTTCCTTTCCTAAAGGGGATTCCACCCGTGATTTATCTTTCTCTATGCTCATCCTGATTGATAATCTTGTCTGTTTTGGAATTCAACAGCTTCTCAGAGTAATGATGACCTTGTGAGAGTCACAGCCATTGACAGTGACAGATGAAAATCTTCCAGCTCAATGAGACAAGATCCGTTAGATGAGACAGCTAGAGGTTTCTGGATCTTGGATAGGTAGGGACAATGCCCCTGATCAGTCTGAAGTAGATACACAAGATGGAACTTCATAGTTCAGCATGCCCTTAAGATTAAGGGTTGGCTATCACTGAGGGGGAAATGATGTTGAATAAGTAGGCATCTAGTTAGATTTGTAGAACCTGATGTCATTACCCACTGCTTCTTCCACCCCTGTCACTATCTGACAATCAAAATGTCTGTCTTCCTATTATGCACATGTTACATATGAGACCTGTGCACAGAGGATTAAAAAAGGAGTGGAAGGAGGGGTCCACTTTGTGGTATAGTGGGTTGGATCACCACCTGCAACACTGGCATCCCATATGGGTGCCCGTTTTGAGTCCTGGCTGTTATTCTTCCTATCTAGCTCCCTCCAAATGCGCCTGGGAAAGCAGCAGAGAATGGTCCAAGTTCATGGGCATCTGCACCCACGTGGGAGACTCAGAAGAAGCTCTTGGTTCCTGGTTTTGGCCTGGCCCAGCCCTGGCCATGGCAGGTATTCGTGGGAGTGACCCTGTGGGTGGAGGACCTTTCTATCTCTCCCCCTCTCTCTCTAACTCTGCCCTTCAAATAAGTAAAATAAAGCTTTTTTTTAGAAGGGGCGGAAGGAGGGAGCATGGTCTCTTTTTGCCATGGACCTCACATTAAGGCACCTCTCCCCTCTCTTCAGGGCTCTTTTTAATTTTTTTCTCAGCATGCGTATCTTAGCCTATAAATAGAACATTTTCAAGACTCTTTACCTCCCTGCTTACAGACAGACCTTTCCTATTGCAGGTACTATTTTAGGTTTCCCTTTCCTCCCTAGTTTGTGGGCAACTCTTAGCCCACTCATATTGTATAGTTCTTTGAGTAGGGTGGCCCACACTTGTGAGTGAATGCACGTTTCTTCTCTCACTGTTGAATAACCTGTCCTGGTTTTCACACAATACCAGTCTCTGCTTAGTATTTCTATCTCTGTAGGAGACAAGAGCCTGGTTTAAAATTTAATAAGTTCGTTGCTCACATCGCTCTGATTATAGCACTGTGACCTGGAGAGAAACACACTCTAAGCAGTCAGACAACTCTTGACATCAAGTACATATACAGCACTCCATTCAGCAGCCCCATGGAGATTTCCATTCTCACCTAAAGATAAGTCATTGTATGTGTGTGTACCAAAATAGAATAGGTGATTTTCAGCATTAATTTATTTTCTGATTTTATAAATGTTTATTGAAAAATCGAAGATGTTGAAAATTATGAAGAAGGCAATATATGTTATCAGTAATATCATCACACTTTAGGTCTATAAACTTTCAAAATTTTACTCTATTTACTCTTTTAATTGTGTCCTCCCAAAAGGTATGTTGAAATCCTTGCTACCTCTTTGACCTGTGAACGTGACCTCATGTAGAAATTAGATGTTTGTGCATGGAGTCAAGTTAATATGAGATCATTCCGGATTGAGTTGGGTCCTAATCCAATATTAAGGGGGGATCAGAGAGAACAGAAGGGAAGGGAAGGGAAGGGAAGGGAAGAGAAGGGAAGGGAAGGGAAGGGAATTCCATGGGAAGACACAGACATACAGAGGAGAAGACCATGTGAAGATGGAGGCAGAGACTGGAATGATGTATCTGCAAGCCAAGGAATATTAAGAATTGCCAACAACCACCAGAAGTGATTAGGAATACCCCCCCCAATTGTCTATAATGGCAAAAGATCGGAAACTAACTATATATCCACAATAATGAATTATACCCATATATTGACTAGGTGGGATATTTGTAATATATTGTTAAATAAAATATACAGACATACACACAAAATTAATATTGAGGACTGTGGAGTAATACACAGTACACTATCTGGAGTTTGGAAGTGAAGAAGGAAAGGGTGTACGTATATGAAAGTTTATATTTCTCTAATGTCACCAAATTATTTCTTTTTTTTTTTTTTGACAGGCAGAGTGGACAGTGAGAGAGAGAGACAGAGAGAAAGGTCTTCCTTTGCCGTTGGTTCACCCTCCAATGGCCGCCGTGGCCTGCTCACTGTGGCCGGCGCACCGCGCTGATCTGAAGGCAGGAGCCAGGTGCTTCTCCTGGTCTCCCATGGGGTGCAGGGTCCAAGCACTTGGGCCATCCTCCACTGCACTCCCGGGCCATAGCAGAGAGCTGACCTGGAAGAGGGGCAACTGGGAAAGAATCCGGCACCCCGATTGGGACTAGAACCCGGTGTGCCAGCGCCGCTAGGTGGAGAATTAGCCTGTTGAGCCGCGACGCCGGCCCATATCATTTCATTCAATTGCTTAACATGAACACATGTTAATTTATAATTCTGGAAGAAAATTTGATCACAAATTGAAAAAAATATACAAATTTGAAAACTCTTCACTTAAAATAATATATCAGTGAAAGAATATACTCGGGCCGGCGCCGCGGCTCACTAGGCTAATCCTCCGCCTAGCGGCGCCGGCACACCGGGTTCTAGTCCCGGTCGGGGCGCCGGATTCTGTCCCGGTTGCCCCTCTTCCAGGCCAGCTCTCTGCTGTGGCCAGGGAGTGCAGTGGAGGATGGCCCAGGTGCTTGGGCCCTGCAGCCCATGGGAGACCAGGAAAAGCACCTGGCTCCTGGCTCCTGCCATCGGATCAGCGCGGTGCGCCGGCCGCAGCGCGCCGGCCGCGGCGGCCATTGGAGGGTGAACCAACGGCAAAGGAAGACCTTTCTCTCTGTCTCTCTCTCTCACTGTCCACTCTGTCAAAAAAAAAAAAAAAAAAAAAAAAAAAAAAAGAATATACTGTCCGTCATTATCATTTTTTGCGTTTTAAACTTACGAGCCAAAAGTAAAAAAAGCATATTACATTAAATTTTAGTACTTGATGTCATAAGCATAGAAATATATTTAACTGATGAGTTCTCTCACAGAAAAATCTTTATTTACAATACACACTTTTTTTAAAGGGTTAAATCATCATTAAATAATATGAAGTATGAAATTTTATTTATTGAAAGTCCTCAATGATGACAGATAAAGATTGGATAAAATTACTTACCAGGAGGTGTAGTAATAGCATTTTGCAGAAACCAAATTAAAAGATGGTACAAGCAGCTCTTTTGAGAGGCTCTTCAGGGTAATTTACTTGCTCTTGCTTTGCATTTCCTCTTAAAATGTCTATTTTCGGCATGTAATTTTGAAGTAGCTCCTGATTATAGTAAATGACCACTGTTCTACAAAATATATGACATTTTAGCAAAATGAAATAAATAGCCTGTGTTATGGAAATTTTCTTCCTGTCAACACATTGCCATCATCATGGTCTTCGCTTTAATTTGTTGTAGGAACTATATCCGTGTCAATGTTTTCCCATTCTGTTAACGATTGGTAAATGACTGAGAACTGTCATAATGTGTATGTTACAAGTGGTGTTGCCATGACATCCCCAGGATTCTTGGTACCAGCTTTTACTGGTCATGGTCACAGCTTAGTGGATCACAAAGTCTTTCTGAACCTGTATAATATAAAATAATTAACTGAAGGGTTCCTGTGTTCCAGGAACTGTGTTAAGCATTGTATAATCATAATTTAAGATAAATAATTATCAATAATTAGATAGGTATTATTACCTACACTTTAAGCTGAAGCTCCAGATTAAGACCATTTGGTAGCAAGTGGTAGTGCTAGGGACTGAATTAGAGTTTGTAATTCCAAGTGTAAGATAAACTACTTAACAATTGTATGTGAGGTATTCATTACTAGAGTTTAACAATATGTAATTCTCCTCTATTTGGGGGGCACTGAAAACCCATAATTCCTAGTCATCTAACTAGCCAAGGGGATGTGAATAAAAATGTGTTGGTTTCCAGGTTGAAAGCATTTAATTAAAACTATGTAACTCTGTTGACACCTCTCTTTCATAGTTGGAGCAACTGAGGAGGCCTTATGTTGAAACACTGGAAATTCAAGTCTGAAGTAACCTGGTTATTCATCACCCTAGAGAGGCAGATACTCTGGAGAATTGTCTGAATCCATAGGGTAGTCTGTATGAGTCAGAAACATATTCTGTGTGAAGCTACTGAGCTTGTAGGACTGTTTGTTACCATAGCCTAGCAAAACCTACCATGATTAACACAGAAAATGGTACTGAAAGTAGAGTATTGACACAAAAAAACCTGAAATATGACATTGGCTAAGTGGTTTTGTGGCAGGATTTTTCAAAAAATATTTATTTATTTATTTTGAAAGAGTTACAGAGAGAGAGGGAGAGAGAGAGAGAGAGAGAGAGAGAGAGAGATCTTCAATCTGGTGGTTCACTCCCCAGATGGCCACAAAAGCCAGCACTGGGCCAGGCTGAAGCCAGGAGCTTCTTCTTCCAGGTCACCCATGTGGGTGACAAGGGCCCAAGCACTTGGGCTATCTTCCACTGTTTTCCTAGATGCATTAGCAATGAACTGGATTGGAAGTGGAGTAGCTGGGTCTCAAACTGGCGCCCATATGGCATGCTGGTAGCACAGGCAGTGGCTTTTCCCACCACACCACAATGCCGGCCCCTTGTAACAGGATTTTGCAAAGGTACAATTGTTACCTGCAACAGAATCAACACATATAATTTGGAAACCTATAAGTCCAGAAGAAGAGATAAGAAAAAAATATTATTAGAGAGGTATTCCTGGGGAAAAAGAATTTTAGTGGTGTTAATAGCAGTCATAGTAGTATTTGCATTTGCTGTTGCCTCTGATGAGCATGAGAGTACATGAAATAGGTGACCTCAGAAATAAATACCTGGTTTTCAAACAGAAATAAAGGGAAACAGGAATTTCAGACCTGATATGGTTGGAAAAACCAACTGAATTTCAATCCAAAAGAGTAAGAAAGGAAAAAACAAGAAGCAGGGGTTGTTCACAAGTATCAGCAGCATCTTAGTGGCAATTGATTACAATGTTCCTGAACTTACGATGGGATTACAAACCTATAAACCTATCATAAATTGAAAATAGCATAAATTGACATTTTGAGCTTTGATGATTGTTTACAGCCTTTGTCTCTACTAATGAGGAACAGTGCCTTTTTCTTCATACTATTTGTTGAACTCATTACTTAGTATCGGGTTAATTTTATGAGTGCGAAGTAAACTGAAATTAGATCATTGTAAAAATTAAGTGAGGGAATAAGAGAGGAAGGAGGAGGAAGTCTGGGAGCTGGGGCAGGAGGGCGGGTAGGGTGGGAAGCACCACTATGTTTCTAAATCTGTATATCTGAAATACATGTAATTTGTATACCTTAAATAAAATTTTAAAAAATGTGAAAAAAAGAAAATAGCATAAATTTAAAATGCATTCAATACACCTAACTCACTCAACATCATACCATAGCCTATCTTACCTTAAACATGCTTAAATCACTTACATTAGCCTATGGCTTGGCGAAATCTTCTAAAGCAAAGCCTATTTTATAACAAGGCGTTAAAATGGTTCATGTACACAAATAGATTGGAATTTTGTAGGTTTGATGGGATGTAAAAGCACAAATTGCAAGATTGAAAAAATGCTGGCAACACAGTATGCTTTAGAGCATTGCAGTATAATAGTGTATATTGCTAGCTCGGGAAAAGATTGACATTTAAAAATCAAAGTACTGTTTCTACTGAGTGTGTATTGCTTTCATGCCATTGTGAAGTCTCCAAATCTTTTTTTTTTTAATTATTTATTTATTTGAAAGTCAGAGCTACACAGACAGGGAGGAGAGGCAGAGAGTTAGAGAGTTAGAGAGAGAGAGAGAGTTAGAGAGAGAGAGAGAGAGAGAGTGAACCATCCATCCGATGGTTCACTCCCCAATTGGCAGCAACGGCTGGAGTTGCACTGATCCGAAGCCAGGATCCAGGAGCCTCCCACGGGTCTCCCACGGGGGTGCAGGGATCCAAGGACTTAAGCCATTTTCTACTGCTTTCCCAGGCCATAGCAGAGCGCTGGATCGGAAGTGGAGCAGCCAGGTCTCGAACCGGCACCCATATGGGATGCCGGCGCTTCAGGCCAGGGCGTTAACCCAGTGCACCACAGCTCCAGCCTCTGAAGTCCCCAAATCTTACGTTGAACCGTTTATAAGTCAAGGACCATCAGTGCTTCAGACTCTTCTTCTTATTTTTTTTTTTTTAGATTTCTTTATTTTATTTGAAAGGCAGAGTTACAGAGAGGCAGAAAGAGAGAGAGAGAGGGAGAAAGAGAGAGAGAGAGAGAGAGAGAGAGGTCTTCCACCGCTGGCTCACTCCCCAAATGGCCGCAACCATCAGAGCTGACCTGAGCTGATCCATCATGGAGGCAGGGACTATAACAAGTGTGTAGAAAATTGTTATATTGACATGCAAGAAAAATATTAATTTTTACATTAATGGTTTATTATTGATGATTCATTTTTACATTAATAATGAAGTGATTTATGATGAGATATTTAATAATCTCCCACTACATAGCTACAGATAGCTTCTATACCACATTACATTTTTAAAAAAGATTTACTTTATTTATTTGAAAACCAGAATGACAAAGAGGGAGAGACAGACAGAAAAAGAGGTTTTCCATATACTGGTCCACTCTCCAAATGACTGCAATGGTCAGGGCTGGTCCAGGCTGAAGCCAGGAGTTGAGAACTGCATTTGGGTCTCCCAAATGGGTGGCAGGGATCCAAGCACTTGGGCCATCTTCCACTACTTTCCCAGATGCATTAGCAGGATACTGGATCAGAAGTAGAGCAGCCAGGACTCAAACCTGTGGTCTGATATGGAATGCTGGCACCATAAGCAGAAGTTTAACCCTCTGTATGACACCAGCCCCTGATTTGTTTTCTTAATTTCCTTTTCAGATTATTCTTTGTTAATACACAGACAAACAACAGATATTGTATGTTGATCCCCTATTCTAACTTTGATGAATATGTTTATAGGCACTAATTATGTGTGTGCATATATTCTTTAGTATTTTCTACATATGGTCAAATATAGTTTTATTTTTTCCTTTACAATTCCTTTATTTCTCTCTTTCAGTATAGTGTTGAAGAGCAGTGGTCAAAGTATATATCCTTGTCTTGTTCCAGACATCAAGGGTGAAACTTTCAATGTTTCATCATTAAATGAGATGTTACCCATAGATTTTTCACAAACACCCTTAAATCATGTTGAAGAAGTTTCCTTCTATTCCTATTTTGCTGATTATTTCATTATGACAGTGCGTTGGCTTTTACCAAATGCTTTATCCCCTCAATTGAGATAATCATGTTGTTCCCCTTAATTCTATTACTAAGTTTTATTGTATTGTATTATCATATATTGAGCCACACTTGTATTCCTGGGATAAACGCCATTTGGTCATGGTGTGTAGTCCTTTTCACATGCTATTGGATTTGTTTGCTGGTATTTTCTTGAGGATTTGTATGCACAGAGGACTCCAACAGGTTCTTGGAAAATGGAATTAAAAGATAAGGAGTTTTTTTGGTACAGAAAAATTTTGAAATCCATAAAGATTAGGGGTCTTCAAAAAGTTCATGAAAATGTGTATTGTGAAAAAAAACTACAAATTCCAACATTTTTATACACAAAAGTAGCTTATCTTTATTTCCATCTTTCACAAACTTGAGGCATGCTAATGTATTTGTGAGTGATATGAGTCTGTAATTTTCCTTTTTGCACATGGAGTCTTGTACCCGGATTTGTTATCATGGTAATAGTGTCTTTATAGAATGAATTAGGAAGGTTCACTCTGTGTCTGTTTTAGAAGGATTTGAGAGGATTTGTGTGAATTTTCCTTTAAGTGTGTAGTAGAACTCATCAGTAAAGCCATCTATCTGGTCCTGAGATTTTCTTTACTGGGAGTTTCTTGATTACTGATTCAATATCATTCATTGTTATAGCCCTGTTTATATTTTCTACTTTCTCTCAATTCAGTTTTGGTAGTTTGAGTGTTTCTAAACGTTTGTTCATTTCATCCTGGTTATCTAATTAGTTGGTTGAAATATATTCTTATCATCTATTTTATTTATATGAAGTGCTTGTAATGTTACTACTTTCTTTTCTCATTAGAGTTATTTACTTCATCACTCTTATTTTATCTAGCTAATGTTTTGTCAATTTTGTTGATCATTTCAAAGAACCAACTTTCAGTTTCACAGATGCTATCATTTTTAAATGTCCTATTTCATTTATTGCTGCTCTAATTTCCATTGCTTTTTTGGGGGCTACTTTTGGGTTTAGTTTGACTTTTTTCTAGTTCATTTTAGGTTATTAGCTTGAGATCTTTCTTCCCTTTTAATGTAGACATTAACAGCTATTAATTTCTCTGTTAATACTGCTTTTAGTGCATGCTGTACATTTGCATATGTTGTATTTTCATTTTCATTCAACTGAAAAGGTTCTCTAATTTCCTTGTGATTTTTTTTCTTAGACCCTTTTGTTGTTTAGGATTGTGTTGTTTAGTTTTCATGTATTCATGAATTTCCATTTTCCTTCTTCTATGGATTTGTAACCTTATCCCACTCTTGTCATTGAAGATACATTGTATAATTACACTCTTTTTCATTTATTGGGACATTTTATGGCCTACCATATGATCTATCCTGGAAGATATTCCATATGAACTTGAGAAGATCTGTATCCCATCGTTTTTCCAGGGCAGTGTTCTTCATGCTTGTTAATTTTGTTTATATGTTGTTCGTGTTCTATAATTCTTGATTTTTATCTTTGTTGTTATTAAAAATGAAGTATTGAAAAATCTAACTACTGTTGTATAATTATTTCTTCCTTTGATTTTTTTCAAGGGCCAGAAGACCTGAGCTTGGCATTGCCTGGTTGCAGGTCACACGCACCTGTGATTATCCATGTCGTGAAATGTAAATCACTGTGTGAGGTGTGCCCTTTCCCATTTGGTTTGGGAGAGGGCGTCAGGTACTCAGATCTTTTAGGTTCATAACTCCTATTTACCACTCACCTCTGAAACTTTAGTACTTGACTGTGCTGCTCCCTGCAGAGTAGGAGCTCAGTCTGTGTCTGGTTGAAATGAAACAACAGCACAGAACAATCACCCCCTCTCTAGTCGCTGCATTGTCAAAACCCCACTTTCTCAATGCCCTCATGGTATAAAGGCTGCACTATCTCCTGGCTTCCAAGTGTCACCATAGACTGCATCTTGGCTTAGCTGCAACATCTGGCCTCCTTTCCCTGCCCCATCCCAATGTGTGTCCTAAATGCAGGCAAGTCCTGGAGCCAACAGTCTCTGGAATCAGATGCGTGGTCAAATGTTCTGCACATGGTAAATACTCAAAGGTAGGGGTTTCTACTTCTACCACTCCTTCTCCTTCTTCTCTCCCTCCTCCTCCTCCTCCTCCTCCTCCTACTACTCCTACTCCTACTAGAAACTGGCAGAGGTGAGGTTGAACTCGAGTCTCCTGACTGAGCTCAGTACTCTTTGCTCTCACTTCTTTTTGCACAACTGTCAGTACACAGTTGATTTTGGATAGTGGAATCTTTGCTTCCTTCCTCCTTGGCTGCTTCTGCATCCTCTTTTGGAGTCCCGTGGCAGGGGATTTTAGTCACCAAAAGACAGGACTGGTTTTCTGCCTGAGCAGACATGTATGTGAAAACCATCGTAAATCTATGGTTGGAAGCTATGTTTGACGTCATTTCCAGTACAGATGCATAAATAATTTCAACTGAGCCCACTAGAGAGATTCGCTCTCTCCTTAAAATGTGTCCTTATCCCAGCACCGCATAGCCCTGATAGTAGGAACTGTCTTCTAATACTGTTGGAACTTTCCCCCATGGCCTTCATTCTGCTTGCCGAAAAGATACTTTTCCTAGCACAAACTTGGACCCCACTAGCTTTGATATTCCTCTTTCTCTTTTGTTATGGATGAAGGCTTTGGCAGCCAAATCAATCATTCAAAGTTTCATCCTTATCATTTTCACTTTGTTCCTTTGGCCTTGGTTCTATGCATTGGCTTTGAAAATGTCATCCCAGGGTTAACGCTGGAGTTAATTTGTAACAAAGAGTGCTCTGGTTTTGCAATAGAGGGCATGTTATAAAGATGGAAAGGCGTTGCTTTCTGAGAGATGCAGGTGGCTTCTTGGGCATGTGCTGTAAGTACTTTTTTTCTCTTTGGGGACTTTGAACATCTCTATCAGGAACGGAGAGTCTTAAACAAGCGTGAGCTTCAAATTCTTAGCTCTAAGGGCCAAGGTCTAAGTGTGGTCATCTGACTTGTAACAGTTTTGGTGACTTACATAATGAGGACACTGGTGGCAATGGACGTTGGGTGGAGTGGTGGAAAGGGTGGAAAAGGGGAGTTTGGGATGGAAGCGCTAGGAGGCAGTGTGAGCTCTCAGAGCTGACACATAGGAATGGAGAGGTGCCCCAGAGGTGCGATGCACAGGGCATCATGGCTCATTACATGCAGGGAATGAGAATGAAGGAGGCCCCTAGGATGACTTCCGGGTTTCTGGCATGGGGGTTTCCATCTCCATAGACAGTGATGTTGAGATGAAACACTAGACTGAAATGTCAAATGAATAAGAAGGAGCAGGCCTGAGGGAAAGGGAGATGATGTGTTTATGTTTGGGACCTTTGAGATGTCTGAATTGAGACGGAAGCACTTGTGACCATCCTGCAGGATATATCCAACAGCCAGCCAGATAAGTGGAAGCGGCCAGGAACTCAGGAGAGCAATCTAGAGGGATAGTTGTGTGTAGTGACAATTGAGTTCCTGGGATGGAAAGCTGAGGACTGGGGGGCTGGCACTGTGGCACAGCGGGTTAATGCTCTGGCCTGAAGTGCCAGTCACTGTGGTAAGAAGTATACCTGATAATGTTAAGTAAGGAGAGATAATGAGCTTCCTCTTTTACCCTCCAGATGATTTCAACATTAATATTGAAATTCACACTAAGAGCCTGGCCTTTAAAGTAAAATTTTCACCAAGACCATTATGGCACTCAGTTGGAGTTTGTGGATAAGCCCTACAAGTTTTTCTTTGACTTTGATTTGCTTCTCCAGATGACTTTTGATCTCCTGCTGTGATGCAAAAACATTAAAGAAGTAGGATTTTTAGAGGGTTTTGACATATCTTGATATCCCCAATAAATTTTCCAATGATTTCAACTACTTTCTGATGAAGAGAATTTCACCTCTGCAATTCCAGTTCTCTCTTTGTAAAATTCATTGAACGTACAAGGCACTGGATGCCCTGCTGGATCTCTGCCATTGGTGTATCTGTGAAATTGAACTTCAGTCATTCTGAGATCTGATTTTGGGTGCCAGAGCAGGCCCCAAATGCAAATATGGCCATAACTACAGAAATGCTCACAGTGGAAAGATATTCCTCTGTGGGGTCTACACAATGAGTTCCCATCCAGATTAAAATGTACGTCATTATTGATCGATACAGGTTGTGGGGAGTGACATTTTGTTGGGGCAAATGACAGATGGTTACTTTGCCATCAGAGCTCATGGGGCCCTCACAATGGATTATATCATGAAGCCCAGTACGAAGAGAACCAGAAAGAGGAATGGTGGCATTTTGAAAGAAAGGTAATCTAAAACAAATGGGGTGAGAGACTCATTAGGGAAGCTTAGACAGATGAAACACTCTCTGAGCCAGAAACATGTAATCAGTGCTCATCTTCAGGAAAAAAGCAGTAGCAGACATTTAGTGACGTGCTCAGCAGGGGCTGAGTGTGGCCTCTCTCCCCATGATGACACATCTAATAGGGCTAGGGAGTAGGAGAAGTGGCTTGCCTGGGCAACAGAAATAATGCCATGGACTCTGACTCAGATGTAATAGCAACATTATGAAAATGCTGTGAGTAAATTAAATTTAGGGAAATTGGATCACTCTTCATTTGAACCAGGGGCAGCCTTTTGGAGAAGGAGAAATCATTAGGTGACATCAGTACTCGCTCTGCATACATTATTATTTGTACATTATAATTTTAGTTTGTGTTTTTCTTTCACTTGGCATTTTCTTAGGATAAAAGCTGTAAGAGATGTAATGACACTACACCTACAATTTTTTATCTAAAAGAAAAAAGAATAGCTTTTACAATATAGCTGGAGATGTAGGGTTATAGCTGATGGAGCCATGTACAAAGTCACATGCTGAAACCCACAAATTTGTGCAATGCGTGGAAGCCACAGAACTATTTCCAAACAACAGAATCATGAAAATATAATTATCTGCATTTTTTGATTACTCTTATCATTATTGTCATCTAAACAATCATTTCTAAGTTACAAGGATTTGACTTTACTATAATTATATCCATGTACATTATTTCTAAATTATCAGAGAGGAAGCCAGAAAGATATAATGTAAGAAATTCTGAGCCTGGGAGAATAAAAGGCAATGGAGTAAGAAGTCATCTGTAGAATTGCCAATGACTATGGACATTAGTGGTCGGATGGAAATGATCCATGGAGTCAGGACAGGGCTCAGTCCTCAGCTTTCTTTTTTTTTTTAAGATTCATTTACTTATTTGAAAGCCAGAGTTACACACAGAGAGAGAAGGAGAGGCAGAGAGAGAGGTCTTCCATCTGATGGTTTACTCCACAGTTGGCCGCAATGGCTGGAGCTGCACCAATCCGAAGCCAGGAGCCAGGAGTTTCTTCCGGGTCTCCCAGGTGGGTACAGGAGCCCAAGGACTTGGGCCATCTTCTACTGCTTTCCAAGCCAGGCCATAGCAGAGAGCTGGATTGGTAGTGGAGCAGCTGGGTCTCCAACTGGTGCCCATATGGCATGCTGGTGCTTCAGGCCAGGGCATTAACTTGCTGCACCACAGAACCGGCCCCGAAAATGTAATTTCTGTGATGACTGACATGCACTACATGTTCCCCAGAGATAGAGATCTGCAAAATCATGTACTGACAGGCAATATCTGAAAACCATTGTCTGATATCTGGAGTTCAAGTGACCCTTGTCTTTGTGGTTTTGTGAGTAAGGGTGACAATTGCAGGTAGTAAGAACAGTTTTAATACTTTTCTCACATGGCTCATACCTGAGGCACTTACTGAAGGCGTGTGAAGTGCCTCAGATATGCCTCTATTTTCTCCCTCTTTAAGAATTGGTTGTCTTCTGAATCCACGCGGAAGTGAGAATAGAATTAGGATTGAGCAGCCTCTGAGATCTCTCTGATCCAGCCTGTGTGGACATCTTATGAGAGTATGCTAAGCTGGGACTGGAACACAGGTATGTGTGCCTGACAAAACCAAACTGTGAACCCTTCTATAACGGTACATCAAAAAGTTAATGGAGGGGGCCAGTGTTGTGGCATAGGTGTGAGGCCAGCATCCCATATGAGCACTGGTTTGAGCCCTGGCTGCTCTACTTCTGATCCAGCTCCATGCTAACAGCCTGGGAATGCATGCATCTTCTCAGACTACAATGCAATGAAGCTGGAAATCAACAACTCAAGAATCTCATATGCAAATGCATGGAGAATGAACAACATGGTTCTGAATGAGCAGCAGGTCATAGAAAAAATAAAAAAAGAAATCAAAAACTTTCTGGAAACAAATGAAAATGACAATATAACTTACCAAAATTGGTGGGATACAGCAAAAGCAGTGTTAAAAGGAAAGTTTATAGCAATTGGTGCCTACATCAAGAAACTGGAAAGGCACCAAATAAATGAACTCTCTATGCACCTCAAGAATCTAGAAAAACAGCAGCAAACCAAACCCAAAACCAGTAGAAGAAAAGAAATAATTAAAATTAGAGAAGAAATCAACAAAATTGAAACAAAAAAATACAAAATATCAGCAAAATGAAGAGCTGGTTTTGAAAAAATAAACAAAATTGATACACCATTGGCCCAACTGACCAAAAAAAGCAGAGAGAAGACTCAAATCAATAAAATTAGAAATGGAAAAGTAACTGTAACAACAGACACCACAGAAATAAAAAGAACCATCAGAAACCACTACAAAGAGCTGTATGCCAACAAACTGGAAAACCTAGAGAAAATGGATAGATTCCTGGACACATAAACTTGTTTCTAACTGACATGATTAAAGTTGTGGAAAAGGCCTTCCCAAGGTTAGAAGAAGAGAAAGGGAGACATCTGTCCTCAGAATGAAATGTGGCTGTTATCTGCTTGCCTGTGAATGCTTCAACTGTAGTCCCTATCTGCTTCTATGTAACCACTTCAGGTTCTGCTTGCCAGTACAGAGCAATGGTGTTGATCCTTGCCAAACAGCGTGGGGCCCAGTATATGTGTGGAAAATCATCATCAGTAACTACATTCACATGCCCAGTATTGTATCAATCCTGTGGCCGCTGTGTAACATTAGAATAGCCAATGAAATGTATGCATATAGCCATACAAGGGAGACAAAGAGGCTAAAACCACATATAAGGAAATACTCCCTCTTTGTTCTGGGTTCAGGCTCTTGGATAAGAGCCCTATGCCAGGAAAAATCATAAAAGATTACTTGCTGTTAAAAGGCCTTGATGTCTTGCCTCTGTACATGAATCCTGCTACAGTGTGAAGGCTCAGTGGTGTCAGATTCTGTAAAGCAGAGGTTTGATATTTTGACTCTATGCCCGTCTCCAAGAAATAATTTTGCATTACCTCTAGAAGATGAATCTTCAATTGTAACTTATCTACCTATCTGTCTATCTATCTATCTATCTATCTATCGACATTTGAGAATAAATATATTTTGAAACAAGTGAATTATGAGATATAATCAAAATAATAATTCTTTTTCTTGGAGGCCTATGAATCATTTGTACACTTCCTAGGCATCTGAACATCACTTTGGAACTTGCTGCTCTAAAGGAAAACTTTCAATTTATTACATCATGAATAAAAATCTGCAAGTGGTTCCTCATTAATATAAGCAGAAAGTACAAGCTCCTGAATAAAGTTTAGGGTCCTGGTGGTTGAATTTTGGTTGTAGTTTTTGTTAATATAACAGTTTTCCCTACCCCATTCTTTAAACGGGTTTCAAAAGAAAGGTAGCATATTTAAAGTGCAGATTGTTGTTTTCTTTGTGGAAAATGTATTTTAGTGAGCAGTTGGTAAATAAGCTGAACTTAAGGTTAATTAACGTAATGAGTTAAATATCTTAGCTTTGCATTCCTGCCCATTCTCAGTGACAGTGGTACTTTCCTCTCTGCTAATCCTGTTTCTGCTTTGCCACCTGGGTCACTGTTAGATTTTGCTCAGAGGGAGTACAGGAGGTACATATTTGGAGAAAGGAAAGCCTATTAACCACTCTTCCATTCCTGGAGTTAATTCCCCTTGATCATAGTGTATTGTTCTTGTTGTATATTGCCTGTTTAATCTGTAAAGAGGAGTTTGCAACCTTTTTGGACTATGCACCTCAATTCAAGAACTAGTTTTCTTTTTTAAATATTTATTATTTGAAAACCAGAGTTACAGAGAGAGAGAGAGGGAGAGACACATGCAAAGAGAGAGAAATCTTCCATCTTTTGGTATACTCCCCAGATGGCTGCAACAGTCTGAGCCTTGCCAGGCTGAAGCCGGTAGCCAGGAGCTGCATCCAGGTCTCCTGCGTGGGTGCAGGGGCCCAAACACTTGGGCGATCTTCTGCTACTTTTCACAGGCCATTAGCAGAGAGCTGGATGGGAAGTGGAAGTGGTGGCATTGCAGGCAGCAGCTTTATCCTCTAAGCCACAACACCAGCCCCCAAGAACTATTTTTTACATGTATCCCTAAACTATGCACCATAATCCATCATATAACCGTATATAGTAGCAAAATCACTTTTCATTTATTTATTTATTTGAGAGATAGAGTCACAGATAGTGAGAGGGAGAGACAGAGAAAAATGTCTTCCTTCCATTGGTTCACTCCCCAGATGGCTGCAACAGTCAGAGCTGCGCCAATCCGACAATAGGAGCCAGATGCTTCTTCCTGGTCTCCCATGCAGGTGCAGGGGCCCAAGCACATAAGCTATCTTCTGCTGCTTTCCCAGGCCATAGCAGAGGGCTGGAGCAGAAGTGGAGCAGCTGGGACTAGAACCGGAGCCCATATGGGATGCTGGCACTTCAGGCCAGGGCGCTAACCTGTTGTGCCATAGCTCCGGTCCCCACTTTATTTTCAAAGTACATTAGATGCATCACTAAATTTGTTGTAAGTACCTCAGCATGTATGTAAGTGACTGACATTTACTATTTGTTTGCAGTTTTTTAAAAAATGTAAAATTCACATAAAATAAAAAAAGATCAAAGATCCTTAAGAGATATCAGCTAAGGGTAATGATATGTATACACTCTGTAATGCAAATAGCATTCAAGGTGCACAACTTGCAACTCCAGAATTCTCCCTTATCTTCCTTTCTTGTTAAATCCTCCTCTAACTCTCAGAGATAAACAGGTTTCCCCCAACTGAAGTTTAGCTATACTTATAACCTAAATTTTGAAGTAAGTAAAAATGATACATGCAAATAAATACTTACGGACTTACTATGCTATTCTTGAACCTCAATGAAACATCTTCTGTTCTTCTTACTTTGCCCACACACTGCGTTGAAAGTTGCTCCTCTAAAGTGCAGATTGTATTTCATTGTATCAGCACTTCAAGTCTAAATGGTTTTGCTTTTTGTTTAAAAAATATGCAATTTCTGACCTTAGTGGGATATTTTGGTAGTGGATACTGCTGATATTAGTCATTTCTTTTAATTAATTATGTTTCAAAAGAAATACAACACATCTAAAACACATTATTATTTTCCTAGCACAAAATATATTTTCTGAAGAAAGGGGCGTATGTGAGGGGTATAGAGTCCTCATGCACATTTCACATTTCCCTATGCAGAGGTTAGGATTCTACCAACGTCATTTTTCGTTTATTTACTGTGAGAAATGTCCTCAGCTCAGATGCATGAAGTGCAGTGAAAGCAAGACTTCATTATTGGTCTTGCAAGATTGAGTGTCAGATGAGCAGGCACACTCAGAGCAGTTACAGTATATATCCTAAGCATGCGGGTCCCTCTCCCGGTTGCTCATTGACTGAGTACTATGAGGCATCCTTTAAGTTACAAAGTTACCTTCCTCCTTCTTTCTCTATATTTTAATTTCCTCTTGTGGGCTGACCACTCCCTAACATCCTGTTTGACTAGTGAGTTTTGCTACATCTGCAAGTCAGCTGACAGTGATTCTCCATTCTGTGTTGAAAATGGACCACCAGACATTCGCATACATTTATTTTTTAAAAACAGATTTATTTTATTTATTTGAAAGGCAGAGCTACAGAGAGAGGGGAAGAGACAGAAAAGAACATCTTCTAACTGCTAGATCAGTCCTCAAATGGCAGCAAAGGAAGGGTTGTGCCAAGCCGAAGCCAGGAGCCCAGAATTCTATTCTGATGTGTCATCCTGGGGTCCATTCTTGTGCCATCTTCTGCTGCTTTCCCAGACATTAGTAGGGAGATGGATTGAAAGTGGAGGAGCAGAGGCCAGCTCTGTGCCATAGCAGGTGAAGCCGCCGACTGCAGTGCTGGCATCCCAGCTGCTCCACTTCTGACCCAGCTCTCTGCTATGGCCTGGGAAAGCTTGGCCATTTTCCCCAATGGCTGCACCAGTGGGAGCTGAACCGATCCAAAGCCAGGAGGCAGGAGCCTCCTCTGGGCCTCCCACGCGGGTTCAGGGGCCCAAGCACCTGGGCCATTCTCCACTGCTGTCCCTGGCCATTAGCAGAGAGCCAGACCGGAAGAGGAGCAACTGGGACCAGAACCGGCACCCACATGGGATCCCAGCACTGCAGGCGGAGGATCAAACTACTGCACCACAGCACTGGCCCCTTTTCTCTGCTTCTTTCTCCTGTCACTTGTCACCTCAGTAGGGTCCTGGTGTCTCTGTAGGGACCAAGGATGATCTATTTTGCAGTTTCCCTTTTAGTCTCCAGATATATTTGTCAGTGAGCTTCCTTGTTAAGTCCAACAGCAGCCGCCGCCTGGTGATTTTCCAATTTTCCTTTCCTCCAAGATCTGGGCCCCAACCCTGACCAGCCCTCCATTGACAAGCTGGGGCTCTGCATTGGCCGGACGACACTTCCACAGAGACTGAGCTCTAGGGGCATTCAGGAACCACTATTTACAGTGCCAATCTTATTTTCTAAAAAGGCAGTCCTGAACCTCCTAATCCCCACAATCCCAAATGTTGACATCACAAGAGATCAAAATCCCTGGATTAAAACTCTCCAAAACCTCCATCCTGAAAGATTGAAATCCATTATGTTGAAATCCGGAAAGCCAAAACCCTGGAAACATCAATTCCCATGGCAGGTAAAAGCTATAGGAAAAGAGCAGAAAGTCAGGTTCTGAGGAAGGGGTTGGTCACATGATATGGCAATGATGAAAACTTCAGTCTCAAAATGCATATTTTTTTTCATAATATATTTTTTAAAGAAGGCTTTTATTTAATGAATACAAATTTCATAGGTACAACTTTAGGAATATAGTGATTCTTCCCCCCCATACCTGCCCTCCCACCCCTACTCCTGTCCCACCTACTACTCTCTCTCCCATCCCATTCTTCCTTAAGATTTGTTTTTAATTAACTTTATGTATAGAAGACCAACTCTGTACTAAGTAAAGATTTCAACAATTTGCACCCACCCCCCCACACACACAAAATATAAAGTACTGTTTGAAAACAAGTTTTACAGTTAATTCTCATAGTACAACTCATTAAGGACAGAGGTCCTACAAGGGGAGTAGGTGCACAGTGACTCTTGTTGATTTGTGGATTCAAAAATGCATCTTTTTTTTTCGGGGGGGGGGCGGTGCTGTAGCATAGCTGGTAAAGCCGCCTGCAGTGACAGCATCCCATACGTGCTCCAGTTTGAGTCCCAGCTGCTCCACTTCCAGTTCAGCTCTCTGCTGTGGCCTGGGAAAGCAGTAGAAGATAGCCCAAGTCCTTGGGCCCCTGCTCCCATGTGGGAGACGTGGAAGAAGCTCCTGGCTCCTGGCTTCGGATCAGCACAGCTCTGACCCTTGTGACCAATTGGGAAGTGAACCAGCAGATGGAAGACCTCTCTCTCTCTCTCTCTCTCTCTCTCTCTCTCCCCCCTTCTCTCTCTCTCTCTTTCCGCCTCTCCTTCTTTCTCTGTGTAACTCTTTCAAATAAATAAATATTTGAAAAATACATCTTTTTTAGCATTAACATTCCTTCCAGCTGGTGAAATTCTAGAGCCTTTGGATGAATTACAGCCACATTTGTAGGTGGGCACTTGACCTAGCCAGAATCTCATTTGCAGTTCCTGAATTCAGGTCCTGGCTCCGTCCCTGATTCCAGCTTCCTGGTAATGTGCACCCCGGGAGGAAACAGATGATTGCTCAAGTAGTTGGGTCCCTGCCACCCACATGGGAGAGCTTGAGGGAGTTCTGGCCTCCCTGCTTTGGCCTGGCTATTGGCATTTGGGGAGTGAACCAGTGGATGAAAGATTTATTTGTATCTGTTTCTCTTTCAAGTCAAATAAAAAAAATTAAAAAACATAAAATCCACATTTGCCTGAAAAAGCAGTGAAGTTACTGATTGGTTTAAAAATAATTATATATTGAGTAGGATAAGAAGATGTGTATGGTTTTGCTGTTCAAATGCCAGTATTATTTCTGCCAAATCTATGCTCAGTATATGAGTGCATGTGGAATGGATCGCTTTGTACCCAAAATGATATAAAAGCATGATACAGGAAATAGGGAAATTTGATAGAAAATGCTCCTTTTCCTGTATATCAAATAGAAGAAGTTCAAAAAGAGGAAAATGAATGGGAACATATCATTTGAGAAAAGCCATACCCTAAAAGAAGAAAAGCAACTGTTCATTGTGATACAAGACTTCGAACTACTGCCAACAATTGTGAAAGCCTGCCAGCTCTTCTGCACCATCTCTTTGCAATTGTCCAGATCTATCCCTGTAATGCCATTGTTCATATGTTGGCTTTTCTTTTTAAAAGTTTTGTGTTTTTTTTTCTGCTTAAGTGTCTCCCCACACTATTTTACTTTAATAGCTTTCATATTTATTCTAGTTTTGTTTGAAAGGCGGAAGACACACAGAGAGAAACAGAGAAACAGAGATAGACAGATGTTCCATGTAGTGGTTCACTCCTCAAATGCCAAGAACAGCTGAAAGTGGGCCAGTCCAAAGCCAGAAACCGGGAACCCCATCCAGAACTCCCACATGGGTAGCAGGATCCAGGTACTTGAGCTGTCACCTACTCCCTGCCATGGTGCATGTTTGCCTGAAGCTAGAATTGGAAGCAGAGTCAGGACTCAAACTCTGCCACTCTGATAGGTGATGTGATTGTCCCATGCATGCTCCAAATGTCCACCCCTCCTCACTATTTTAAATATTCAGCATTAACCTTTACAACTTGCTATGCTGAATATTTCATCTTTGCTTTGTTTTCAATACTGGAGGTATAAATTATGTAAAGACTTTTAGAGATTGTTTTATTCATCTTTTGCAAGTTTGACTACATGAAAGTATATTGTCACAACATTGACTTTGTGTGTATGCATTGTATGTGTATATGAAAATGCTGAAATATTCTCAGTAAATGAAGACAGCTTTTTCTATATCTGCATTCAGGAAAGACAAAATTTCAGAATGTTCTTGCTTTGGGTGCAACTGTATATGCAGTGGTAACTCATTGTAGATTTTCTTCTTAAGATTTGTTTTATTTATTTAAAAGGCAAAGTGACACATAGATGGAGAGACAGAGAAAGAGACCTGACTTCCTCTGGTTCACTCCCAAAATGCCTGAGAGAGCCAGGGCTGGGCCAGGCTGAAGCCAGGATCTCAGAACTCCATGTAGGTCCCCCATCCTGGAGAATGTTGCATGTGTGCTTGAGAAGAATGTATTGATTCTCAAGCTATCTGTGTTTTCAGTTAGTTCACTAAATTTCTTTAGGAGGATTATTCTGGATTATTTGTCAATCAGGTCATAGAACTCCATTTATAGGGTCATTTATTGAAGCTTTTAAACTTTCCCTTGATGCTATTATGCTTCCCTGATTCTCCATGATCCTTGTATCCCTGCATTGGTACTTGCATTTTTGGAAGCAATCACTTCTTCCAGTCTTTGAAGGTTTTCATCAGCAGAAAAATACCTTCACTACTCAATCCAGTCTGAGATTCTGGACAGGACAGCTGGTGGAGTCTTGTGCATAGAGAGGGATTTCTGTTGGGGTCCCTAACTGGCAGGACTGCTGCCCAATGGCTGAGGTCTGGTGGGATCACTGGCTGGGTTCTGTGCTCCAGTGGATTTGCTAAATAGGCTTTGTGGTCAGGTGAAGCCCCTAGTTGGGTTTCCAGGGCAGGTGGGGCCACTGTCCTGGCTCTCCAGTCAGGTAGGGCCATTGTCTGGCCTCTGCAATTGCCTCTGCTCAGGCAGGGTCACTGGCTGTGCTCCATGGCCAGGTGCTGCTGCTCTTTGAACTGTGTGATCAGGTAGGAATGCAGTTTGTGATTCATAATCACCAGTATTTGGGAGGGACTCCAGGCTGTGCTCCCGGGCTAGGTGGCGCCACTGGTTGGACATTTCATCCAGGTAGGGCCTCAGGGTGTGCTCTGTGATCAGCCATGGCTTTAGTCTTTGCCCTCCAGTTGGGTGTGTTCATTGACTAGGTTCCCCAACCAGGGCAGGGCTTTTGGTCTACGGTTTTTTAGGGGCTGCTACCAGGCACACAGGCTGAGTGGAGTCATAGGCTGTGCTTTACTGGGTTGGGCTATTGCCTATGCTCCATGGTTGGGTGGGATTGCTGTCCAGCCCCAGTCAAGGCTGATAGTTGGACTTTGAAGTTATGAGGGGCTGAGGACTGGCATCTGCAATCAAGTAGGTTCAGGTGCTGGACTCTCCTGTTAGTTTGGGTCACTGGTTATTCTGCTTGGTTGTGTAGACTTTGCTCTGTAATTGAATAGGACTGCTGGCTGAGCTCTGTCCTTGGGCTTTGTCACAGGTCGTGCTCAGCAATCATGCATGGCTGTAGGCTCTGCCTCCTCTGAAGACAGGGATATAGACTGGGTTCTGTGGCCAGGAGGTGCTGTAGGCAGGGTTAATATGACTGGATGAGTTTGCTGGTCAGGCTTCCTGGTTCAATGGGTTCATCCTCATCAGTTGACTGGGGTGCTTGTGTGACTCTCTGATAGTGTGGGGCTGTGGACTAGGCTTCACAGCTGGATAGGATTGCTGTTTATGCTCTGTGGCCAGGTGAAGCCAAAGGCTATGCTTTCCAAGTAGGTGGTGTCATTGGCTTGACTATTTTGCCCACAATGTTCTGACAATATGCCAGGTTGCTGTTCATGCTATTCGGTCAGTTAAGTTGGAGGCTATGCTTGCTAGTTAGGCAGGGTCTACAACTTAACTCCAGCTCAGATAAGCAGCTAGGGACCCAAGCTGGGAAGAACTGCCAACTGTGCTCCCTGGCCAAATGAGGCCACCGACTACAGACAGACGGAGCTACTGTCTGGGCTCTCTGCCAGGACAAATGCAGGGCTACCACCAAGATTTGTGTGCTCCTTTGTTTCCAGCTGACCCTAGGTGGTTTAGCCCTGTAGATTTCCTTAGTGTTCTACAAGAAACAAAATAGAAGTGGGCCTCCAGGGAAGTGCCCCAGAATACTGGGGAAGCAGGGCATCAGGCCCAAGGGATGTCTCTTGGCATCGTGCTGTGAGAGGAGCAACATGGTGAAAATAAAATTGTTCTTAGCCTTCTATTGCAGCGTTTCTCAGTTTTGGTGGTCTAAGAGGGTGCTTCAGCTTCATCTTTGGTTCTGGGATTTTCACTAAAGTGTTATTATCTGAAGAGAGTTGCTACTTGGTCTTCCTGTGGCCGGGACTAAAGCTAGGAACCTCCCATCTGCCATCTTTCTGTTGTCACCCCACACAGCCATGCATTCAAATGAGGGTGAAATTTTCCATGGGCTGAGTGTGCTGCCTATCTATCTGTTATGACTGCTTTCCTGACTGACTCAGCAGTGTTTCTGTGAACACCTGGATATTCATGTCACAAAGCCGCCTTCAGCTAGTAGGAAATACTAAGCTGTATATCTGTGTTTTCTCAGAAGAGAGAAAGAAAGAAAAACAGAAAGAAGGGGAGAGATACATATCAGTCAATTTTCAGAGTATAACTTATTTACTATAAATAAATGTAGAGTTCCGTGAGTTTTGGAAAACATACACCCCCTCATGTAACCATTCCCCAGTTTTGACTTAGAGAAAATTTCCACTAGTTTCAAAAATTTTCTTTTGCTCCTCCATCCATCCAAGCAATGAATAATATGCTTTCTGTTACTATAGATCAGTTTATATTTTCTAAAATTTCAGACATATTAATTTATTACAGTATACACTAGTTTGTGTTTGCTTTCTTTCACTCAGAACAGTGTTTCTGAGATTCATCCATGTTGTTGCACAGATTGGTATTTCATTCCTTTTAATTGCTGAATTTATCACTGGATGGACAGTATGGATATTCCGTGATGTTTATTCACTACCCAATTGATGGACATTTTGGTCATTTCAGATTTTTGGTTATTACAAGAAAGCTCTGAGTACATTCATGTACAAGTCTTCATATGAATTTCCTTTTCTCTTGGATATGCGGCTAGTGAGTTATATGCTGTATTTATGTTTATATTTTCTAATGTAAAGCTCCAAAGTGCAACCACCCCACTGAATTGCATTGCTGAAAAGTAATAGCAGGTACAGAATAAGTATGGACATCTGATTTATGCTGCCTCTTCCCTGAATTCAACTTTACCACAGATTTAGTTTTAGCCTAACCTGGACCTTGTCTGTATTGAACAGGTATGAGACAGCTGCTTCTTTCTGTAAACTCCCTGATAGTAGATCTTATATCGATACCCTTTGCCTCATGACTTAGCAGAAGCTCATATCAAGATGTGGACTATATTTTCTCAGCCACTGATCTTGACTTTGTCCATTTGCTTGCATTGGCTTATGAGATACGAGTAGTGGTGGCTCAGAGACATGAAAAAGCAGTTTTGCATTTCAGCTTCAATTCCTGCATTTTGGCATCACCTGGAGAATACGCCAAGACTAATCTAATGAAGGATAAACATCCAACAGTATGGACATCTGGAAGGAGGTCTGTACAGATCAGCCAATAGCCAAACAGTACAAGTACACCCAAGTAAATCCAACCACATCAGGAAAACAGCTCATTTGAATCCTGACTAAAACAAAAACCTTCATAATTGTTTTCTAAATGGTTACTAACGTATATCAGGGAGGTTTATTGGCTTTTCTGTGCAGCATCCATATGACAATGTATAACAGATATGCAGTGCAATGCTAAATTGATACATACTCAAAAAGCATGCTAGGAATTAGATCTTTTAGGATAATATAAAGTTAAGGTTAAGAAAATGTATTTACCCCATAGCACACTCAAACGAATAAGGTCAGAGAACAGAAATGCGATGTAAAGCAGCTTATCCAGGGATTACCAAGCAGATTAAATCACTGGATGCCTCTATAGCAAGATAAAAATCACCCCAATTCTCATGAGATCATAGACAAAGGGCCAGATTGAAGCAGAGTCATTTTTATCATTATTCTGAATCCTTTATCCAGTGGGGAGTGGTTAGAATCATATCTCAAGAACTAAATCTCTAGTCTTTATATTTTGTCATGGAGAAAACAAAATGGAATGTTTTTCAATTTGAATTTTCTGTTCAGGTGCACATTCAGAAAGACAAGTACAATCCTGCCACTTACTGTATGAACCTAAGAATGGTTCTAAATAGTCTATATCATAGTTTTTTCATATATCAAAAAGGAATAGTAGTAAAAGTTTCCTCATGGATTATAAAAAGAGAAAACCCACACAACACTGTAGTTCATCTGGAAAAATAAACTTGGGGAAATAGATTACATGATGCTATATTTAAAATGAAAAGAACAGCACTACAAAATGTTAAAATATAATATAGAGCTCTGTTGATAAAAAGGGTTTGGTAACAGCTTAAGTTTATAGCAAGAAGTCATGTGAAGACATAGAAAGAACAGGAAGTGGACTGAAAGAAGTCAAATTTTACCCTAGATGATCCAAAAATACACATAGTCTATTGGTATATTAGTATTCTGACTAAATACTATGGCCTCCACTGGGCACACTTTGTGGTGTTTCTAACTTTGTTCAAGACTATAGTGGGGACGGGATAGTATATATTTTGCACACTCTGTTAACCCCCCACAGTAATAAAATGGTAGTTAATATATACAAAGATAAAGTAATGATCGAAGGACAACTAAAAATAATGATGCTATTCCACTTTTTATATCAATTCAGAGTTGCAGAGTAAAGTTAAAATGATATAACATCATACTGGCAAAGGTATGAGGAAATGAGCCACTTAACTGAAAATTGGGAAGCCAAAATTGGAACCCAGGTTTGTCTGCTACTGCAGAACTGGAATCTGGTCTTTCTTGTAGAACACAGTAAGGAGATCATGACCAAGCCCCATACTGTTCACTGAGAAGCATTTTAAACATTAAAACTCTCTTACACAATTTCCTCTAAAAAAGTAGAAAAATGTAAATATATATAAAAGAAACAACTGTAGCTTGCATTCTTATTTGGCAAGAATTTAGTCAAGAAATGGGCAAATTACATGAACAAATATTTTTCAAAGGGTGAAATGCAAATGGTCAACAGACACATGAAACAATGCTCAGGATCACTAGCCATCAGGGAAATGTAAATCAAAACCACAATGAGGTTTCACCTCATCCCAGTTAGAATGGCTCTCATACATAAGTCAACAAACAGTCAATGCTGCCGAGGATTTAGAGGAGAAGGTTCCCTAATCCACTGCTGGTGGGAATGTAAACTGGTACAAACATTATGGAACACAGTATGAGGATTCCTCAGAAATCTGAAAACAGATCTATCATATGACCCAGCCATACCATTGCTGGGAATTTACCCAAATGAAATGAAATCAGCATATGAAAGCTTTATCTGTACCCCTGTGTTTATAGCAGCTGAATTCACAATAGCTATGATGTGGAAATCAATCCAGATGTCCATTAATTGATAACTGGATAAAGAAATTATGATATACACACACACTACTCAGCCATTAAAAAGGCATGAAATGTTGTCTTTTGCAATGAAATGGATGCAATTGGAAACCTTTATGCTTACTGAAAAAAGCCAGGTCCCAAAAGACAAATAGCATATGTTTTCCCTGATCTGTGATAACTAATAGAGTACAAAAAATATATGAGTGAATTTGATACTTTGAGATTTGTTTATTGTTTACAGCCCTTGTTTATACTGTTGAGGAACAGTGTTTTTTTTTCTTCTTAATACTTGTTGATTTCCTAACTTATTGGGGGTTATGCTTATGATTATAAAATAAACTGAAAGTAGATCATTGTAAAAATTAAAAGAAACAATAAGAAAGGAAGGAGGAGGGGGGTTGGGAGCATGGGTGGCAGGGAAGGTAGGATGGGAAGTATCATTATGCCCCTAAATCTATGTATATAAAATACATGAAATTGGTCACCTTATATAAATAAAAAAAGAAAAATGGAAAAGATGGAATTTAGATCTTGTATCATCAGCTACATCCACTTTATGTATGAACCTTCTTCAGTGTATAGAACAAACTTTAGCTAAAGAGGAGAGGTGTGAATTTAAATTAAGGGATGGGAGTGGATGCTTAACCTAGCACTTGAGATATGTGTCCTGCACTGAAGTACCTGGGTTCAATTCCTGGTACAGCTTCCTGATAATGCAGACATTGTGAGGAAAATCTGATGGATCAAATAATTGGGTTCCTTCCATCCACGTGGAAGAACTGTGTAGCATTCTCAGCTCCTGGCATTGGTTCTGGCCCAGCCCCTGTTGTGGGCATTTGGATAGGAGCTTCCTCTCTTTTTCTCTGTCTCTCTCTCTGTGTCTCTGCCTCTCAACAACAAGAAATTAGGGGATGATTTTATTTTATGATCTCGATTTTTCTCCAAAGATTCATTCCTTATATACATATCTGTAAGTTAAAAAATTTTAGGTAACACCATTCCAAATCATTTATTAGAGCTCAATTTACTTTTTTATTATTTTAATATTTAATACCTCAATTGTATACTCTCATTACAGTGAATGATCAGTGCAGAAAAAGTATAAAATAACAAAATAGTAATGAAAATATCCAGAACCCCAATCACCCAAAGACAACCATTGCTAATTCCTCAGGGTTTATGTATGTTTTCTGTGTATGTACATATGCAAATTCAGTCTTATTGTTTTAAGCAGATGTATTAATAATTTCACTAACTATCTTGTGTATGTTTCTATGTATCACGGCATATACTATTTAGTCATCTGCTGTGTAAAACTACATATGCTATCTTCTCCATCTTCTGAGAAAACACAGAAAATAGATTAGTGCTACTGTCTAGCAATGTGACAGGACCAAATGATAAGCAAATCACAAAGGAAGCAAATAGGAACAAGTAGGAAAGGAATAAAATGAAAAGTGCCCTCTACGCTCAGTGTAGAGCAAGTTGTTTCCTCTGGAATATTTGTCTAAGCACTGCTGCAGCTGGTGCCTGTGGACTGACCTTCTAACTAGCCTGCATCTGGCAGCCAATGGGATAGGTACATAATACATGTCCAGGAGCTTGAATGGGTATTTGGAATCTTTGTGTGCCTTCTCCCCCACTCTAGCTACTCCAGTAATAAAATCAGGTCTGCAACTTTTTCCTGACAAAAGTTGTCCATACATTGAGTGTCGAACTTTTGTAGCCCCCCACTGAGGGACTGACTCCTAAATCAATTAGCTTGGAAAGTTGCTAAGGTTCTGCATTTGTGAGTCTCCCTGGACCACAGAGAACAAAAAGGCAGTATAAGTTTAAAGAAGGGTGTGAGTACTTCTAATAGAAGCACAGATTCCTGTTGGCTCAGCACAGAGCAAGCAGGGAACAACACAAAGCTCCAAGTTTCCCTCTGGAGGATGTTTTGACTGCAAACCTAAATCCTGACTTTCCTAGCCGCTGTTGGTAGACTAGGCCTTTAGCTTTCATTTGAGAACTGACAAAAACAGGCAGTGAATAATCCTCAGTGAGCATGAATGGTTATGGACACTTCCCACACCTCCTCTTTGCTGGTTCATTCCAGAGATAAAGTCAAGCCTCAAGCTAACCCACCTGTAACTGAGAGCAGATGGATGTTGGCATTGGTAGGCCTCTAGAGGTGACAAAGAGCAAATCAAAGGTTTAAAAGCATGTGGTCTGAATGAAGAGTGCAGGTATTTTCTACAGATCCTCTCCCTGGCTTAGTGCAGAGCAAATAGGGAATAAATTATGGATCCAAGCTTCTTCCTGAAGATAGAAGGAACCAGAATACACATCTCCACCTCAACTTTTCCAGCTGCATCACAAGACACTGCCTTCTGTCTTGTCTGTCTGAGAACACTGGTGGGACTTGGAATACCTTAATTTCCTGGGGGTCACTAGGAACAAAGACACCCATTTGCACAGCACAGAACACCTAAAATCTCTGACCAGATTGTCTGGTGAGGAGCATCTCCTATGCAAGGATTTTTGTCAACAATGGGACAGTGCTTTGTTTCATCTAAAATGCAGAAACCAGCACAGAGAGTCAAAGGGAATGAAGAAACAATGGAAATATGGCCCAAATAAAAGAGCAACACAAATTTCCAGAAACTGTCCCTAATGCAATGGAGATAAGTGATTCACCTGGTAGAGAATTCAACACAGAGATCATGAAGATGCTCATGAAGGTCAGGTGAGCAATGCATGAAAAAAGTGAGAATTTCAAGAAAGAGATGGAAACTATTTTTTAAAAATCCCACAGAAATCTTGGAACTGATGAATAATAACTGAAGTGAAAAAAATCAAATAGAGAAGTACTTTGTGGCTCAGTGGGTTAATCCCCTACTTGGGATGCCCACATCGCATGTTGTAATGCCTGGGATTGAGTCCTGTCTACTCTGCTTCCAATCCAGCTTCCTGTTAATGCGTCCTGGGAGGTAACAGGTAATAGGGTGATGGTTCAAGTACTTGGGTCCCTTCTAACCACGTGAATCCAGACAAATTCTGACTTAGACCTAGCCCAGCCATGGCTGTTGCAGGCATTTCAGGAGTGAATGAGAAGATGGAAGATCTCTCCCTCCCTCTCTCTCTCTCTCTCTCTCTCTCTCTCTCTCTCGCTCTGTGTGTGTGTGTGTGTGTGTGTGTGTGTAAGTCAATAGACATTGGAGGAGTGAAGTAGTAAATGGGAGATCATTGTATGTTTCTGTCTCTCTCTTTCAAGTAAATAAAAATAAAGACATTTTAAATGAAGATTAATAATTTTGTATTAGAAACAACAAAGTTCAGAAGAAAGTATCATGACATACTCAAAATGGTAAAAAAGAAAGTCAAACAAGAATGTTATGTCTACTGAAACAATCTTGCGATAATGAAGGCAAAATAAAGCTATTCCTATACAATAAAAATTGAGAGAATTTGTTGTTAGCAGGCCAGCCTTACAAGAAATACTTACTGAGTATCTGACTAAAAGCATGCGACCCAAGATAGTATTCCCACTGGAATCAACAAAGAGTAGTAAGAAAGGTAGGTAGTTCATAGGTAATTATAAAACACAGTATGGTAACATATTTATTGTCCTTTCCTCAATTAATTGATTTGAAATGCATATAAATATAACATATATAAACATGTTTACATGAATGTATATATATATAAGTAAAATTTTAGTGAGGACAAAACATAGAGAAATGTGACATATTTGACAATCATGACACAAAGTGTCAATGACATGGAGACCCTATTAGAGTAAGGAAATAATGTCATGTGGTAACATCAATCCCTAGAAATATATGAAGAGAATCAAAAATGGTAAATAAGATTGATGAAACTATATATATATATACACACACACACACACACATATATAGCTCACTGCTTCTCTGTGTGTAAAATTCATAAAATCATACAAAACAAAAATATTCAAATGTATTCTTGGTTTTAAAGCATGCAAATATGATGTAACAATAATATCACAGAAAAGAGGGAAGAGGAAATAATGCTTCCATTTCACATTTGAATGCAGTTAATATTTTGATGATTAATTTTATCTGTCAACCTGACTAGGCTAAGAGATGCCCAGATGGCTAGTAAAACATCATTTCTTTTTTTTTTTTTTTTGACAGGCAGAGTGGACAGTGAGAGAGAGAGACAGAGAGAAAGGTCTTCCTTTGCCGTTGGTTCACCCTCCAATGGCCGCTGCGGCTGGCGCGCTGCAGCCGGTGCACCGCGCTGATCCGATGGCAGGACCCAGGAGCTAGGTGCTTTTCCTGGTCTCCCATGGGATGCAGGGCCCAAGCACTTGGGCCATCCTCCACTGCACTCCCTGGCCACAGCAGAGGGCTGGCCTGGAAGAGGGGCAACCGGGACAGAATCCGGCTCCCCAACCGGGACTAGAACCTGGTGTGCCGGCGCCGCTAGGCGGAGGATTAGCCTAGTGTGCCGCGGTGCCGGCCTGAAACATCATTTCTGATGTGTCTATGAGGATGTTTCTAGAAGAGATTATTCTATGAGTTGGTGGACTAAGATGCTCTCTCTCACTAATGTGGGAGGGCATCATCCAACCCACCGAAGGTCCCAATGGAACAACATGTAGCAGGGGGGCAGTTTGTTCTGTCTTGTTAAGCTGGAATATCCATCTCCTCCCATCCTTGAACATCCGTACTCCGTACTCTTGGGCCTTGGGACTCAGAGAGAAACTTACACCATCAGCACCACTCTCAACAGGTCTTTAGACTCAGACTGGGGATTTTATCATTGCCCACTTCCCAAATTCTGAAAGCTTTGATCTTGGACTAGAACTACAGCTCTGGTTTTACTGGGCCTCCATCTTGCTCACAGCAGATTGTGGGACTAAAATGTTACAACAGAAAATATTCATGAGACATAAACAAAGCATAATGCAAATGGCAGGCACAAATGGAAACATATGCGTAATAGCATTAAATGCAAATGGATTAAACATAAGTATAGGCAATGAATTTTTTATAAGATACCAAAAGTACAGACAACAAAAGCAAAAATGGATAAATGGTGTTATATCCCCCTCCCCTTTTTTTGGACAGGCAGAGTTAGTGAGAGAGAGAGAGAGAGACAGAGAGAAAGGTCCTCCCTCCGTTGGCTCACCCTCCAAATGGCCGCTATGAAGCCAGGAGCCAGGTGCCCCCCCCACCCCAGTCTCCCATGAGGGTGCAGGGCCCGAGCACTTGGGCCATCATCCACTGCCTTCCCGGGCCACAGCAGAGAGCTGGACTGGAAGAGGAACAACCGGGACAGAATCCAGTGCCTCAACCGGGACTAGAACCCAGGGTGCTGGCGCTGCAGGTGGAGGTTTAGCCCATTGAGCCGCAGCTCCGGCCAGTTATATCCCTTTAAAAAAAGATTTATTTATTTATTTGAAAGTCAGAGTTACAGAGAGGCAGATGTGGGAGGGGGAGTTTTTCACCCTCTGATTCACTTCCCAAATGGCAGAAACAGCTGAAGCTGGGCTGATCTGAAGCCAGGAGCCAGGAGCTTCTTTCAGGTCTCCCACATGGGTGAAGGGGCCCAAGCACTTGGGCCATCTTCTACTGCTTTCCCAGACCACTACAGAAAGCTGGATTGGAAGTGGAGCAGCCAGGACTCGAATCGGCACCCATATGGGAGGCTGGCACTGTAGATGGCAGCTTTATCCACTATGCCACAGTGCTGGCACCCAAATGGTGTTAGATCAAACTAAGAAACTTGTTTATGGCAAAGGAAAGAATCAACAGAATGAAGAGACAACCAGCCAAATGGTAGAAAATATTTGCAAACTATTCATCTGCGAAAGAATTAATATCCACATAACATAAGGAACTCAAAAAAAAAACAACCCTCAATAACAGAAACTAAACAGTATAGTGAAGAAAAGGGATATTAATATCTTGTGTAGTCACATGTGACTTTTACTCACTTGAAACTTTGCAATAATAGGATTTTTATCTCCAGAAAAATAGGAAGGCATCTCTGGATATTTATCCCAAAACGTCCCCTTTAAATTAATTATCACTGCACAGGATTTTGGAATTGCTGTTTCCTGTAAGGTATAGGGACTAGAAGCTTAAAAAAGAATTTCTGAAAGAAAGTTGGCCTCCTGAGCTGAGATGGAACTGGATGAATAAGTGGATGATGCAATGGAGAGGATAAGAAGTGATGTTTCAAAATAATTTTGGAGGAGCAGCACCGTGGCTCACTTGGTTAATCCTCCGCCTGCGGCGCCAGCATACCATATGAGCACCTGTTCTAGTCCCGATTGCTCCTCTTCCAGTCCAGCTCTCTGCTGTGACCTGGGAAGGCAGTGGAGGATGGCCCAGGTGCTTCGGCCCCTGCATCCACGTGGAAGACCAGGAGGAAGCTCCTTGCTCCTGGGTTCGGATCAGCATAGCTCCAGCCATTGCAGCCATCTGGGGAATGAACCAACGGAAGGAAGACCTTTCTCTCTGTCTCTCTCTGTCACTGTCTGTAACTCTACCTGTCAAATAAATAAATAAAAATATTAAAAAATATTTTTGGAATGAAACAAGGAATTTCTTATTGGGACATTTTCCTTAAGTATAAAGGTGTTTACCTCTTGTTCTTTTAAGTAGGAGAGGAAATGGAAACTTATGTATTGTGATAGGGGATCTTAAATGACATGGTTTTTTTAAAGAAATTCTTGTGGAAATGAACTCTTATTGTGAAAAAACAGTTGGTGCTGGGCTATCTAATGGATTCCCTCATCATCATCTTATACTCCAACATCCTGCTGTGGGCCATCACGGTCTCTGCTGATCCTCTACCCTACACGCCCTACACACACATTCAAATATGCATGTGTTTATCTTGCTCAGGCTCAACTGGTGGATCACTGACATTTGGAATAAATTGTCTCAGGAAGGGAAAGGAGGGGAAGAGGAAAGAAAAAGGGAAGGATAAAAGAACTGGACAATTATAAATTTCTCACTTGGGAATTTTATTTCTTGAAGCTTCTCATCAGATTCTGAAATGAATATGGAGGAAGCACTAGTTGCCATATTCTAGTTTTATGTTAATTTTATTGCAGTTCTTGGAAGATTTAAGTTAGTAACCAACTCTGATATTTGATAGTCATTTAAATCAAGAAACTGTGAAGTTTAAAAATGAGTTGGGTGATATAGCATATATTTTATTGATATCCTAGAGATCAATATGTTTATACTTATGTTGATATGTCTATATTCCTGCTTCTATTTCTTTCTCTGTATCCATTCATATGGATATATATATATATATGTTGTGTGTGTATATATATATATATATATATAGAAAGAGAGAGAAACAGAGAGAAGATAACTGTATTTTTATTTATTTATTTTAAAGGCAGAATTACAGAGAGAGGGAGACAGAGATATCTTCCATCCATTGGTTCATTCTTCAAATAGTCACAACAGCTAGGGCTGAGCCAGACCAAAGCCAGGAGCTTCTTCCAGGTCTCCCACATGTGTGGCAGGGGCCCAAGGACTTGAGCCATCTTCTGCTGCTTTCCCAGGTGCATTAGCAGGGAGCTGGATCGGAAGAGGAGCAGCCAGGATGCAAACCAGCATCCAAAAGGGATGCCAGCATCCCAAGAGATAGCTTAGCCAGCTATGCTACAATGTGAGCCTTGAGAATAATATTCTTGTAGACAGAAACTATGAAATGAAAAACAACAGAGAGGGACAAGCAAACATTTTGATTGAATATATCTTGCAAAGGCACTGAGAAGGGCAGTGACCAAGTTTTGGCTTTCCTATTTTACTGATTTTGTACTTTTCTTCTTGGGTGAATTTATGTTAATTCTATATTATTTTGTAATAGTAAAAGTAAAATTAAAATTTAAAATATATAGACAAGACTTACTGAAAGTGATTCACACACAAAAGATGCAACTATATAGGAATATGGAAGAATATTCAAATCGGCCTCTGAGTTTAAAAGAAAAATATTTTCAAAAGGGTTTATAGGTATAAAGATACAGCAGTAAGTTCGTGGAAAGTGTGTATTATGAAAAAGCTATGCATGGATTTCAATTTTTGTGCAATTTAATTCAGTTTTCATGAGCTCTTCCTTGTATTATTAAATATTTGAATGTACAAGTATGACTATATATGTAAATGTTAATCCAAAATATCTCTGATTGATAGCATTAATAATGATGAAAAATTCCTTTTTGATCATTTTCAACATGTTTTTATATTGTTACCATAAGAAATCTTATACTTCAAAAGAAATTCAAGTGAAAACAGTGTATCTCACTTTGTGGCTCCTTCCCTTTCTTTCCACAGAGTGCATGCACACACTCACACACATGCCTGCACACAGTCTTATTTTTAGCTGAAGGTGGAATTTCCCATGGGATGGAAAGTGTTGTCATGTTCCTGATGCGTCTCTGAGTGCCTGGATGCTCAAAGTGTGTTTCTCTCGCTTCTTGGCTTTCAGACCACAGACTAGGTCCATTCAGAAGATGTCACATATATGAATTGTCCCAGTTTCTCAGAAAAAAAGAGACAAAATAAATTAAATTGTTATCAACAGACTATGAAATAGCATGTGGTAGTATCATTTCCATACTAACGTGTATTCAATGTAATACTAATGGAGCTGTTATAAAGGATGTTGAATAATTATAAGTACACATGGAAAGCTGTCATGTATTATGAAAAAAAGACAACATGACATATGTTAATAATCTTAGCTGTGGGGAAAACAGTGAAATTTAGTACCATGTGACCCATTTAGTTAAGCTCCATACAGCCTAGTCTATAGCTAACAGTGGTAGGAAAGTTCTTTGTGTCTATGAAACCTGAAATATGTTCACCATGCTTGGATTCTGTCTTCCTGCCTCACATCTATAAAGGCTTCTCTGCTTTGACACTTATCTATATTTACTACTTTTAATAGAGAAATCAGAAGAGACAGAAAAAGAAACTTTAAGCTTAGGTTGCAACACAGAGCCCAAATTCCAAGTCCAAGAGGATGAATGGTAAATATTACAGCTGCCTGCATGAAAACAGGCAGACCCGGATTCCTGTATTGGCTCCTTCATCCTTAGCTATGTGATCTTGAGTATGTACCCACTTGTGTTCCTCAGTCTCTAGTCAACCATTTCAAGCCTTTGGAAACTGCCCTACAGAAAACAGCAAATGAGTAAAGGAGAGGATAGAGAGAACGAAGAAAAATATTCTGTGGAATAATGGCCAAGAATTTCTGAAATGTATTGGAAGGCCAAAAAAAAAAAAAAAGTAAAAATCTCAATCAAGAATCCTATATGGAGTAAAGCTCTTCATCAAAATGAAGGTGAAATAAAGACCTTTCCAGGAAACAGAAAATTTGCTGCTAATAGATCTGATCTATAATAAATACTAAAGGAAGGGTCGGTGCTGTGGCATAGTGGGTAAAACCTCTGCCTGCAGTGCCGGCATCCCATATGGGCACCAGTTCAAGTCCCGGCTGCTCCACTTCTGATCCAGCTCTCTGCTATGGCCTGGGAAGGCAGTGGAGGATGGTCTGAGTCCTTAGGCCCATGTACCCACCTGGGAGACCCAGAGAAGGCTCCAGGCTCCTGGCTTCAGATCAGCAGAGCTCTAGCCATTGTGGCCAATTGGGGAGTGAACCAGTGGCTGGAAGACCTCTCTCTCTCTCTCTCTCTCTCTCTCTCTCTCTCTCTCTCCTTCTCTCTGCTTCTGCCTCTCTGTGTGTAACTGTGCCTTTCAAATAAATAAATCCTTAAAAAATAATATATAGGAATGCATTGTTGAACCTTTAGCATAAACATGTAATATATGTGTAATATATTTATCAGGAGCACAAAGTAAGTAAATGGTAGAAAAGTGGTCATGGACAAAGGAAAAGATGAAAAATGGCAAGTTAAATTATAACTGTGTGTGGTTGAGTTCATAGCATTAATAAATGTGATTTGTATAGCAGTGGTAGCACCGGGGAGAATGGAGCTACACAGGAGTATTTGTTCTACATCTTACTGCAATTAAGTTAGTATAAAATCTGAAGTTGATTCTGATAAATTAAGATGTATGTGGCAAACCTTGGAGCAGCCACAAAAAGGCTCCATAAAAATATAATGAAATATTCATTAACAGGGCCAGCATTGTGGCGCAGTGAGTTAAGCCGCCACGTGCAACACCAGAATCCCATTATCAGAGCATCAGTTCAAGTCCTGGCTGCTCTGCTTCTGACCCTGTTCCCTGCTAATGCACCTGGGAAGGCAGCACAGGATGTGCTTGGAGCCTGCCACTCAAATGGAATTCTTGGCTCCTGGCTTTGGCCTGGCCCAACCATGAGCATCATAGCCATTTGCAGATTGAATCAACAGATAGGAGCTTTCTTTCCCTGTTTCTCCCTGTCTGTCACTCTGCCTTTCAAATAAATAAAATAAAACTTAAAAAAAAAAATACTTAATTAAATTAAAAAAATATTCACTCAATGCAAAAAATAGTGCTAAAGAAGGACTAGAGGGGCAAAACATATATATAAGGCAAACAAAAAATAAGATGATAGATGAAAGAAAATTCACTATATCAATAATAAATTAAACTAGGGGGCCGGCGCTGTGGCATAGTGGGTAAAGCCTCCGCCTATGATGCGGGCATCCCATATGGGGGATGGTTTGTGTCTTGGCTGCTTCACCTCCCATCCAGCTCCTGGCTAATATGGCTGTGAGGACACAGGAGGATGGCCCAAGTCCTTGAGACCCTGCAACCACATAGGAGACCCGGATGAAGCTCCTGGATTAACCCAGGCCTGACCCTGGTCATTGTGGCCATTTGGGGAGTGAACCAGTGGATAGAAGACCTCTCTCTTTAACTCTGGCTTTCAAATAAATAAAATACATCTTTTAAAAATAACAATAAATTAAATTATAATAGACCAAATAATTCAAACAAAAGGCAGAGATTGTCACACTGAATTTTAAAAAAAAAGACCCGTCTGACTGTGTTGTTTACAGGAGACACACTTTAGATTCATAAACATAAACACACTGAAAGTAAATGAATGGAAAAAGATATGCAAACAGCATCACCAGAAAACTGAAGTGACTATATTAGACAAAATATTAATAAAGATAGGTGGACATTTTACAATGATAAAAAGTTCAATCCATTGGGAATATATAGCAATTACAAACATATATTAATTCAATAATATAGTACCAAAATATGTGAAGCAAAAACTTGCAGAAATGGGAATGGCATTATAAATGGGAATGGCATAGCAGGTAAAGCCCCTGCCCACAGTGCTGGCATCCTATATGGGTGCCGATTAGTGTTCTGGCTGCTCTGCTTCCGATCCAGCCCCTTGCTAATGACCTGGGAAAAGCAGCAGCAGATCAAGTATGCATGCACATGGGAGACCCAGAAGAAGCTCCTGGCTCCTGGTTTCAGACTGGTGCAGTTCGGGTCCTTGTGGCCAATTGAGGAGTGAAGCATTGGATGGAAGACCTCTCTCTCTCTCTCTCTCTCTCTGTAACTCTGATTTTCAAATAAATAAATAAATCTTTAAAAAAAGACAATAAAGACTCACTTTACTAGAATAAAAAAACAAGAGATCATATAACTTTACAAAATAAGAAAGATTATAAAGGAATATTATGAATATTGTATACTAAGACATGAGTAAACCTAGGAGCACAACCAAAATTACCAACACAAAAACTTAAGAAGAATATTTCTAAAACAAGTGATGAGCTTGAATCAAATAAATAAAAACTATTCACAAAGAAATATTCGCGATAACTTTACTGCTGAATTCCACCAAATATTCAAAAACTGATTGATACCAATTCTTAAAAAAAGAAGATAACAATTCAAATATTTGTCAATAGATGAATGGATAAACAAAACGTGGTATATTTATACACTAGGACGTTATTGGTCCATAAAAAGAACAGTTAGGGGCGGGGAGGGGGGCCAGAGAATATGGTCGTGGTAGCTAAAGGATATGAGGTTTCATCTGGAGTTGCTGAAGATGTTGTAAAATTGACTTTCCTAATTGTTGCACATTCTGTGAATATACTAAAACCCAGAGCATTCTATGCTTCAAATGAGTGAGGTAGGCCAGCGCTGTGGCTCACTAGGCTAATTCTCCACCTGTGGCGCCAGCACCCCGGGTTCTAATCCCGGTTGGGGCGCCGGTTCTGTCCCAGTTGCTCCTCTTCCAGTCCAGCTCTCTGCTGTGGCCTGGGAAGGCAGTGGAGGATGGCTCAAGTGCTTGGGCCCTGCACCTGCATGGGACACCAGGAGGAAGCACCTGGCTCCTGGCTTCAGATTGGCGCAGCGCGCCGGCTGTGGCGGCCATTTGGGGAGTGAACCAATGGAAGGAAGACCTTTCTCTCTCTGTATCTCTCTCTCTCTCACTGTCTAACTCTGCCTGTCCAAAAAAAAAAAAATGAGTGAGGTGAATATTATGTAAATTGTATCTCAAAAAAGTGGCTAAAAAGACCACCATATTGCAGATAAGGGGGCTATAATTCTGGGAGTTTTAGGAGACTACCTCATGTCACACAGCAGAGGTGGAGCTGCTGTACTATGATAATGTATCTGTCATCTCATCATTGGCCTGATATTTTAGTTTCTAATCAAAGCATAATCTATTTCTAGAAGACCTAACTCTTTGCCTCATTTATCAACCAGTACTGTGCAGGTTTTTATATTGCCTAAGGAACACAAATCCTCAAATATGACAGGTTCAAATTTATATCTTCATGGAGACTAGAGTGGGTCTTCAAAAAGTTCATGGGAAATGCATTATGAAAAAAAAATATGAATTTCAATCTTTTTTGCACCAAAATAAACTTTTCAATTCAATTTTTCATGAATTTTAAAAGTACACTCACAGGATATAGAGCACATTATTCCAATTTGTTTCTATTCTGAGTATGCATTTTCTTCTCCTGATGTCTTCATGAGAATTTGTTCAAATACTGACCTGCGTTGTTTTGTGCTAGACACTGCGCCTCAGTGTCTGCTTTGCCTTTCCCTAAACCTAGTGGACTCATTCTCACTAGGTTTTCCTCTCCTAATGTTATTCCAATTTGACCGTGAGTTATGGGGTTTCCCACAAGCACAGACCCGTACAGCCTGCTATGAAGGACCTAGAGTCTTGTGACTACATCATCTCTACCAGGCTCCTGTATAGCCCCACATAAATTCATCAGCTTCTGTTTTCTTATTTCTTATTTAATTTTAGTTTCAACAGTTGCACTGACACCTCGTGATTACAATTACTCATGTAACCATTCATGCATACCATTGTGAGGCCTGTGAGCAATTGGGAAAAAATTCATGGTTCTACTCTGAAGAAGTACATAAAGAGAAGTGCATCAGGAAGGAGATGTTAATTTTGTGAACCAGCTAACAACCTTCATTTCCTGATGATAAGATTCATTGCTTTGTCTTAGATCTAGAGAGATTTAGCTGAGGTAAGAGTTAATGTGAACCACTGCACGCTGGCATCAGAAATCAAGTGACTCCATTTTTGTGTTTATGGTTGTATCTTCTCAGTATGTGATGCAGACCTGGGGCACACACAGAAGGGGAAAGACAAAACAAGTGGTGTGTTACATGTGTATCTATACTTGATTCTGGAGTTAGTAAAAGGATGCCCAAAGGGTAAATCTGGACTTGGAGTCGCATTGCCTATAAGATCTCTTCTGGGCCGGCACTGCGGCTCACTAGGCTAATCCTCCGCCTGCGGCACTGGCACACCGGGTTCTAGTCCCGGTCGGGGTGCCGGATTCTGTCCCGGTTGCCCCTCTTCCAGGCCAGCTTTCTGCTGTGGCCAGGGAGGACAGTGGAGGATGGCCCAAGTGCTTGGGCCCTGCACCCCATGGGAGACCAGGATAAGTACCTGGCTCCTGCCATCAGATCAGTGTGGTGCACCGGCCGCAGTGCGCCGGCCGTGGAGGCCATTGGAGGGTGAACCAACGGCAAAGGAAGACCTTTCTCTCTCTATCTCTCTCTCGCTGTCTACTCTGCCTGTCAAAAAAAAAAAAGATCTCTTCTAGCACCAACATGCATGTGTTCATGGCCAGTTCTAAGGTTTACGTGGGATAGGAAAGCAAATAATCTCTATGTTGGATGGCTAGAAGAATGCTTTAACCACCGTATTCTAAATCCCTAGTCCACTTTTCGTTTAACAAAACTCTTCCCTGTAGTGTCTTCTTTTTCTGCTCCCCACCATTGGGCTGGGATGTAAGTAGCTGAGTTAGCAGTTATGACTCTGCTTCTGTGAATTAATTTTCACTTCTGGTTGCTACTGTACGCAGACATCAGCCAATGCATCTTGTTTCCATGACAACCAAGACTACTTGTTCTAGGATGACTCCTTTTGTGAGGAGACAGAATCAGTTAGCTGTGTGGGACACTAGTATCAACATGAAGCTTATTTGGTGTCTATCATTACTGGTGGTGTGGAGGGAAGGAGAATTTGTTTAGGCATAAGTGGGCTTAATTTCACCTGTTGTGATTGCGATCCCTGCTGAGAAGATCCTAGTGGCTGAGTCACCAGCCTTTACTTCCTCTTCCTAGTTTCTGTGTCCTAAAATAACTACCGTGGTGGGAGTGCCTTACGGTGAATAAGTTCTTTAAAAAAGAAGTTTGACAACATTTCTAGCCACCCACCACTGTGAAAGAAAATGTATTTGCAAGCAACTTCAAGAGATGAATCTATATAATATATAACATAGATGGATAGCCCCTATAATTCCTTGTAATAAATATTTTATGCATGTGTGTGCATATATTTATATATACATTGTAAGGAAATGAAATTGTATATTATGAAATGCAGCATTTGAAGTTAATAAGGAATGAGATATGTAAGAATATAAATTAAAATTGTAATATTTTGTTTATGGATCCCCAATCATATTGTGGATTTCCTGGATTAGCACACACTTCGTTTTAGACATCACTGCTCTAAAGAACATATTTGGTTTAGTCACATGACCATCTAAGTCTGAAAATAATTCCTTTAGCATGAAATAAGTTCTTAATTATTTATCTGATCTGTGGTTCCATTTTTTGGTATTTAATATTATCTATGTTACAGTAGTTTCCTTTTCATGAACCACATTTCAAAAGTGTGATGGTTTTGTAATGCTTCAACTTGCCAGGCTTAAACTATGAGGACGGAGGAGAGAGCAATGGCTATCATGTAGCATATACATACCTTTTCCCAGTTATTCAATGCAGCACAAAAAAATCCCTGCAGGGGACTGAAGGGATTTTGAAGACATAATGAAAGTCTTTAATAAATTGACTTTAAGTAAGGCAGATTATCCTGATATACCTGACTTAATCATTGGAAGCTCTGAAAAGAAAATGAGCTATTTCCTGAGTCAGGCCCTAAAGAGTAGATGAGCAAATAATTACTCACCCTTCACTGCAGATTCCCTTCCTGACAGACTGTTGACAACTGCATCAGCCCATGCCCATGAGGTACCTTTCTACATATGATCTTTCCTGCCTGCCTGCTGCTCCTATGGATTTTGGATTTTCCTAGTCAGTTCTCATAATCACGGATTCAATTTCCTTATAATAAATGATGTTTGTGCATGTCTATCTACATCCATCTACCTACCTACCTACCTATCTATCTATAATATATCTATGTTTCATACTGGTTTTGCTTCTATGGGTAACACCTAACAGAGAAAGATAGAAAGGCATAGTATGGTATATGATGCAATTACTAAGGTTTTCTTTGAAACAATATATAATTTAGGAAGAAATCATATATTTAATAAGGGACATCTGAAACTTTCATTTCCACATTCCTTATTCTGCTTTGATATGCTGGAACAGGAGTTCTACCAACCAAATATTTTTATAGATTTTTAAAATTTTACTTATTTTTATTTGCTTGAAAGGCAGAGATATGGGGCAGGGGAAGAGAGAGAGATACAGAGACAAACAGAGATCTTCCACCTGCTGGTTCATTCTCAAATGCTGGCAATAGCTAGGGGCTTGGACAGCCTCAACCCAGGAGCCAGGAATCCAATATTGGTTTCCCAAATGAGTGGCAGGAAACCAGCCACTTAAACTATCACTGCTACCTTCCAGGATGCACATTAGCAGAAAGCTGGAATTAGAAGTGGAGCTGGAAATCAAAACCACAATGAGGTTTCACCTCCCCCCAGGTAGAATGGATCTCATACAGAAATCAACAAACAACAAATGCTGGTGAGGATGTGGGGAAAAGGTACCCCAATCCACTGTTGGTGGGAATGTAAACTACTACAAACATTTTGGAACATAGTATGGAGATACCTCAGAAAGCTGAAAATAGATATACAGTATGACCAAGCAATCCTACTCCTGGGAATTTATCCAAGGGAAATGGAATCAGCAGATGAAAGAGTTATCTATACCTCCATGTTTATTGCAGCTCAATTCATAATAGCTAATATATGGACTCAACCCAGATGTCCATCAACTGATGGCTAGATAAAGAAATTATGGTTTTTATACACTATGGAATAATACTCAGCCATAAAAAAGAATGAAATTCTGTCTTTTGCAATAAAATGGATGCAACTGGAAACCATTATTCTTTGTGAAACAGGCCGGTTCCAAAAAGATAAATATTATATCTTCCCTGATCAGTGGCAGCTAATAGTGTACCAAAAATGTAATAGGAATAAAATGAACACTTTGAGATTCTATGATTGTTTACAGCCCTTGTCTCTACTGTTGAGGACCAGTGTTTTTTTCTTGTTATTATTTGTTGAGCTTTTTACTTAGTGTAGGATTAGTCTTACGAGTATAAAGTAGACTGAAAGTAGATTGATGTAAAAATTAAGAGAGAGGGGCTGACACTGTGGTGTAGCAGGTGAAGCCTCCATCTTCAGTGCTGGCATCCCACATGGGAGCCAGTTTGAGTCCTAACTGCTCCACTTCTTATCCAGCTCCCTGCTAATGTGCCTTTATTTGGGTCCCTTCACGGAAGTGGGAGCCCTGGAAGAAGGTCCTGGCTCCTGGCTTCAGATAGGCCCTGCTCTAGCAATCGTGACCCTTTTGGGAGTGAACCAGCAGATGGAAGATCTCTCTCTCTCTCTCTCTCTCTCTGTGTGTGTGTGTGTGTGTGTATAAAACTCTGCCTTTCAAACATATAAATCTTTCAAAAAAAATTAAGAGAAGGAATAAGAGAGGAAGGAGGAGGAAGGATGGGAGCGTGGGCGGGAGGGGAGATAGGTTGGGAAGCATCACCATGTTCCTAAATCTGTATATATGAAATACATGAAATTTGTTCACCTTAAATAACTTAAAAAAAAAAAAGAAGCAGAGCTGGGACTCAAACCCAAGCACTTTTATATGGGATGTGGTTATCCCAAGAGGCAGTCCAACCACTGTGTCAGATGCTTAATCTACGTTAAAAACATTTTTGTTCTATTACTTTCTTTTTAGTTGAAGAGAGGTGAGAGAGAGAGAGAGAGAGAGAGAGAGAGAGAGAGGAAGAGAACCCATCCCATTTTTCTTTTAACACTGACTTCCGCTAGGCTGAACTCATTGAAGGCAACAGAGGGAGACTGGAAGTCTGAAGAAGGGAGAGGAAAACTTCATCTTCCTTTGTCTCCTATTCCTCTCTGTGACACACACACACACACACACACAAACACACACACAAGACCCCCACTCAAGAATGGACATGTGGACTTCAAAACGGGGAGAAGAGTTGATCTCAGGGCCAGCGCTGTGGTGTAGCAGGTAAAGCCACCACCTGCAGTGCCTGCATCCCATATGGGGTACTGGTTCGGGTCCTGGCTGCTCCACTTCCGATCCAGCTCTCTGCTATGACCTGGAAAACAGAGGAAGATGGCCCAAGTCCTTGGGCCCCTGCACCCACGTGGGTGAGCCGGAAGAAGCTCCTGGCTCCTGGCTTTGGATAGGCTTAGCTCCAGCCTTTGTGACCAAATGGGGAATGAGCCAGCGGATGGAAGACCTCTCTCTCTCTCTCTCTGCCTCTCCTTCTCTCTGTGTGTAACTCTGACTTTCAAATGATAAATAAATAAATCTTTTTTTAAAAAGGGTCGATTTTATAGTTTTTCTACAAATTTGAATAACTATTATTACTATGCTGGATCACAGCTCTAAAGAGATCCTTCTCTGAGAACCTGAGTTCTCAGCGGGAAGAGTGCAACTACCCTGCTTCAATGTAGAAGACCCAAATCTGTAGAGGCTACTTTGCTGAGCTGCTTTAAGTGTCCTCCCCAGTTAGGCAGCTCCCATCAAAAGTCTGAGTGCAGGTCTTCCCAAGCCTTGCAGTGGTAGATGTTTCTGCACTATGCTTATTTTAACTCATTCTCCATTGTAAACTCTATTTTAATATCTGTAGATATCTAATTTAATTTTCTCCTTTGCAGTGATTTCGCTGTAATACACATGTGATTTCCCTTCTATGCATTATTCTTGGAGTTTGTAAAACATCCTGAATCTATGGCTTTATGTCTTCCATTAAGCTTAGAATATTTTTGTTATTTTAATTTTTAATATTTCATAATCCATGCTTTGTCTTTCCTTCTAGAACTGGAATTACAGTCTCAGTCCTTTATCATGTTCTCTCTTTCTCTCTCAACAACTTTTTAAAGACCATAATTTGCAAATCTTAAGATGAGCCTTTTGCCGGGGCCACGGCTCATTAGGCTAATCCTCTGCCTTGCAGCGCCGGCACACCGGGTTCTAGTCCCGGTCAGGGCACCGGATTCTGTCCCGGTTGCCCCTCTTCCAGGCCAGCTCTCTGCTGTGGCCAGGGAGTGCAGTGGAGGATGGCCCAAGTCCTTGGGCCCTGCACCCCATGGGAGACCAGGAGAAGTACCTGGCTCCTGTCATCAGATCAGCGCGGTGCGCCAGCCACAGCGCGCTGGCCGTGGTGGCCATTGAAGGGTGAACCAACGGCAAAAGAAAGACCTTTCTCTCTGTCTCTCTCACTCACTGTCCACTCTGCCTGTCAAAAAAAATTACAAAAAAAAAAAAAAAAAGATTAGCCTTTTAACAGTATAAAATGCTATGGTTTTTAGTATATTCATGGAGTCATGGAAATATCACTATCTAATTTTAGAACTACTTTTATTAAACTAAAAAATCCTTACACTATTTTTAAAAATATTTATTTATTTATTTGAAAGAGTTACACAGAGAGAGGAGGAGCAGAGAGAGAGAGAGAGAGAAAGAGAGAGAGAGAGGTCTTCCATCTGCTGGTTCGCTCCCCATTTGGCTGCCAATGGCCAGAGCTGTGCTGATCCGAAGCCAGGAACCAGGAGCTTTTTCCAGGTCTCCCACATGGGTGCAGGGGCCAAAGAACTTGGGCCTCTTCTACTGCTTTCCCAGGCCATAGCAGAGAGTTGGATCAGAATTGGAGCAGCCAGAACTTAAACCGGCGCCCATATGGGATGCCAACACTGCAGGCAGTGGCTTTACCTGCTTTGCCACAGTGTTGGCCCCCCTACACTCTTTTAAAGGCCCTTCCCACTCCAATTCCTACCTCTTAGTAATTAGTACTCTGCTTTTATTTCTGTGGATTTGCCTATTCTGGACATTTCATATAAATTGAATTATATAAATTTAATACTGTGTAACTAGCCTTTTTATGTTAACATATTGTTTTCAAGTTTCATCCATAGTGAAACAAATATTCAGTACTTCATTCTTTTTCATTGCTGAGTAATATTTCATCATATAGATTTTCCACATTTTATTTATTCTTTCAGTTAGTAGACATTTAGGAAGTTTCCAGTTTTGAGCTATTATTAAAAAAAGATGCTATTTTCATTGCTGTACAAGTTTTTTTTAAAATTTATTTATTTATTTGAAAGACAGAGTTACAGAGAGAGGTAGAGAGAGAGAGGTCTTCCATCCACTGGTTCACTCCCCAGATGGCCACCAGACACATGAAAAAATGTTCAAGGTCACTAGCAATCAGGGAAATGCAAATCAAAACCACAATGAGGTTTCACCTCACCCCAGTTAGAATGGCTCACATACAGAAATCTACCAACAACAGATGCTGGTGAGGATGTGGGGAAAAAGGAACTTTCAGGAAAAAAAAGACTAAGGAGTAAATGAAAGGGTTCTCAACCTCACTATTTATCTGGATTAGAGAAATGAAAATTAAAGCCAAACTGTAATGCTTTCACTCTCACACTTGAAAGAGGTAAAATGAAAAATGATAGAAATATTCTCTTTTGGAGTGCATGGAGCAACTGGAATTGCCAATGGAAGTAAAAACAAGTATACCCTGGGCCGGCGCCGCGGCTCACTAGGCTAATCCTCCGCCTAGCGGCGCCGGCACACCGGGTTCTACTCCCGGTCAGGGCGCCGGATTCTGTCCCGGTTGCCCCTCTTCCAGGCCAGCTCTCTGCTGTGGCCTGGGAGGGCAGTGGAGGATGGCCCAAGTCCTTGGGCCCTGCACCCCATGGGAGACCAGGAGAAGCACCTGGCTCCTGCCTTCGGATCAGCGCGGTGCGCCGGCCGCAGCACGCCAGCCGTGGTGGCCATTGGAGGGTGAACCAACGGCAAAAGGAAGACCTTTCTCTCTCTCTCTCTCTCTCTCTCACTATCCACTCTGCCTGTCAAAAAAAAAAAAAAAAAAAAAAGCTAGAAGAAAAGATTTTGGATGCTTTCACTTTAAATAAATTATGATGTTGGAAAAGATAAATGTGATTTGAAAGGCCAGAGTTGTGGCATAGCTGGTAAAGCTGCTGCCTATGATGCTGGCATCCCATATGGGCACTGACTGATGTTCCAGATGCTGCACATCTGATCCAGCTCCCTGATAATGGCCTGGGGAAAGCCATGGAAGATGGTCCAAGTCCTTGGGCCCCTGAACCCGTGTAGGAGACCCAGAAGAAGCTCCTGGCTCCTGGCTTTGACCTGCAGCAGTCCTTGCCATTGCAGCCATCTGGAGCGTGAATGATTGGATGGAAGACCTCTCTCTCTGTCTCTCCCTCTCTCTCCCTCTCTCTCTCTGCCTCCTTCAAATAATTAAATCTTTAAAAAAATGTGATTTGAATATTACACAATGTAAACATGTACTATGATGCCCCATGATATGTACAATTTTTATGTGTAATTTAAAAAATAGGGAGGAAATTTTGGAAAAAGCCATAAAATAACAAGGAGATTTGAGGCATTTGTTAAAAAAAGTGCTAAGAGGACACTATATAGGAAACTATGTTTTCTGTATTTCAATATTAAAGGTTTTCTTTTTCATGTTTCAAAAACAGCAAGTACATGCGGAGGTACCCCAGAGACCATGTATATGATTGTTCATGGCATCACTATAAATAATAGTTAAAAATTTCAAACTCCTCCAATGTACAGGAAAAGTAGAGTGACTAAATAAATTTTCATACAGTCACATAGGGAAACAGCACAGAAGAATGAAAACGAACAATTCATAACTATTTACAATAAATAATGGATCTTACAAAAGAATATTGAGAAAAGGAAAGTCAATCACAAAAGAGAAGACAAGTAATTCAAAAAATTCATGAAAAATGGAATGGAAAGTTCATTTTCTTTGAAAAAAGTTGCAATCAGTGATATGAGGGGTCTTCAAAAACTTCATGAAAAGCATGCGTTGTGAAAGAACTGCATGGATTTCACCTTTTTTTTTTGGCACCAAAATAAACATGTTATAATTTTATTTTTCCACAAATTGTTTAAAGTGCCTGAAACTCATATGGCTGCTTTTATATAAAGCTCAAAAACAGACAAAACTAATCCATCATGATAGAAGTCAGATTAGTGTGCATTCTTAGAGAGGCTAGCGCTGCGGTGTAGGAGGCTAAACCTCTGACTGCAGTGCCGGCATCTCATATGGGCACTGGTTTGTGTCCTGGCTGCTGTTCTTCTTATCCAGCTCTTTGCTAATGCACATGGGAAAGCAGTAGAAGATGGCCCAAGTGTTTGTGCCCCTGCACCCATGTGACAGATCTAGAAGAAGCTCCTGGCTCCTGGTTTCAGACTGGCCCAGCTCTGGCCATTGCAGCCATCTGGGGAGTGAACCAGTGGATGGAAGACCTCTCTCTCTGTCTATTCCTGTCTCTGTCTGTAACTCTACTTCTCAAATAAATAAATTTTTTAAAAAAATTAGCAAGGCCAGTTCTCATTACAGATAGAGCATGGATGGGAAATCCCTGCTTTGGGAGGAAATGAAGGGGAAACCTGGTTAAGAATATAGACACGAATTCTGGGAAAGTATGTGGGAGTGAATAAGAATTAGGTAGAATAAAGGAGAATTATTTTTTTTTTGACAGGCAGAGTGGACAGTGAGAGAAAGAGACAGAGAGAAAGGTCTTCCTTTTGCCGTTGTTTCACCCCCCCCCCCCAAGGCCCCTGTGGCAGGCGTGCTGTGGCCGGTGCGTTGCGCTGATCCGTAGCCGGGAGCCAGATGCTTCTCCTGGTCTCCCATGGGGTGCAGGGCCCAAGGACTTGGGCCATCCTCCACTGCACTCACGGGCCACAGCAGAGAGCTGGCCTGGAAGAGGGGCAACCGGGACAGAATCCGGTGCCCCGACCGGGACTAGAACCTGGTGTGCCAGCGCCGCAGGTGGAGGATTAGCCAAGTGAGCCGCAGCGCCGGCAAGGAGCATTATTGACATGACACCAGAGCATGACTGCTGTAAGACACGTATGACTACTCACTCACTCTCTAGGGGAGACAGACTGGCTGATTAACTGCTCACTACAGAAAGGCATGAAACCTGTGGCCCTTGTGGCTTGGCTGTGGTGCATCCAGTGTTCGTAACCATCATCTGTTCCTGCAGTGTCACACAGGGGACAGGTGAATTGGTGTTATCAGGTTGACAGTCTGATTCTTTGCTGTGCAGTAATAAACTGTTTTGTTTTGATACATTGAATCTTTTTTGAAAGCTTGCTACTTTTGAAAAAAAGATTTATTTATTTGAAAGGCAGAGAGAAAGAAAGAGAGAGAGAGAGAGAGAATCGTCCATGTGCTGGTTCATTCTCTAAATGACCGCAACTGCCGGAGCTGGGCCTATCTGAAGCCAGGAGCCAGAAACTTCTTCTGGGTCTCCCACGTGGGTGCAGGGACCCAAGCACTTGGCCCGTCTTCCACTGCTTTCCCATGCTCATTAGCAGGGAGATGGATTGGAAGTGGAGCAGCTGGGACTCAAACTGGCGCCATATTGGATGCTGGTCCCTCAAGTGATAGCTTTACCTGCCACACCACAGCTCCTTGATTCTGAATGTTGTGCTCTTTTGGTATCTGTGGAGTGTGGCAAACTGATGTTTGGTTACATAGGCATTTTCTTTAGAGACTAGTTACTTCATGCCATCTTATATGAAGATGGATTTCTGCAAGGATTGGAATAGTAAGCAAGGTGCCAATATAAAGGCTGACTTATTGGAAGAGAAAAGGCAGGGACTTAAAGGCCAATTCAGAGATATGAGGAAACTCCGTGCAAACTAGGAGGGAATGTGTTTGCCCAAATAGTAGAAGGTGGAAGGTAAGTGGTCTGCTTTGTGAACATGAGGTGAGTTCATGAATAGACAAGTCGTCAGATCACAGTAAGTCACCCAAATGCTGCCTACAGAGTAGGAGACAAGAAAGCACCCTCTGATTTCTGTCAAGGAAAAGACATAATCCTTCCTATCTGAAAATCACAGCCACAACTTGTCCTTAGAATTGCAACAGGGTACCACACAGAGTAGTAAGATACACCCAAGAGGCAGAGAAGGGAAATTTGATGCCATTTCTGTCAAGAGACTGAGAAGCTGTTAGAATCAGTTTGCCTGCCTGGAACTTGAACAAGAATTGATGTGCTCTTACCGAGTGAGTGGTAGTAAGTGGGCTCTCCCACACATGACCCCATGATTCATTTACTATTTACTCAGGACAGAATGCCATTCAATAACATGCCTCTTGGCTTTGAACTGCTATTTCAGTGACAACATGATGATCAACCTGGGGAAAATATCAAGGAGGAAGCTATTCAAAATACAGTGGCTATAGCTGCTCCATACTATATCATGGACATAATGACAACCTTGATAATGAGCTTCTCATCTTGAGAATGATAAATGTTTAAGTCCTGTCTTGCTAAAGTGAAAGTGGATGGCTAAATTGTTGATAGTATCCAAAGGCCCTATACAGGTAGGTGGCTATGATAATTTTAGCACCCCCCCCCAAAAAAAAGTGCCCAACATAAAGGACAGACCAAGCCTCAACCAGGTAAATTTTCTGCAGTCTTCAATAAAACAGAAGATAGGAATAAGAACAAATTTACTATGTAGAGACCTAGGCATAAGTCAAAACGAAATTGGCTGTAAAATATAGTGTTCTCAAGGAAGAGATTAATAGACTGAGCACTGGGGCCAGCACTGTGATACAATGGGTTAATCTGCCACCTGCAACACTGGCGTCCCATCTGAGTGTTGGTTTGAGTCTTGGCATAGGACACCACTGAAGTGGCTACATTTGGAAATGTAGCAGAATGGGAAGGTGATTCAATGTAACCATCTGAGTACAATAATTTGGACTCCTGCTGTGCACCATTGCCATAACTCATATTGTTTGATATTTAATTGCTATTGCTGTTTGACATGAATGTACTGTGACTACTCATAAAGTCCAAGTTGCAGGGAGATCAGCCCGATTGTGCAGAGCTTCTTGTAGACTAGTTATGGTGGGAAGATTACACCAAAATCACCAGCTAGACTTCCAGTCCCCTCCCATATTATACCACAGAAACAGTACAGACTTACAGGAAGAGAAAAGGCAATGCAAGCTTTGAAGAGAGTTAAAGGTAGTAAGTAAGGACATAGAGAGTTTCTATGAGGGTACCTCACGAAGTTCATGGAAAAATGGAATTAAATGATGTTCATTTGGGTACAAAAATTTTGAAATACTTGAATTACTTTTTCATAATATGCATTATAATGAACTTTAAAATTTTTTATTTATTTATTTTTATTTATTTGAAATGGGGCGGGGATGATGTGATGTGGGTGTAAAGCCACTGCCTGCAATGCAGGTATCCCATATAAGCACCAGTTGAAGTCCTGGCTGCTCTATTTCTGATCTAGTTCCCTGCTAATGTGCCTAGGAAAGCAATGGCTTTCACTTGAGACAGCAAATAGGTAGCCATTGTTGTTTGCTGTCTCAAGTGAAAGCCAAAAAAGTGGCTCATTAATCCTGACCTAGTACAGAGACCAACTTCCAAAGTCAAACTCTTGAGAGTCATGCAGGCTGAGTGAGGATCCAGCATAAATCTCCAAGGTAGTAAGTGGGAAGTAACTAATCCAGTGGCTCACTAACACCTACAAAGAAGCTCAGAACTTGGCTGGCATTTTGGCTCCAGGGGTTAAGCTGTTGCCTGTGATGACAGTGTCCCATATGAGTTCCCATTCAAGGCCTACCTGCTCCACTTCCCATCCAGCTCCTTTATAATGCACCTGGGAAAGAAGCAGAAGACAGCCCAAGTGCTTGGGCCCCTGACACCCAGTGGGAGATCCAGATGCTGTCACAGGCCCTGGCGTAGCCCTGGCTGTTGTGGCTATTTGTAGGGGAATGTGAACCACTTGATTGAAGAGTCTCTCACTTGTTCTCCACCACCCCGTGTCTCTCCCTCTCTCTCTCTGTAAGTCTGCCTATAAAATAAGTAAATAAATCTTTAAAAGAAGCAGCTCAGAACTAATCTGTTGGGATATAAGAGATAGTAGGCACTTTACCTAGACAATTTGGTGTATCCTATGTACATTCTGAGCAGAAAATTGAACCAACTAAGCTGGATATGGTAGTAGCAGGCAGGCCAGGGGCAACTCAATGGGCCTATAAACCCCAAGGGTCCCTTGTAATTATATAATTATATTTTTTAGCTACTAACTGCTATGCAAATTTGAGCTTTTATCAAAGAGAGACCACCTCCACCTGGAAGTGCCCCTTTGGCATTCTGAACTCACTTCTTTCCTGACTGGGTCATTCACATTCTATCTGGGAAACAACTACTGGCCTGCTATTGAGAATAAGAGCCTTACTGTCACATAGCATTCACCTGGACATCCTCATCTTGCGTTTATTCTACTGAGATGCTAACAACAAACTAGAAAGGTATAGCAGTTTTGTTTTACTGAGTAGAAATACCACACATAAGAGAGATTGAAATCTGTTCCTATAATTCTGTCCTTGTTTTCAAAAAAAAAGTTATATCCATTTTAGAGGCCATTGCATTTCCTCTTGTTCACTGATAAGGAAGGAATTTAGCTGTCTGGTGACCACACTTCCAAAAAGTTCTCAAGGGGTCTGGTGCTGTAGTGTAGCAGGTTAAGCCATGGCCTGCAGTGCTGGCATCCCAGATGGACATCGGTTCTAGTCTCAGCTGCTCCATTTTTGATCCAGCTTCCTGCTAATCTGCCTGGGAAAGCAGTGGAGGATGGTACAAGTGCTTGGGTACCTGCATCCTTGTGGGAGACCTGGAAGAAGCTCCTGGCTCCTGGCTCCTGGCTCCTGGCTCCTGGCTCCTGGTTCCTGGCTCCTGGCTCCTGGCTTTGGCCTAGCCCAGCCTGGCTCCTGGTTGTTGAGGCCATTTGGGGAATGAACCAGTGGATGGAAGATGTCTCTGTCTCTTCTTTTCTTCTCTCTCTCTCTCTGTAACTCTGATTTCCAAATAAATAAATAAATCTGAAAAAAAAGTTCCAGAAGACAGTTGGCTTTGAATTATTGATGGCTCAGCAAAAAATAAAATCTAATGATGTCACTGGGCATCAGCAGTCAGCCCAAATAACTATGATGGAAGTCTTCTTGCAGTGAAGGACAGTCAGCACAGCAAACTGATTTGGATGCTGTCACCCTGGCCTTGGACAATACTAAGGAAAAGGCATCCTATATTTTCACTGACTCCTGGGTTATGACTAACCAGTTCACTGTATTAATAGCTTAACTATATGATTGAATTCAGAGAGGATGGATACTGATATATAAAAGACATCCCCTTATAAGGTCAGAAACTCTGGAAGCCATTGCTATAGCCAGGTGGGACACTGATGCAATCCATGTGAATGCTCATTGAAAGTATTCTCTTGAAAATGAATCTTGATATGAATGGAAGGGGAGAGGGAGTGGGAAAGGGGAGGGTTGCGGGTGGGAGGGACGTTATGGGGGGGAAGCCATTGTAATCAATATTCTGTACTTTGGAAATTTATATTCATTAAATAAAAGTTAAAAAAAAAAAAGAAAGTATTCTCAGGAGAGACTAAATCAAATATTGTGTCCAATTGGGCTGTACGGCCCCGGGGCTAGCAATAATACCAGGGTTCATTATCGGACTGGGTAAACAAATCTTGCCACCACAATCTAATGAGCTCAAAAGAACTCCACCTGCACTGTCACTGGGTGACACAACTGACCCTTCCTGACGTTTAGCCCTCACCATGCCTAACGAAGAGCCTACTTCCATTCTCTGCTGCCATCTTGTGGCTTCTTTTGGTTGCAGCTTTGAAGTTACGGTTCCTGTGGGAGTAGCAGGCTCTAGCCACACCATGGTTAACTTTTGAGTGGATTTTCAAAGCTTAGACTGTAAGAGATTTCTGGGCTAGCCATGTTGGCAGAATTGTGGACTGATCACCATAGTCAGACTATATGATCATTTACGAAGCTGTTCTTTGCCAGGAAACAGGGAATATTGGGACAGAAGGGATCAGAGAACAGAGAACCCAGTCCTGTGTATTAGTAATTCCACATTGACAATCTCCAACCACTCCTCTTCTATTTCCTCACTGACCTGAGCTAGAAAAAAAAGTGAAGGTCACTGCATTCTATTATTTCTACTATCAACCAGCTTCAGTCTTTGGGCATTGCATGTCATAAGTCAAAGATAATGATCTGTTGGTGGAATTTGCAAAGCCTAGATTACCCCTGTAGTGGTCTTCCCAGGCAGCAATGGAAGACACTAGGGGTCACCGAAAGTCTTACCATTATGCTACAACCACCACAACCCCTGACACATCTGGACAAGTCTGGGTGTATGAATGAATCGGTGAATGAATGAGGTACTGATTAATGAATTAGGACAAACAGAGTATGTGGCCACAGAGGGACAGCAACAACTTAACTGCCTAAGGGAGAGCAATAACCTCAGTATCCGTTAGACCATGAGAAGTGTGTGTGTGTGTGTGTGTGTGTGTGTGTGTGTCGGGGGGGGGGCGGCAATCAATGCACCATGTCTCCTGCATCCAGCGCCAGAGTGTGGCAAATATCCTCATAGTCCACTTGAGTCAATTGGTAGTAGCAGTTGAGTTGAGGTTTCTGATTCTTATCCACATGCTATGGAAATAGAAATTGCCCACGGTCATGGCTAACAAATTTGAGCCCCTTAATTCATGTACAAACATTCTGACCAGTACCACTTTGTTGCTATGTGACTGATACAAATCCACATGATTCCCCGATGGACCAGTGCCACCAGTGGCCTCTGCTATATATGGCTATCAAGGCTGCATTTAGTTCATGATACTGCCTCTGTGGTTTTACCAATATAAAGGGGATCCAAATCAACTGTAAGAAGTCCTTTTATGCCTGCATGTGTTATATAGTGGGTCAAAAATGTATTTCCATTAACCACGGGGTGACTTTTTAGCTTATGTATTTCTCACTGTAACTACTAAAAAAGAAGCCACTCGTGTGATCCTTTGTTGGTACAACAGCTGACGAAGGCTGCCCTAACTGAATACACTGACTTCTGGTTGCATACCTCGGGTGTCAGTATCCCTGCCCTAGAGACAATGGCCAGGAACCTATCTTTCACATTAGCTACCATAACCAATAACATGGGACAAGCTCTAGAAGATCAGAAAACTAATGTAAGCTTCCTTGGCTAGGTGGCAGTAGATGGCAGACTGGCCTTAGACTATATTCAGGCTCAACAAGGAGTAGTATGTATGTTCACCAATATCTCCCTTGTGTTCATCTTTATTCCACCAGCTAGCTGGAGCAGCTCAGCCAATGTATCCATTCAAATCAACACTTTGCACAGTTAGGGCACTTTCTGCTCTATTTACTAAACAAAAATTTGTATTTAAGGCCATGTCTCCCAAATTGAAAGTATATAAATCTGGGAACCAAGGAGGTGAAACAGGTTGGTTCCTATAAAAAAGTCTCATTACATTTACTGATGTTTGACTTCTGGGAACATTAGAGCCTCAGTCCTTACTCTTCCCCTCTACCCCACAGCAAAGGAAGCTGACAAGAAATCCTGGGTAATCTCTCCTTGGACCACTGGAAAGTTCAAACCGTGAAGGCCCCTAGCAGTGTATCAGAATCCTCACTCTGGCTCCACTACTTAACCACAACAAAAACCTGAAGCCATGGTGCTGGCATTGTGGTATAGCAGGTTAAGACACCACCTGAGATGCTGGCATCCTATATGAGTGCTGGTTCGAGTCCCAGCTGCTCCACTTCCAATCCAGCTCCCTGATAATGTGCCTGGGAAGGCATCAGAATATGGCCACCCACGTTAGCTCCTGGCTTCCGCCTGGGCCAACCTTGGCCATTGTGACCATTTCGGTAGTGAATTAGTGGATAGAAGTTCTCTCCCCTGCCTTTCACCCCCAACATCTGCCTTTCAAATAAATAAACACATCTTTTTTAAAAAATCCAAAGCCGGGGCCAGTGCCGTAGCTCGCTTGGCTAATCCTCTGCCTGCGGCGCCGGCATCCCATATGGGCACTGGTTCTAGTCCCGGCTGCTCCTCTTCCATTCCAGCTCTCTGCCGTGGCCCGGGAAGGCAGGGGAGGATGGCCCAAGTGTTTGGGTTCCTGCACCCGCATGGGAGACCAGGAAGAAGCACCTGGCTCCTGGCTTCAGATTGGTGCAGCACCAATGGCGTGGCAGCCATTATGGAGAGTGAACCAATGGAAGGAAACCTCTCTCTCTCTCTCTCTCTCTCTCTCACTGACTAACTCTGCCTGTCAAATAAAAAAAAAAATCCAAAGCCACCCTCCTTTCCACACTTTCTCACGCCATTTTCAGAGCAACTTTGGAAGCTTTCCCTTCTTTCCCCCGGAAGCCTTGTTATGTAAGACTTTCTTGGTATGTTTATGGTGTCATCAGCCCCGACATCCAAACCAAATGTAGGGAGAAGGGCATCCTTTCTTTTTAGGGTGGCTGCAATAGCTCCTCTCACCGTCATTCTCCATAGCACAGTTTTAGAATCTGTACGTCACAGTCTGAAACATTAGCGTCTGGCATATTAGATGCCCAAAGTCACAAGATGGAGTGGTTCTGGTGACACAGCTTGAGTTCTACTAACCTTGAAGCTACAACTACCACTTTAATATTCTCATGCAAACTGACTTTGATTACCAGGCAAAGTTGAGGGTTGTTCCTGCATAATGGAGATAAGGAGGAGCCTATTTGAAACCCAGAGGATTCATCAGGGATTCCCTTGGTGCTTCTGTACCCAGTGACATCAGTAAATGGAAGCAGTATAAAATAGCTGTTGATTTCTTCATAATGTTAACAATTGTGTACAATTGGGATCTTGGCTGAGTGAGGCTGAATACAACAAGTGAGGCTTGGACAGCTTTCTGAGAAATCATTCTAGAAAGCCTGTGCTTTTACTGCTTGTCATGCATTACCCCGTTCCTTTATTCATTCTTTGGACACTAGAAATGAATTCAGCAGCATTCATTAAACGACTTGCAGGGGTGGGCGTTGAACCTAGTGGTTAAGCTGCCAGTTAAGAGGGCCATGTCCCAAATGGAAGTGCCTGGGCTCAATACCCACCTCTGCTCCCGATTCCAGCTTCCTTCTAATGTTAACCCTGGGAGGCAGCCAGTGAGGTTACAAGTAATTGCATTCTGGCTACCCACATGGGAGACCTGGACTGGGGTCCTAGCTTCTGGCTTCAGAACCATGGCAACCATGTGGGAAGTGAATCAGCACATGGGGGCTTCTCTCTGTCTCTCACACGAATTATTTTGAAAATGCCTTCCACATTCTGGTTTTAACACTTCAACTCTGTTCTGACTGCAATCATTTCAACTTTTCATATTCTTTCTAAGTAGTTTTAATAACTTTAAAACGTCCAAATACTCCATCTCTTTACCGCAGCTCACATTTGATCAATACATTTTTTTTTATGACTGTGTCTCTGTTGGCACAAACCATCTCCAGGAAGACAGTCAGGAACAAATCACGGGTCCCCTGGTACAGGCCCTCACCATATTGGAGAACTACAGTACATTTTTGCCTGCGAAGGCAGAATTTAAAGGACTGAAAGCTGAGGACTTTGATTGGATGAAAAGCATGTCAATCTGCACTTATCAGCAAATGAGCTTAGAGCTCATGAATGAGGGTAGCTGCCTTTTGTCAAACTTTTCGAATTCTGCTCCAATAACCGACAGTCTGAATCTTTCCCACCGTATTCGTGGCCATTTCAGGAATAGTGATCTATTCCTCTGGCTGGTCCCCTTTATTTCCTATCTCAGTGCCGCCACCAGCACCATGACAGTCCGTTGTACTCTGTGCTGCCCCCACCAAATCCCGGCATGCCTTGGGGCCAACGATCACTCTCTCAGTGGCCGTTACTTAAGCCGCCGCCATCTTTGCTGCTTTAGTCACAGCAGTTCCTCTCACAGCGCTGGTTGAGGTCCTGACTGGTGTTGTCCCTATCGCCATGTCTCCCACAAGAAGGGGAGCTCAGGGACCACGCGGCCAGAATGAAGCTGGCGGAGAGGCGGTCCAGAACCCTAGATCCTTCTGGGGCACTCTGTTGTTTGTGGAATGGGTGGCCACCATCACAGGGGCCCTGGCTTCTAGGGCTTTCCAAGTGGTTGTAAACGCCCTTAGGGAAAAGGAGGAGGAAGGACAGGAGGCAGCCCAGACCGAGGCTGAGGAGAGTGGGGATATACAGCCAGTAGAAGGCGATGAGGAGAAAGTGCTGAGAGAGGAGGAAGACGAGGAGGAGTATGGGGAAGGAGAAAAAGAGGTTGATGATAAGGAGGAGGAAGAAGTTGAGGATGACGACGATGAGGAGGAGGAAGGAGAGGAGGAAGAAATTGAGGAGGAGGAGGGAGAAGTAGGGGAGAAGGAAAGAACAATTGTAGAGCAGGATAAGGACAAAGACGAAGGCGAGGCTGAGGATGACGACGGCAGAGAGAAGGAAGAAAGTAAAAATGATGAGGATGAGGAGAAAGTGCACTACCTCAAGGGTGAACAAGATGCGAGCGCCTGTGAGTTACCCCGGTGGTGTTTCAGTCCCTGTTCTGGGATCGGGCCGTTCCTTTCTAGCCATATGTGTTTGAAAAGTCGTATCCTAGTCCGGCGCCACTCAGGCCATGTGGTGTTGAGGTGCAGTTCCCGGGAGCCCTATGACCCGGGTTGGGGTTCGGCCCTGGGGATCGGGAAGACCTGGGAGCTACAGCCAAGGTCTGGTAGGGCGAACACCTGGCAGAGGGAACCTTGCCCCCAGGAGCCAGATAAACTGTCAGAGGGACCCTCATCTCCGAAGGCGCAGGAGGCAACAGATGTGGCCTGGGTCTGGGAAGGCGTGGTGCCAGCTGCTGGCCTCCGAGTCCTGGAGTCCTGGGAGGCCGGGACCTCCGCCCAGAAAGAGGAGGCTGCCAGCAGGTGGCAGCAAAGTCCTCGGGGCTCTTGTGCTTGGCTCTCTTAGGGACCATCCTCAGCACTGGCCCAAGGTGCCCAAGTAGAGCCCAATTCTACATAGACCTTTAGAGTCTTGAGAAAGAGTAAGCTGCTTCCCACCAACTTCTGTATAAGAGAGCTGAGATAGCCAATGCATGAGCCCGAAGAAGATCAGCATCCGTGGAAAGCAGGTGTTCAGGAAGAGCTTGGAGGGAGCTGGGAAGAGAGCCTTTTGGCAAAGGGCAAACAAATGGCTTATCCTGCTTTTGGCTGCGAGTTTTTAAAAATGTAAAGATTCTTGCGAGGATGATCTGAGAAAATGATGAACTTATCCTAGGACACTTGAAAGATACAAACATTAAATTTTCAGGGCTTTGAGGAACCAGTGAACTTCACCATGTAATTTGTCTTTTAAGTCAAAACGAGTGTTTTTTCAATGAAATTCTGACAAAAATATACCTAATGTGATCAGACCCAGATGATTCTGTTCCCTTATTTTCTGGAATGCCAGAAATAATGGGCATCACAGGGTGTGGGATCCACTGTAAAGGATGGGAAAATGCCCCCTTGAAAGCTACCACGCAGCAGAAATGTGAGGGTCATGGAACAGTGTGTCAACCCCGAGGAACAAACTCACTTTTCTCCCCCTCCCCTCCCATATTTTCTATCCTCCAGATTTTCCCGAGACTAGAGTACTGGAAGGTACTACCAAGAGTAAGCTGCGAAACTATTTGTGTGACTTTCTGGATTCAAAGTTCATATTCTTCAGTGAAGAGGAGTCTGAAGGCAAGGATGAAGACTCTGCTGAAGAGTTTGAAGAATCTGAAAGCAAGCGAGAGGATGACGATGAAGAAAGAGGACGCAGAAAGGATCGCCACTCAAAAGGCAGCTTCTTTTAGGAAGCCAGGTACTAACCGTTCTGACACATATTTGCTACTGACAGCTTTGTGTTCTTAAATTTTTTCCTATAAACTGAATAACAAAAAATGCTCAAATTTAGCTTTAAAAGCAGTTTAACAGTAATAATGTGCTTCCCTACCAATGAGATAGAAAGCAAGGTATTCTAACATATACTTTATTCACTAGCTCGGCCTTTATCTCTTTATAGCAAAAATGGAGTCTCTGATACTAATAAAGCCTTTGAGAAAAGTTTATTCTCTCCAAAGTAGTAAAAAGTTCAGGGCTCCAAGTGAGACTATATTTCATGATTAATACAAAACTATTAAGTTTACATTTCAATTTTCATGGAACACTCAAAAGAAAGTAATGTGCTTGCTTATTAATTGAATTTGTAATGAAGTCAATATTTTTAATTAAGTTTATATTTCCTCTGTATCTCTCTTTTCTCTGAAGTTTGACATTCATGGACATATGATAAGAGCCTCATTCTCATCTTACAGATATAGAAATGGAGGGTCCGGGAATTTTTATTTTTCTTTTATTGGGGCTGTCGTTGTGCTGCAGTAGGTTAAAGCCGCAGCCTTCAACACCAGCATCCCATGTCTGAGCACTGATTTGAGTCCCTACTAATATGCCTCTGCCACCCATGTGGGAGACCTGGATAGAGCTCCAGGTTTCTGGCTTTGGCATGTTCCAGCCCCAGCCATTGTGGCCATTTGGGGTGTGAACCAGCTGATAGAAGACTCTCTCTCTCTCCCTCTCCCTCTTGCTCTCGCTCTAGCTCATTTTGCCTTTCAAACAAAAAAACAGATCTGGGTGTCCCATGTGGGTAGCAAGGGTCTCAAGCACTTGGCCCATCTTCTGCTGCTTTCCCAGGCATGTTAGCAGGGAGCTGGATTGGAAGCAGAGCTACCTAGACCTGAACCAGCACTATGATATGGGATGTCAGTGTTGCAGACCAACACTTAACCCGATGTGTCACAACACAGGCCCCAAGGAAATGTAATAGGAGTTTTCAAAAAATTTGTCTTAAAATGGAATTAAAATCTAAGTTTATTTTGGTGCAAAAAAATTGAAATCACTATGTAGTTTTTTCATAATATGCATTTTCCAGAAGCTTTTTGAAAGACCTCTGGTATGCACAGATTTCAAAATTCTTTACTCCAAAATAAATTTACCTTTTAATTAAATTTCATGTAGACTTTTAGATATATTTATTTTTAAATATTTTATATTTATTTATATTCTTTATATTTATTTTAAATATTTTATAACTATATATATTTTATACATTTATTTATTTACTTGAAACACATAGTGATAGAGAGGGAGAGACAGAGATCTTTCATCTGCTGGCTTACTCCCCAGTGCCTGCAACAGCCAGGTCTGGGCCATGCCGAAGTCAGGAGCTTGGAACTCCATCTGGGTCTCCCATGTGGGTGGCAGTGGCCCAAGCAGTTGGGCCATCTTCCACTGCTGTCCTAGGTGCCATAGCAGGAATGGTGGATCAGAAGAAGAGCAGCTGGTATGCACTCTGATATAGGATGCTGGCATTCCAAGCAATGACTTAATCTACTGTGCCACAATGCCAGCTCCTTTTGCACAAACTTATGTAAAGAACACAGGCTGTGGGGCCAGTGCTGTGGTGTAACAGGTAAAGCTGCCACTTGCAGTGCCAGTATCCCATATGGGTGCTGGTTGGAGCCCCACCTACTTCCAATCCAGCTCCCTACTAATGTGCCTGGGAAAGCAGCAAAAGATAGCCCACGTGCTTGGGCATCTGACCCTGCCCTGGCCCTCTCCCTCTTCCTTCCTTCCTTTCATTTTTTTTAAGATTTATTTTTATTTATTTGAAAGACAGAGTTATAGAGAGAGGTAGAGAGAGAGACAGAGAGAGAGACAGAGAGAGAGACAGAGAGAGAGAGAGAGAGGTCTTCCATCTGCTGGTTCACTCCCCAGATGGCCGCAATGGCCAGAGTTGTGCCGAGTCTGAAGCCAGGAGCCAGAAGCCTCCTCCAGGTCTCCCATGTGGGTGCAGGGGTCCAAGGACTTGGGCCATCTTCTACTGCTATCCCAGGCCATAGCAGAGAGCTGGATCAGAAGAGGAGCAGCCAGGACTAGAAACAGTGCCTATATGGGATGCCAGCACTTCAAGCCAGGGCTTTAATCTGCTGCGACACAGTGCCAGCCCCCTCCCTTTTCTTTTCTATAACTCTGTGTTTCAAATAAATAAATAAATCTATTATAAAAAGAACACAGACTTTTAAGGTGGAAAGATTGATTTAAATAACCTCTCAAGAATAATACAACCACTGATAGTTGTGGGCAGGAAAACAATGAGGTCAATGTGATCAGACTATTGAAGCCATCAAATGCATAAGCACTCTAATATCCAAGAGGCTCTGTCAAAAGAAGAAAGTGTTTTGTATTTTTTTCCCTTTTCAAGATAACAGATATACATAGGCTTGACTTTTAGATTTAGCAGTCATTATCGCATATTAATAGTGTGGAAATGTTAATTGTCTCTTATTTCATCTTACAGCTGAGAGACATAGAAAGAAGTGGATGGAGAAAGAAAAAATGAATTTATTCTTCAAGGATTTTACAGTTTTCAGTAACTCCAAACTACTGGTTTTGTTTCATTGCAAAAAATGACATTGGCTGACATCTGACCTTACTTTTTTTGCCTTTTATAAATACGTTTGATAATGTTTATTCATGTTAAAAAATATATAAAAATACAAAAATAAAAGTTTGTTTGCAATAAATGAGCTGCAAATTACTAAATGTAAATAATACTAACTCAAATCTATCTTAGCATCTTCTCTTTTCATCTTGGCTCACCCTGCTATCATTACAAGGACTTTCTTTCAACCATTTGATAAACTCCTTTTAAACTCTTGCAGCCAAGAATAAGTTAAAATATGGCTACAAGGAATTTGTGTAGTGATAGAGATGGAGCTGTAGCCTTTACTGCATTTTATTGAAAGAAACCAATAAATGACAGGACTGACATAGAGACCAGATGGTACTAATGGGCTGCCATCAAACAGCAGCCATCAATGTCAGCTGAGCACTTCTAAAAATGCAGATTTTCAGGCTCCACTCTATACCTACTGAATGAGAGATTCTAAAAGTGGGCTAGCGATCAGGGTTTTAGAAGTCATTCTAGGGCCACCACTGTGGCGTAGTGGATAAAGCCGCTGCCTGCAGTGCCGGCATCCCATGTGGGCACTGGTTTGAGTCCCAGCTGCTCCACTTCTGATCCAGTTCCTTGATAATGGCCTGGGAAGCAGTGGGAGATGGCCCAAGTCCTTGGGCCCCTGTTCCCACATGGGAGACCCAGAAGAAGCTCCTGGCTCCTGGCTCCTGGCTCCTGGCTTTGGTTTTGCTCAGCTCCAGTCATTGTGTCATTTGGGGAGTGAACCAGTGGATGGAAGATTCATTCATATTTCTCTCTCTCTCTCTCTCTCTCTCTCTCTCTGCCTTTCAAATAAATAAATAAGTCTCTTAAAAAAGAAGTCAATCCTGATGCTTCTGAACAAAGAAAAGTTTGAGAACCATGGGTAAGAGCAGTGGGGGAAGACTTTGATCTTCATCTACAGTGGCACAGGCCTTAATTTGCTCACTTGATATGGCTTCGGGCAATCTGAACAGGACAGTAAAGTCTGGACTGGGGAAGAGGACTAGAATTCTCAAAGGCCTGAGTCATAACGACCCCCTGGAGGGATGTGTTCAGTTCCTAGGGCTTCCATGAGACATTACACAAACTAGAGGGCTTAAAACAACAGAAATGTATTCTTTCACCACTTTGGAGGCCAGAGGTCTGAAATCAAGGTGTTGGCAGCGTTTGTTCCTTCTAGAGGCTCTGAGGGAGAATGTGTTCTAAGTCTCTCTCCTAGTGTCTGGCAGTTGCCACCAATTTTTGACATTTCTCAGCTCACAAATGCTTGACTCCAATGTCTTCCTCCATCTTCTATTCCTGTGTTCCTTCTTTGTAAGGACACCAGTCATATTGGATTAAAGCCCCACACTAATCCAGTGTGTCATCATTTTAATTTGATTACAATGTCAAAAGCCTTGTTTTCCAATTAGGTCACATTCACAGGTCTGGGGCTTAGGACTTCAACATATCTTTCTGGGGGACACAGTTCAATCAATGGGAAAAGATTATTCAACTTACAATAATGGGAAAAGATTTCACTGGTGGCAGTGAAAAATGGAAAGGGAAAAACTAGATAAAGAAGCCTTGCACATGAAGTTTAAAAACATGTAAAACAGGGGCTAATGTTGTGGTGTAGCTGGTAAAGTTACCGCCTGCAATGCCAGTATCCCATATCGGTTCGTGTCCCGGCTGCTCCGCTTCTGATGGAGCTCCCTGCTAATGGCCTGGAAAAGCAGGGGAAGATGGCACAAGTGTTTTGGTCACAGCTCCTGGTCCAGCCCTGGCCATTGAGGTGATCTAGAGAGCAAACCATCAGATGGAAAATCTCTCTCTCTCTCTGTCTCTCACTCTCTCCCCTTCTCCCTCTATCCCCTCATAACTCTGCCTTTCTAATAAATACATCTTAAAAGAAAGGCAAAACGATCACTCTATTGACTATGGATACATATATTTGTAATAAAAGGCATACATATGTAGTGTGCAGAAAAGCACATATGGGAATGATAAACACCTTATTTAGACTGTGATTAAATCTTGTGGTGAGAGGGAAAATTCAATTGGAGATGGAGTACACAGGCTTCAACTTTATGTGTAATCTTATGCTTCTTAAGTTGAGTAGCAGGTATGTGGATGTGGTATTTTGTTAACCTTCGTGTAGATCTGAAATATGTCCTAAGAGAGAAAGGGGTAATGGGCCCAGTATATGGAACTTGTTTGAGGAAAATAAAGTGTAGTTGCAATTGACCAGATTAGAGGATCAGATAATTCAAGAGCCAAGGGTTTGAGGGTAGAAACCCTTATTGCTGCATTTAGTTAGGCTGTCTGAATGCTTGCTAATCAGCCACAATGTCTTTTTGTCTTTTCTCTATACTCCATAGTAGTGCATATTAACCATATTTATGTGTGTGTCTATATCCCTTACCTTCTAGAGTGTAAACTTCTGAATGGTTGGGAACTTAAAAGGAATTTATTTATTTATTTATTTAAATATTTATTTTAGGGGGGCCAGTACTGTGACATAGCAGATAAAACCACCGCCTGCAGTGCCGGCATCACATATGGATGCCGGTTCGAGTCCTGGCTGCTCCACTTCTGATCCAGTTCCTTGCTAATGGCCTGGGAAAGCAGTGGAAGATGGCCCAAGTGGTTGGGCCCCTGCACCCACATGGGAGACCTGGAAGAAGCTCCTGGATGCTGGCTTCGGATCAGCCCAGCTCTTGCTGTTGCAGCCATTTGGGGAGTGAACCAGCAGATGGAAAACCTCTCTTTCTCTCTCTGGCTCTCTCTGCCTCTGTCTCTCTGTAACACTTTCAAATAAATAAAAAAATTAAAAATAAATAAAAATAAAAACATACTGAGGACTTTCCTCAAAAATCTAGAATTCTAAAGAAAAAAGATTTATTTTATTTGTTTAAAATGCAGAGTGACACAGAGAGAGCATAAGAGAGATCTTCCATCTGCTGGTTCATTCCCCAAATGACCACAACAACCAGGGCTGTTCCATGCTGAACCCAGGAGCTCAGAACTCCATCCAGGTCTCCCAGGTGAGTGGCAGGGCCTCAGATACCTGGCCCATCTTCTGCTGAATTCCCAGGCACAATAGTGAGGAGCTGGATCAGAAGCAGAGCAGCTGGGACTTGAAACAGTGTTGTGATGTGGGATGCCAGCACTGCAGGTGGCAGTTTAACCTGCCGTACCTCAATGCTGGCCCCTAAAAGGTTTTATGTATTTGTCTTTTACAAAACACATAGCATCTTGTTTTCTTCTTAGTAGGTGCTTGATAAAAGTTTGTTAATGTTTTGGGGGCCGGCACTGTAGTACAGCAGGTTAAAACCCTGGCCTGAAGCACTGGCATCCCATATGGGGGCCAGTTCTAGTCCTGGCTGCTCCTCTTCCAATCCAGCTCTCTCCTGTGGCCTGGGATAGCAGTGGAAGATGGCCCAAGACCTTGGGCCCCTGTGCTCACGTGGGAGACCCGGAAGAGGCTCCTGGCTCCTGGCTTCGGATCAGCGCAGCTTCAGCCATTGCAGCCATCTGGGGAGTGAACCAGCAGATGGAAGACCTCTCTCTCTGTCTCTACCTCTCTCTGTAACTCTTTCAAATAAATAAAATAAATCTAAAAAAAGTTTGTTAATGATGCATGCACAATCAACTTTTGTCACTATTATTGACATTTAACAATGTATTGTGATTTAATAACACATAGAGTGTCTTATGACAAAAGACAAGGTCTTTTGTCACCATTGTTTAAAATGAGAGAGCAGTCCAGTTAGAATTTGTAAATGCAGTATCTCCTGCATACATTGGCTTCTGATGGGTTCAAGTTATGTGACCTTCTCCATCTAAGGCCCTATGTTGGGTGCCATCTTTTGAAAATGTCCCTTCCAAAGTATAAGTAGAGATTGACAGTGTGATGGTATTAAGAGGTAAGGCCTTGTTTTTTTTAAAATATTTATTTATTTATTTATTTAATTGAAAGTCAGAGTTAACAGAGAGATAGAGATATGCCATCTAGTGGCTCACTCCCCAAATGGCTGCATCATCTGGGACTAGGCCAGGCCAAAGCCAGTAGCCCAGAACCCTGTCTGGGTCTCCCATGTGGGTGGCAGGGGCTCACATACTTGGGCCATCTTCTGCTGCTTTCCCAGGCAGGGAAGCTGGATCAGAAGCAGAGCGGCTGAGAGTTGAGCTGACACCCATACAGGATACAGGTATTGCAGGTGGCAGCTTAACCTACTGTACCACAATGCCGACCCCTTGAGAGGCAAGGCCTTTAACAGGTGGTTAGATCCCAAGGGCTTCGCATTTGTTAGAGGGATTAGGTACCCTTATGAGGGCCATGACAGAGAGAGTTGTTTCTCTTTTGCCCTTCTGATCTCCATCATGTGAAGATACAGCAAGAAAGCCCTTAGCAGATACTGTCACCTTGATCTTGGATTTCCCATCCTCCAGAACTTTGAGGAAATTTCTGTTTTTATAAACCAGCCAGCCTCAGATATTCTGTTAGAACAACACAACATGCACTCAAATATAGAAGGCATGTACACAATTCTCTTTGAGATAAGCACTTTGGGTCTTGGGCTTCTACTGAGACTTGTTAGTGATAACACCTTTATACTTCTGAGCATGCATATTGCTGCACTTCAAGGTTTTCTGTGGTACTGCATCAGATCTTTCTGGGGTCTTCACAGAGGATTTTGTAGTCATATTGGCTTCATCTTTACACCCTGTTTTCCGGAAGGATTGTGGATTTGATTTTTGCCTAGATGCCATTTCTTATAAATTAGCATCCTTGGGGTCGATGCTTTGGTGTAGCGGGTAAAGCTGCCACTTGCAGTGCTGGCATCCCATATGGGGGCTGGTTCAAGTCCTGGCTGCTCCACTTCTGATCCAGTTCTCTGTTATGGCCTGGGAAAGCAGTAGAAGATGGCCCAAGTCTTGGGCCCCTGCACCCACATGGGAGACCCAGAAGAAGCTCCTGGCTTCTGGCTTCAGATCGGTGCAGCTCCAGCCGTAGCAGCCATCTGGGAAGTGAACCAGCAGATGGAAGACCTCTCTCACCCTCTCTCTCTCTGCCTCTCCTTTTCTGTCTGTGTAACTCTGACTTATAAATAAATAAATAAATATTTTAAAAAATAGCATCCTTTGTCATCTGGGGACACAGGATCCTTAAAGCAGCAAATAAGTCTTTAAACTAAAGTGTACCCTTTAGTTTACCTTTCTCTTATCACATTTTGCTATGAACAGCAAAAAATAATAATAATAAAACAAAAAAGGACCCAGGCAGCACCTCCAACATTCTATTTAGAAATGTCCTTTGTTGGACCAGTGCTGTGGCATAGTGGGTGGGGCAACTGCTTGCAGCGCCAGCATCCCATATGGGCGCTTGTTTGAAACCCAGCTGCTCCACTTTCAATCCGGCTTGCTGGTAATGGCCTGGGAAAGCAGTGGAAGATGGCCCAAGTGTTTAGGCCCCCTGCACCCACATGGGAGACCTGGAAGAAGCTCTTGGCTCCTGGCTTTGGACTGGCCCAGCTCTGACCATTGCAGCCATTTGGAGAGTGAACCAGCAGATGAAAGACCTCTCTCTCTCTCTCTCTCTCTCTCTCTGCCTCTCCGTAACTCTGATTTTCAAATAAATAAATAATTTTTTTTTAAAAAAAGAAATGTCCTTTGTCATATCACCTCGTTTGTAGGTATTTTGTACTCCCTACATCACCACAATATGGTACAAATCTTCTCCAGTTTTCCATAACATTTTCCTTACTTCCCCTTAAGCTCCCCCAATCTGCGTAGTGACCATGAGTTTTTTCATAAGGGTCTATTCCAGGCATCTGTGACATTCACTAATACACTCCTTGAACTCCTTCCGGCAGCTTCAGCCCTCTGTATAGTGTGAAAGTCCTTCCACATTTTAGATTTTCGTTACTGTAGCACTCTGGTATTGGCACTAAGGTATCAAACATCTGATTTAATTGTTTACTGATGCCTAACAAATAAGCCTCCAAACAGAGTGGCTTAAAACTCCGAAACTATCTCAGTAGTTCCTATGGGCCAGACATATTGTAAGTGTGGTTTTGCTGAGTGGTTCCACCCTTAAGGGTGGATCTCATGAGGTTGCAGTCAAGATGTCAACTGTAACTAGTCATCTGAAGGTCTGACTGTATCCACAATGTTTGCTTCTAGTCATGTGGCTACGGACAGGAGACCTCAGTTCTTGATCACATACTTCTCTCCACTGGGTTGCTTATTCCATTTATGCTGTTATAACAAGAGATTTGTGACTATAATTTATTAATAATAAATATGCGTTTTTTCATGCTTCTGGATGTTAAGTCCAAAATCAAGGTGCCAGCAGAATTAGTGCCATCTTGTTGCCCTTGCATGACAAAAGGGACATAAAAGACAACAGAGGATGAGCACTCTGTCCTCTTCACACTCCAGAAGAGTGGAAGAGCAAAAGGCGGATAAACTAGTTCCCTCCAGCCCTGTTAAGGAGCACGGACCCATTAATGAAGAGAGTGGAGTTGTCATGACTTAATCACTTTGCAAAGGCCCACCTCTTAACACTACCACAATGAAGATTGAGTTTCAACATGAATATTGGAGGGGACTCATTCAAACCATATCAACATGATTGGGAAGAGTAGGCAACTGAAGAGAGAGCGAGTCAGAAGCCACAGTGTCATTTATGACCTAGCCATGAAATCACACTTTACCACTTCCAAAATACTTTACTGACCATATATAGGTCAGCTCTCTTAAAATGTGGGAGAACATTACATTAGGACATGAACATTAAGAGACAGGAATCACTGGGTGATCTTGGAGACTGGCTATCTTGGGGCCTGCGCTGAGATAGTTGTTAAATATAGTCCTGTTCTGAGATACAAACTAGAGGCTCCACATCTGCTCTCTTCAGTCTCACCTCTCTAGAAAGGACTAAAAATTCAGTATGTAGTGTGTCAAAGCGATGTGCATATTTGCATCTCATGCCATGCCCCAAAACATGTCCCAGGAATCTGGAGCCTTGGATCTGCTGCCCAAATGGCCCTAAACTCCCAAGCCATGCAGGCTCCTTTTCATTGGATCTGTGCTTCTGAGGGTTGAGACAACACTATCAATGTGTACACTCCCAGGACTAAGAGGTGACCAAGAGGTGATAGTTGTTTGTAGGAAACAGGGGACAAGTGGGCTTCAGTATTCACTCATCTGTATATGGAGAGTCTTGTGGTGAGGGATGAAGCTTAGGGTGCCTTAGAGATGAGGAGGCATTGGAACTAGGGACCTGAGACATGGGGGTCGGTTCTCCTCATATACTGGAATAGAGCTTTGAAGAATACAAGTATGGACAGACTCCAAACTGATTATCAATAACCCTAACCTCCTGGCATTCACATTCTTATATAACCCCATTCTTGAGCTGAGAGGGACCTGTGGTAATTCGTTCCAACCAATTCAAAAATGTGACAAAGGTGATGGGATGTCACTCTTGTTATTGTGAGATTTTACATACACACATACACATGCCTTCTTTGGGTGGTAATTCATTAGGCACCAACAGAAAACCAACATGCTGAGTCCAACAGAAGTCAGCCCTGGAGACTCCAGGTATCCAGGTGTGTATTCTTGAACATCACACAACTATTCCTGATATGTACATGTTACAGACAGATTTATGATTTTGTTATTGTGGTCAACCAAATAGGAAAAAATGTCAAAATACACTCTGTAATTTTAAATTTAAGACTGATCTTTCAGGTTATTAAGATAGTCATGTTAGGCGAGGTATGGTATTTTATTTAATAGCTTACTCGTTGATTTAAACCTTTCATATATATAGCGTGCAGGCCTCCAGATGAACTCTTGCCCTGAAACCTGCAAATATTACACAAGCCATAAGGGGTTTAGTGTAAATATTTAGTTTAGTATCCCTTCTTCTTTCAGATTGCCCTTTATACTTCGTTACCTAAGCACAAAAGTGGCACTTTCCCATTGGTTTGGAAGTGTCTCTTCAGCTTGATTCCATAGTCCTTCTTTCTGTGGGGCTTGGACAGACAGAACTAGACCCTGGGCACAGCTAAAATACCAACCACGTCTCCCCTCTACCCATGCTCAAGTCTCTGCCCTCTCTCCCACACCTCTTATTTTCTCTCCACATATTGTGTGCACAAATACTCTTACTCAAGATCACTTCTACCCCGTGCCAATAGCCAGCTGGAGGCTAGCTACCATCAGCTGGATCAGGCACACCTGTGTGGCACCCCTCAGGCTCAGCACAAAGTTTCTTCTTTAGGTTGAAATTATCTTAATGTCTTTGGTTTTCTACAATGTGTAAAATCCTTTGAAGAGTAATGTGCATAAGTACTAGTCCAGTGGATTGTGTTACTTTTAAGGAAGATTTTTAAAGATTTTTCTATTTCAGAGCAATTTTAAATTTCTAAAATAAAAACCATGAATAATGCAAACAGTTCCCATATACTCCACACCTAGATTCCTCTATTTTTAACATCTTATAGAAGCATTAGATATTGGTCAACTTTCTTGAGAATATTTTGCTTCTTTGATCACCTTCATGGCTGAACTGTCAATATCCTATTTGATCTGTCTCCTTTGTAACATGCAGAGTGACATAGGTTGTAAAAGAGTCTGTTTTTTTAAATTTAGTTTTTCATAGAGCAAAGATCAAGGTAGTTACAAAAAAGCTGAAAACTTAAAACATGCCTCTTGGCATCCAGATATCTTTCACCTCCTCATTAAAAAATACAGTTTTATTGCTAAATTTTGAATAGGAAATATTAAGGGGGGAATTTTCAGAGTGAGATCAACTTTGCATTGGGAATACAGAAAGGGGCAGGAGATGTAATAGCTACACAACACAATTATCTGGGTAAGGGTGACTACTCAAACTATTGGACGTGGACATTAGAGAGAAAGACAATCAGATCTATCACCCGCATGCTAACTCTCCATACAGTATCCTGATTTGCCACAGTCACCTCCACACCTGTTGGATCTGCTGGGTTATACTATTCAAGTGGCAGAGCAGCTTTCACAGTAACCTGGGCCTACCATGCAGTCTTTTCTTGATCTGAGCTCTGGTCACAACTGGCGGCCTTTTGGGTTATTAAGTTAATGAGAAACAGATGAACTCTCAAATGAGCTGTCTTTTGCTTTCATACTTAAAAGAAGCCTACTGGTCATGGCCCCTTCTTCTTATTGGTAGCTAAGGTCTGATGTAGTAACTTGTCTTTCCTGTAGGAATGCCTATTTCAATATTCTCAAAACCTCTGGACACATGGAAAATTGATAAAGGGAACCAGTTCCTAAATTTTTGTGCATTTCCTTCCCCACCTATCTCAGTCAGCTTTCTGGTGTGATAACAGGGCAGAGGGCATCACCTGGCAAGAAGACATGTGCAGCAGGGTAGGTGGCAGCAAGAGAAATCCAAGGAAGCAAACTAACTTTTATAGCACTTCACTCTTGAGATAGATTCCAAGATAACAGCCTTAATCCATCAATGAGGGTGGAGACTTCATAACCTAAACACCACTTAAAGGCTCTACCTCCCAATACTGTCACATTTGTCATTAAATTTCCACAGGAGTTTTAGAAGGGACAGTCAAACCATAACACCACCCTAATGGTAGGCATACATCCTACCAAGGTGTCACAATCTGCTCATTAAATCCAATCAATATGATATCATGAATGCAATGAGACAGTGTGATGTCCTGTGGAATGGAGAGATGATCAAGCCCCTCAAGGACTAGAATATGACACATGGTTACAGCAATTGATATAGCCCTTCATATTGTCCCCATGGGTAAGATTATTATCCTTACTGCTTCAGCTCTGTCCTTTATTATGTTAACCCCAGCCATCTTGTGTTTGTTGGTTAAATATTACCACTTGGTGCCTATCCTGCTTGTATTGCAATGTCCCTACTGGATTCAAAAAGTCCAGTTTCATGGCAGTAATTCTGATTTCCATTTCTACCCTAAGGAGATTATCCATTCTAGAGGACTTGCTGGAGAAAACCAAAACATCCCTCAACAGTTTGTACGAAGCTTCTGTGCTGCTGTTTTTTTTTTTTTCTTTCTCTCTATCTGGCAGTAAAGGCCCCATGAAGCAATAATGTACCAGAGAATCATGAGGGTATTCCATCCCTTTCACCGACTGCAACATGTTACAAGCAAGCAATAACATGTTTAGTGCTAGAGTAAATGGGAAAGCAATAACATAAAGGGAGAATGAGTAAGGTGTCAAAGATGTCCAAGGAAGGAATTCAGTATCGAGAATGTCTTTAGGAAGAATGACCTGGGAGGAAGCATCAGCCTCTGTGCAAGAACAAGCCAGGTACACTTGAGGAACACCCAGGAGGCCAGATTAACTGGAGCTGGGTGAGCAAAGGGAAGACTAGCCGCAAAGGAAGTCAGAGTGCTGATGAGGAGGTCAGATGTCACAGGGCATTATGAGGCCAGTGTAAGAATTCTTGTTTTTGCTTTGAGAAAATAAAAGTGCAAGAAATAGGCAGATTTCTAAGTGAAGGAGTGACACGACAGTCACAGCAAACACACACATGGACTCTACTTGGTGTTAACTCTGTTGAAAACGTTACACATGTGAATGCACTTAATTCTTACAGTATTTCTCTAGCCGATAGATGTTATTGCCATCCTTATTTTTCAAATAAGTAATCTGAGACAAGAATGGGTAGGAAAGCTGGCCAAGCATACAGAACTAGTGTATGGATGAGCCAAGTATCTAATGTTCATTCAATTAGCTGCTGCAGAGAACTGTTCCTTTTAACGGGTCTTCAGTCTTAAAAGATTCACATAAATCTTTTTTTTAAAAGGGGGGGTGGGAGCCAGTGCCATGGCAAAGCGGATAAAGCTGCCACCTGCAGTGCCAGCATCCCATATGGGCACCGGTTCTAGACCTGGCTGCTCCACTTCCAATCTAGCTCTCTGTTATGCCCTGGGAAAGCAGGAAGATGGCCCAAGTGGTTGGGCCCCTGCACCCACGTGGGAGACCTGGAAGAAGCTCCTGGCTCCTGGCTTCAGAGTGCCGTTGCTGCCAACTGAGGAGTGAACCAGCAGACGGAAGACCTCTTCTTCTCTCTCTGCCTCTCGTTCTCTCTCTGTGTAACTCTGACTTTCAAATAAATAAGTACATCTTTTAAAAAATAGGAAAATGAAGAAGAGATTACTGACGCCATAAACAAGAGTGTCAAATTGTTAAGTCAACGACAGGAGTCACTGTGTACTTACTTCTCATGTGGGATCTGTCCTTAGTGTGTTGTCCAATGTGAAGTAATGCTATAACTAGTACTGAAACAGTATTTTACACTTTGTATTTCTGTGTGGGTGCAAACTAATGAAATCTTTACTTAATATATTCTGAATTGATCTTCTGTATATAAAGATAATTGAAAATGAATCTTGATGTGAATGGAATGGGAGAGGGAGCGGGAGATGGGAGGCGTGTGAGTGGGAGGGAAATTATGGGGGGGAAGCCATTGTAATCCATTAACTGTACTTTGAAAATTTATATTTACTAAATAAAAAATTAAAAAAAAAGAAAATCCATGTTCCCCTAGACAGGACCCCACTATCAATATAAGCAAAAAGTAACCATGAATGTCTGCACATTTTGCAGGCAATCAGCTCTCCCACATCCAACACAAGAAAATTTAAAGTTTTGAAAACCAATGACCTGTTCCTTTCATGTTAAACTCAAGCCATAAGAGTTGCTTTGTTCGTAATGATATGAGAAATAAAACTTAGTATTCCAAAGTTAAAAAAAAGAACTAGATGAAACCAAAACAAATAGAGACTCCCTCTGTAATTTTGACTTTTAAAATAAACAAATAATTTTTTAAAAAATCAAATGTTTATGAACATAAACATAACATAAACAAATATGAGTAAAAGGATACGTTATGAAAATATACCAAACAGAAATTCTACAGATGAAAAGTATAATAACTGAAATTCAAAACTAACTGGGAGTTTCACCAACAGATTTGAATACCTAAAATAATCAGTGAACTTGAAACTAGGTCAGTTAAGATTATGTGCTCTTAAGAGCAGAAAGAAAAAAACTAAGAAATATAAACAGAGTCTCAAAGACATTCAAGATAGTACCAAAAGTAGAGCAAAGGAGGAAATAGAAAGAATATTTGAAGAAATAATGGCTGAAAATTGCCAATATTTGATAACACCATCTACACATCCAAAAGCTCAATGAATTCCAGATATGATAAACACAAAGTGATTTGCCACACCAACATGCATTATGACAAAGAGAGGCTCTTGAAAGCAGTAGAAGTGATTTTCCCCATAAAAGACTCTTCGGTAAGATTAACAGCTGATTTCTCATCAAAAGCATGGAGACTAGGATGCAGTGGGTTGGCATTCAAAGTGCTGAAAGAACTCTCAACCAAGAACTCTATATTTGGTAAAACTGTATTTTGGGAAAGTAGGTTAACTTTATGCTAGGTGAATTTCACTTAAAATGTCTTAAAATACTGATTTTTAACAACTGGAATCATGCCGAGAGTTCTCACAAGATTATGGGCTCTCAGGAATGAGAATAAATTAAGCAAAGTGTGAATTATGTCTATCTCACATTCACCCTTGGCCATAAATTCATTGACAGGCATTATCAAAGCTCCTTTCTTTTCCTCTACATCACCTCCTTTTTCAGTGTGCGCGTTTGAAAATGTGTATTTCAAGCATAGCTACAACTCTTTTATCCAACCTTTCCTGGCTAACTTGCTTCTCCCTCCCGTCTTTCCCTTGACAGATAAGACTTAGGACAATTGACTGCTTCTTCCTGTCCATCTCTATTACAGAATATGCAATTACTATGGTTCTCAAAATCTTTCTTATGCTTTCACTGGTAATAAGATTTGACTTGCTGCACACCGAAAGTTGGGACTTTTCCAGGTGTCTCCCACTTCCTTAATTTCCTGTACTTAACCCTTCTTCTTTGTACTCATTGCTTATCATGTCAATTTCTTCTTGGAATCTCCTCTCCACTCCTCAAAATATAGTTACTTTACTGAGAGAGTCTTCCTGGGCAAGTGTTTAATTGTGTTGCTTTTCATACTTCCTTTTTTCTAGATGCAAGAAACTACTCTTGATGGCAGTCTCATTGAAAATACATATGAAATTATAATGTAACAGAAATCAGGTGCTGTAGCACTAGCACTCCCTGGGCACTTAGGTTAGTTATAAAGCCTCCCTGAGCCTTAGCAAAATGGTGATAATTAATTGCTGTCCTCCTCATTCACGGAATTGTGAAAATAAGATGCATTATGCAAAGAACCATTGCAAAGAGCATTTGTGGTTAACAGAGGACTGCCTTTCATAGTGAACATCCAATAAGTGCTCAGTGGGAAGCTCAGCTTTCTCTTCAGATGATTAATTCTATCTTTAGGATACACTGAATTCTTAAGATTAAGGTTGGGGAGCCGGCGCTGTGCTGTAGCAGGTAAAGCCACTGCTTGCAGTGCCAGCATCCCATATAGGCACCGGTTTGAGTCCCAGCTGCTCCACTTCCCATCCAGCTCTCTTCTATGGCCTGGGAAAGCAATAGAAGATGTCTCAACGCCGGCGCCACAGCTCACTAGGCTAATCCTCTGCCTGTGGCACTGGCACCCTGGGTTCTAGTCCCGGTTGGGGTACCGGTCCTGTCCCGGTTGCTCTTCTTCCAGTCCAGCTCTCTGCTGTGGCCTGAGAAGGCAGTGGAGGATGGCCCAAGTGCTTGGGCCCTGCACCCGCATGGGAGACCAGGAGGAAGCACCTGGCTCCTGGCTTCGGATCGGCGCAGCGCACCGGCCACAACACGCCGGCCATGGCGGCCACTTGGGGGGGTGAACCAACGGAAAAAAGGAAGACCTTTCTCTCTGTCTCTCTCTCTCTTGCTGTCTAACTCTGCCTGTCAAAAAAAAAAAAAAAAAAGAAGAAGAAGAAGATGGCTCAAGTCCTTGGGCCCCTGCACCCACGTGGGAGACCTGGAAGAAGCTCCCAACTCTTGACTTCAGATCAGCGCAGTTCTGGCCGTTGCAGCCAATTGGGGAGTGAACCAGCAGATGGAAGACCTCTCTCTCTCTGCCTCTCCTTCTCTCTCCATGTGACAATGACACAAAATAAATCTTTTAAAAAGTGCAAACGTGATAAGAAACACTTTAAAAATGATTAAGGTTAGGATCGAATCAGAAGATGTTGATTGGATGGTTGTCCATTGATTTGAATCAATGAAATGATATTTAATGCTATATGTTGCTTAGTTTAAAAGCATTTTGGGGCTGGCATTGCAGTGCAGTGCATTAAGCCACTGCTTGTGAAACTGGCATTTGGAGTGCAGTATGAGTTCCAGGTGCTTTGCTTCCAAACCAGCTCCCTGCTAATGCAGCTCAGACAGCAGTGGAAGATGGCCCAAGTACTTGGGGCCCTGCCACACACACAGAGTTGTGTCCAGGCTTTGGTCTGGCCCAGTCCCAGCTGTTGCGAACATTTGGGGAGTGAACAAACATATGGAAGATCTTTCTCTCTCTGCCTTTTATATAAATAAATACCTAAATAAATCTTTTTCAAAAAAGAAAAGAAAAGCATTTGGACTTTGGTTAGCTATGTAGAGGTAGGTGGGTGACCGGACATGGGGATAATAGTAATGTTGAGGGTCCATTGTGCTACACGAAATCAAAGCCATTACTCTAACAAATACCTCTAGGTTACCAACCGGGACAAACCTTAGGACAGAGATGGCTTACTCCAGCTAGCATTTTCCGCAGCCCTGACCATGATGTCTGGCACATAATAAGCATTTAGTGATATTTTTCGTTGGAAGAATTAATGGCAGATAAAATAAAACTCTAGTAAGGCAATATGATGAAAGAAGTGTTGTATGGGGCCTGGGCTGTAGCATAGCAGGGAAAGCTGCTGCCTGCAGTGCCGACATCCCATATGGGCACCGGTTCAAGACCTGGCTGCTCCACTTCCAATCCAGCTCTCTGTTATGGCCTGGGAAAGCAGTACATGATGGCCCAACTCCTTGGGCCCCTGCACTCATGTGGGAGACCAAGAGGAGGCTCCTGGCACCTGGCTTCGGATCGGCACAGCTCCGGCCATTATGGCCAACTGGGGAGTGAACCAGCAGATGGAAGACCTCTCTCTCTCTCTCTCTCTCTCTCTCTCCCTCTCCCTCTCCCTCTCCCTCTCCCTCTCCCTCTCCCTCGCTCTCTCTCCCTCTCCCTCTCCTCTCTTCTCTCTGTGTGACTCTGACTTTCAAATAAATAAAAAAAAGTGCCGTGGAAAGAGCAATGGACACAGAGTTGGAATCTTAGTTTGTAATCCTGACCTGCGGACTCCATATGTAATTGTGGGCAATTCCTTTCCCTCCTCTGGTCCTCAGATGAATAAGGTGATTTCTAAGGGCATATCTTACTATCTTGATGTTCTATGACAGGAGTGATGAAATCCTGATAATTAGGGAATTGATCAAGCACAGGGAGTTGTGATATGGTAGTGGGGCAGGTCATCATGGAATCCCGTTTGAGTCTCCATCAGAGATATGAAAGATACGAGATATTTTCCCTTTGGGACTGGCTTAATTCACTCAGCATAATGTTTTCCAGATTCCTCCATCTTGTTGCAAATGACCGGATTTCATTGTTTTTGACTGCTGTATAGTATTATATAGAGTACATGTCCCATAATTTCTTCATCCAGTCTACTGTTGATGGGCATTTGGGTTGGTTCCAGGTCTTAGCTATTGTGAATTGAGCTGTAATAAACATTAATGTGCAGACAGCTTTTTTGTTTGCCAATTTCATTTCCTTTGGGTAAATTCCAAGGAGTGGGATGGCTGGGTTGTATGGTAGGGGTATATTCAGGTTTCTGAGGAATCTCCAGACTGACTTCCATAGTGGCTTAACCAGTTTGCATTCCCACCAACAGTGGGTTAGAAAAATACAAGATGACTCAGAACCTGAAGTCTCAGGGGGGAAAGGTAGTTGCCTTTGCTATTGTTAAAACCTTGCTTTGCCGCGCTGGGAAGTGTCTCTGAATGAAGCTGAAGGCCAATGTAGCTGAAGAAATTCATCACTCCAATGCAGAATCTTGTCAGAAAAGAGTAAAGTGCCAAAATATAATGGAATTGCAGGCTAGAAACAAGGTTAAGAGCTTATAGAATTGTAAGAAGTTGGAACTAGAAGGACTTCGAGCATCCCTCAATCTCCTATTTAAGGGATGGCAAAACATGCCCCCCATGGAGGAAGAAAACTAGACTAACGTCAACATAAAGTACATGACAGTATTAGAACCATACCTAGGGATACTAATTTTAAAAATTAAAAATTCAGTGCCATGACTTCTTCATCAAATCAGATCTCTCTCTGTCTCTGTCTCTTTCACCCATCCTAATTTCCTTACAGTTTGTGAGAGCATAAGTTCATGAATGAGTTAGAATTTGAAGAGAAGTTACAAATTGGACAGATCTTGCAAAGTTGGGGAACATACAAGTTTGTCTGCAGTTTCAAGGGATAAGCAGATTCCAGCTTAAGAATCCATACAGTATAAGATGCCGTAGAATCCTCAAAACTCAGAGCAGGGAAGGATTCTGTTATCAAGTCCATTTGTACTGAACATTTCTGCTGTCTGAATACTTTTTAAAGAATGTTTATTTATTTATTTATTTGAAAGGCAGAGTTAGAGAGAGAGAGAGAGAGAGAGAGACAGACAGAGAGAGAGAGAGGTCTTCCATCCCCTGGTTCACTCCCCAAATGGCACAATGACTGGGGCTGGGCCAGGCCAAAACTCGTAGCCAGGAACGAACTTCTTCTGTGTCTCCCATATCAGTGCAGGGGCCCAGGAACATTAGCAGGGAGCTGGATTGGAAGTGGAGCAACCGGGACTCGAACCAGAACCCACATGATATGCCATTGCTGCAGGCCATGGCTTAACCTGCTGCACCACAGCGCTGCTCTCTCAACTACTTTCTTTATTAGAAGATGTTCTAATGTTCTGGTTACATGATAATTGTACTGCTTTGCACCACAATCCATTATATTATTCATGGAAGACAAGACATGATGTCAGCTTTAAAAGAAATCAGGCAAATTTGAATAAACCACATGAAAGTATATTACTAAGAATGAGTGACTTATTTTAATATTACATTATAAAAGATATCATCCAATTTTTGAATCTTTATGTAGCATTTAAACCAGTTTTCACATGAATTTTTGATGTTGTCATTACGAAATACAAGATTCTATAGGTTAAGCCTGCATCTATTCTGTGTGATAATTCACTTGATTTTTTTCTGGTGTTTTATTACTCAAAACTTCTACAAATTCCAGATTCATAGAAACAGAGGGGGAAATCATAAACGTGGAAGGATCTCCAATAGATGCAAATTTGCTGGGTGGGAGCATTCATTTGTAAAGCTTGACAGTGAATTCATGGGAAGTTTGCCTGAGTTTGGAAAGGTAAGATAAAATGAAAATGGACACACGTTTCTAAGTTCATGCTATATTTTTAAAAAGATTTATTTATTTATTTGACAGGCAGAGTTACAGAGAGGGAGAGACACAGAGAGAGGTCATCTATCTGTGGGTCAATCCCCAAATGGCCACAACGGCTGGGGCTCTGCCAGGCAGAAGCCAAGAGCCTCTTTCAGGTCCCCCATGTGGCTGAAGGGGCCCAGGAACTTGTACCATCTTCTGCTGCCTTCCCAGGCCATAAGCAGAGAGCTGGATCAGAAGATGAGCAGCTGGGACATGAACCAGCACCCAGTTCATGCTACATTTTAGCCAGCCTGTGATACTATATTTATTTTTAATTTTTAATTTATTTTAATTTTATTTGAAAGGGATGGAAGGAGTAAGGGAGGGACTTTGGGAAGACTAGAAAGGAGAGAGAGAGAGAGAGAGAGAGAGAGAGAGAGAGAGAGAAAGTCTTCTATACCACTGGTCCATTTCCCAAATGGCTGCAACAAACCAGGCTGTGCTGGGCTGAAGCCAGGAGCCTGGAACTCCATCTGCATCTCCCACATGAGTGGCATGGACCTAAGTACTTGGGTCATCTTCTGCTGCATGGCAGGATATGGATAGCAGGAAATTGGACTAGAAGCAGAGCTGGGACTTGAACCAGTGTCTACTATATGAGGGCATGCTAAGTGGTGTCTTAACTACTACAGCAAACACTCACCCTCATTACACACACACACACACACACACACACACACACATGTATATGTAATTTTCTCTAAAAAAAACCATTTCTTAATAGCTTCACTGCAATGTAACTGTTGGGGCCAGTGTTGCAGTACAACAGGTTAAGCTGCTTCTTGGGATGCCCGCATCACATGTCAGAGCTCCAGTTCAAGTTCTGGCTCCTTTGCTTCCAATTCAAGTTCCTTCTAATGTGCCTGGGAAGGTGGTAGAGGATGGCCCAAGTACTTGCAGCCCTTGCCACCCATGTGTGAGATCCAGATGGAATTACTGGCTACTGGCTTCAGCCAGGCTTAGCGCCAGCTTTTTTTTTTTTTAGATTTATTTATTTATTTGAAAGACAGTTACAGAGAGAGAGAGAGAGAGAGAGAGAGAGAGAATCTTCCATCCACTGGTTCATTCCCCAAATAGCTGCAATGTGCAAAGCTGGGCCAAACTGAAGCCAGAAATCAGGAGCTTCTTCCGGGTTTCCCACGTGAATGCAGGGGCCCAAGCACTTGGGCCATCTTCTGTTGCTTTCCTAGGTACATTTGCAGGGAGCTGGATTGGAAGTGGAGCAGCTGAAACTCTGCAGGTGGTAGCTTTACCCACTAAGCCACAGCACCGGCCCCAGCTCTGGCTCTTTTGTGCATTTGAGGATTGAGTCAAGAGATGAAGATCCCCCCTGCCCACCCCTCTACACACAAACAACAGAACTCTGCTTTTCAAATAAATGAGTAAGTATATATTTTTAAAAAGAAGTTTAATTGTCATATACTTCACTGCACACATTCACATTTATTGCACGAATGATAAATTTTTCAAGAGGCAGATGCACATGTACACACACCCACACATATTGTACCATGGTAACTGGGAATGCATTGTGCAAAATGTCCATTTATAATTGTTCACTGCTAGTATACAGACATTCAGTTGTTTTCTGTATGCTGATTTGACAAAGTCATTATTTGCACTACCCTTTTTTGCAGAAACCACAGGGTTTTCTATATAGATGAGCATGCAGTCTTCAAAGACAGTTTCTGTTTTTTATGAATGACTTGTATTCCCTCTTTCTCTTGGTCTTCCTCCTCCTCCTCATTCTCCTCCTTCCTCTTCCTTTGACTGATTTAATGGGCTAGAAGCTTCAGGTTAATGTTGCATAACACATTTGTGAATGATGAAAGTGGACATCTTTGCTGCTTTTCATCGCAGGGGAAAGCATTCAACCTCTGACCATTAAGTTTGATACTAGTTGTAGGTCTTCATTAATGTTCTTTATCAGCTTATAATCAACTTTTTTATTTTAAAAAATAACACAGTGGAACATTTCTAACAGTATGTTAGATTCATTATTCTGAAATAATTTCTTGCTCCACAAAGCAAGTTACTGGATAAAATATAGATAATCTCCCTATGCATGCATATGTTTTCTTTTTTTTTCTTTTTGATAGGCAGAGTTAGACAGTGAGAGAGAGACAGAGAGAAAGGTCTTCCTTCTGTTGGTTCATCCCCCAAATGGCCACTATGGCTGGCACTGCGCAGATCCGAAGCCAGGAGCCAGGTGCTTCCACCTGGTCTCCCATGCGGGTGCAGGGGCTCAAGGACCTGGGCCATTCTCCACTGCCTTCCCGGGCCACAGCAGAGAGCTGGACTGGAAGAGGAGCAACCGGGACAGAATCCGGCGCCCCAACTGGGACTAGAACCCGGGATGCTGGTGCTGCAGGTGGAAAATTAGCCTAGTGAGCCGTGGCGCCAGCCCCTATGCATTCATATGTATTAGAGTTCTCCATGGAGAAAAAAACCAACGTGGTAGACACAGACACATGACAAGGGACTTATTAGGGGTATTGGCTCACATGATTATGGAGTCTGAGAAGTCCCACGCCAGGCTGTCTGCAAGCTGAAACCCCTGTGATGCTGGCAGTGTGGCTCTGTTCAAGTCTGAAAGCCTTGAACCAGAGAAAACAATGGGGTTCTCAGACCAGGGCCAAAGGTCTGAGAACGCAGGGGAACGCTGGCACAAGTGTCTATCTAAAGGCTAGACAGCCTGAGATCCTGATGTCCAAGGTAAGAGAAGAAGAAGGTCCTAGCTCCAGGAGAGGAAGAGGAAATCCCTTTTTCTGCCTTTTTGGTTATGTCCATGCCTTCAGATGATTGGATAGTATGCTCACCCACATTGAGGGAAGGTCTTCCCTACTTGGTCCATCGACTCACATACCTATCTGCTCAGGGAACACTCTCCCAGACACACCCATAAGTTATGCTTTCCAGTTCTTCAGCCATTTCTTAAACTGCTTGATACCTAAGACTAACCGTTATAGCATAGCCGATCTTACCAGAAAGTAAAAGAAGTCCCCAGGTGATAAAAGCAAAGAGCCGAAGGTACACAAAATGCACAAGATACTGGGGATCATTTGATAATATGAAAAACTTCGAATCCTTGGGCTTTAAGAGCTGTCATCCTCTCTGGTGTTTCACCTAAGTCTCTTTCAGAAACTCCTCTTTTCTTTCTGTTCCTTAAATATCGATCTCATTAGGGCACTCACCTAGGCACCTGTCTTTCCTCCTCCCTGGCTGATCTTAGATATTCCTACTTTGAGCATCGCCTCTATGCGGATAACATGCAAATCTATATACACTTGGTTTTTTTCCTGAGCTTCTCTTTCTGCAATCCAACTTTCTAATGGATCCCATCCTGTCTTTGATAAACTACAGTTTCTTCAACTTCGTGCCCAGACTGCAGCCATCTTTCCCCTGCTTGCATCTGTTCCTTCTCCTGTATTCATCATCTCAGTTATTGGCATTATCATTTGGGAAATATCCATGACAATCTTTACCTCCATATTTCACTGAGTCTTTTGAGTTCAACTTTCCAAATATATCCTGAGCCCATTTCTTTGTTTCCGTGTTCATTGCCACTACCTTTGTTCAAGTCACCATTTTCACCTGAATGACTGCAATAGCCTCCTATTCAGTTTTCTGTAGCTATTACATTCTCTCTGATCTATTCTCCATATTGCTATTAGAGTGTTGAGTTAGAAAATGATGCCATTTAGCATTGTTCACACAACAAACTTCAATCCCCTCAAGCAGCCTTATAATGTGCTGCATTATTCGAGCCTTGACTACCTTTCCAGCCTAGTTTCTCCATCCTGTACTCTATTCTGCAGTCTTCTTGAGTGATACGCCATTTCCTGAAGCCTCAATGTTCTCTCCTGCTTTTGTGATTTACTCATGCTATTACTCCTTCTCACCTCTCTCTCTTGATTCACCCAGCTAAACAAATTCTGCTACTACTTCAGGACTCTACTCAAATCAAATGTCATCTATCTTTTCCATTATTGTTTTTCTAGTGAGGTTCTGTTCATAATGGCTCCTCTATTACTACAGCTGTTATCATTTTGTAATATATTGCCTATTTAATTTTCCTTATTGTCTATAGACTTCATAACAGCAGAGTTTCTAGCACAGCAGTAAATTTAAAAATTAAGATTTTGAATTAATTAATTAATTAAACTTGATTAGTTGATCATTTCAAAGTTAGAAATACTGCGGTGGACTATGAATAAGACACTATTCACTCAATACTTTGATGACCTTAGGGATTGACAAAGTGCAAATGAATATGATTCGGGTTTTGTTTCTGAGGAGCTCAAAGTCAAGCAGAAGATGAAATGGAGGGGGCTGGGGCCGGCTGTTTGGTGTAGTGGGTAAAGCCACCGCCTGCAGCGCCAGCATCCCATATGGGCAACGGTTCAAGTCCTGGCTGCTCCTCTTCCGATCCAGCTATGGCCTGGGAAAGCAGTAGAAGACAGCCCAAGATCTTGGGCCTCTGTACCCGTGTGGGAGACCTGGAAGAAGCTCCTGGCTCCTGGCTTCAGATCGGCATATTTCCGGCTGTTGCAGCCATCTGGGGAGTGAACCAGTGGATAGAAGTCCTCTCTCTCTCTCTCTCTCTCTCTCTCTCTCTCTCTGCCTGTCTTTCCTTCTCTCTCTGTGTAACTCTGACTTTCAAGTAAATAAATAATTCTTTTAAAAAAAAGAAATGAAGGGGGCTCCAGATTTAGTAAGAAAAGCACAAAGTGTTTAACAACTAATTGATACTTAGATGAAGCAAAGGGGGAAGAACACACTTGGGTTTTTTTTTTTTTTTTGAGTGTTTACTTTTTTAAAGAGAGCTTTTATTTAATGAATACAAATTTCATAGGTACAGCTTTAGGGATATAGTGGTTCTTCCCCCAACACCTATCCTCCCATCCCTACTCCTGTCCCACCTCCTACTCTTCTCCCATTCCATTCTTTATTAAGATTCATTTTTTAATTATCTTTCTATACAGAAGAGACCAACTCTATACTAAGTAAAGATTTTTCACAATCCATTTTTTTCTAAAATTAGTTCCTGACTAAACATATTTGGAAAGAAAAATGTCTCCTGAAATCAGTTACTACCAGAAAGCCAAAAGCCATTTTCAACACAGTATACTAATTACTCTAAGGTTCATTGCCAAAGTCAGGAGTTGAATCATGGGAGGTTCATGGAGAAGGACAAGGAATAGAGGGCAAAGCATCTCTCAGTAAAATCAGTCAAATTTTGTTATTTGGTCACTGGTCACTGGAAAACATCATATTTAGTGAAATAAACCAGTCCCAAAGGGACAAATACCATATGTTCTCCCTGATCTGTGACAACTAATAGAGCATCTAAAAGGAAACCTGCTGAAGTGAAATTGATACTTTGGGAGGCAATGACTTTGAGCAGCTCTTGTCTTGACTATTGAGGAACAGTGTTTTTTTTTTTTTTATACTATTTGTTGAATTCCTTACTTATGAAGTATAAAGTTACTTGAAAGTAGATTTTAGTAATAAATAAGAGTGGTAATAGGAGAGGGAGGAGGAAAACGAATGGGAGAGTGAGTGGGACGGCGAGTACAGTGGGAAGAATCACCATGTTCCTAAAGTTATAAATATGAAATATATGAAGTTTGTATTCCTTAAATAAAAGGTTTCTGGGAAAAGAAGCCTTCCAGTTCATAAAAAAGAAAATGGGCCAAGGGGCCTTCTAATTCTAAAAGACCTGGATGTCCATATCATTTACAGCCAGCGTAAGGTGGCCTTCATCCTTTTCCAGGAATTCTTGTGACAAGGAAAGTTGTTGGAACAATAAACTATATATTTTCCTATTCTGTACGTCATTGAATTTTATGCCAGACCCTTTCCAACCTCAGCCAAAATATTAGGCATGAATCATTCATGCTTAATGTAGCCAAGAAAACAAAGTGTCAAAATCTTGGCTCTTGAATGTTTCAAAAGGCATAAATTCAGGGGTAAGACAGAGAAAACTTGGAAACTTTTTGTAACCTAGTTTTCTTTTGTTACCCTGTTCTAGATTCCGTATAATGGGAAGGAAAGTGGGGAGAGACTACATGGCAATGGAGTTTGAAGTCTCACTGCGGAATCTCTGGCCAGTGGCCCGCATCACAAGGTCATGCTTATTTATTTATTTATTTGACTCGATCTTTAACATTTACTTTAAACTTTTTAAAAAGATTTATTAACTAATTTCAAATGCACAGTGGCAGACAAGAAGGAGAGGGAGAGAAAGAGAGAGAGAGAGAGAGAGAAGAGAAACCCAGTTCTCTTGTTTACTCCCCAAATATGAGGAATGAGAAGGCATGGGATAAGTTGAAGCCTGGACCTCAATTCAGGTGTACCACGTGAGTGTCAGGAGCCAAAGTCCCTGAGCCATCACCTCCTGCTTTCCCAGGCACATTGACAGAGAGCTGGAGAGTAAGCAGATCAGCTGGGACGCCAAGCCCTGCTCCTACGGAATGCCAGTGTCACAGGTGGTGCTTGAACCCAATGGGCCACAATGCTGGCCCCCAAGATCTTTTTTTCCAAACACAAAGCTCTGGCATGGGCATTTGGCCCAGCCAGCAGCTCAGGGTTCTCCCGTGATGATCACATCCCACAAGGGAGGGCCTGGGTTCCAGTCCAGGCTCCATTGGCCTGCCAGCTTCCTGCTTGGGCACCACGTGGATGCAGCAGGGGATGACAAGGGCAGTGGTGGCCCTGCCACCCACATAGGGGACCTGGAGTAAGCTCATGGAGCCTGGCCCCGCACTAACTCTTTCAGAAATTTGGGGAGGGAATCAGCAGATGGGAGATTCCTGCCTTTCTATCTGTCTGTCCCCATCCGTGAGTCAGCTTTTATTCAAGGTTTGGAAACATACTTGATTTCTTTGAAAGGTAGACTCACACAGAGAAAGAAGGAGATGCAGCAAGAGCGAGAGATAGCGATCTGGGGCTGGCGCTGTGACATAAAAAATTAAGCCTTTCCCTGCGATGCCGGCATCCCAGATGGGCGCTGGTTTGAGTCCTGGATGCTTCACTTGTGATCCTGCTCCCTGCTAATGTGCCTGGGAAAGCAGCAGAAGATGGCTAAAGTCCTTGAGCCCTTGCATGCACATGGAAAACCCGGAAGAGGCTCTGGGCTTCTAGCTTCAGCCTGAATAGATGGCCATTGCAGCCATTTGGGAAGAGAACCAGCAGATGGAAGATATCTCTCTCTGTGTCTCTCCTCTTCTCTCTGTGACTCTGCCTTTCAAATAAATTTAAAAAAAAAGCAAATCTTTTAAAAAGAAAAAAATAAAAAGACAATCTTCTGTTGTTGAGAGAGAGAGAGAGAGAGAGAGAGAGAGAGATTCCACCTCCTGGTTCATACTCCAAATGGCCTCCATGGCTGAGTCAGAGCCAGTGGAAAGCCAGGGTCCTGGGATTCCATCTGAGACGCCCATGTAGCTGGGGCTTCCCCAGGACCAGGGCCATCTTCAGCTGCTTTCCAAGGCTCTGAGCCAGGAGGCCACATGAAACCCTGGGGCCGGTATGCATTGCTACATTGCTGCTGTTGCAACCTACAGCTACTTTCCCAGACCACAATTTTTTTTCTCAATGAATCCATCATTCAATCAATGAGTGACTCAACTGATGCACAAACTATTTTCCCAGTTCAGGTGGAACCTGAGAGGAGCAGCAGAGGGGATGGCCGGCCTATCTAGCTAATGGGAGGTCTCTTTCTCCCTGTATCTCACTCCCTCTGTTGCCCTCTCTGTGTGCCTTGAAAAGCAAGCAAATGTTGTCTTCCATAGGGAAGGCTGTGGGAGGTGCATCAGTTGTGGGGCAGGTATGATATTTCTTTTTTTTTTTTATCTATTTGAAAGGCAGAGTTACACAGGGAGGGAGAGAGAGAGAGAGAGAGAGAGAGAGGTCTTTCATCTGCTGGTTCACTCCCCAGATGGTTCTTGGGGTGGGCCAGGGTGTCTCTTTCCGTCTCTCTGCTTCTGCCTCTTTGTAACTTTGCCTTTCATATAAATAAATAAATCTTTTTTAAAAAAATCCCTTATGACTCGCTATTTATTTCTGATGTGGCTAGATGAGGTTGCATCTTTCAGATGGATTAAAGGAACCCTATCTGTAGTCAGAGACTGGAATCCATCTCTGGGTGAAGAGCATGGGATTCAGCCTTACTGAAGCCAACCCACATACGTTCAACTAGATACCTCCTTTGCTTTACACGGGAGTGATCACTCTAGAGGCACTTATCTCTCATTACATTAAATCGGAAACAAAGAAACCTTGCATTCTGCCCCTTGCTCTGCTGTGAACCAGCCAGTATCCACGTGAACAGCAGAAAACAAAGCTGCTGTTGGGAAGGCAAAACGCTGAAGCTGTTACTTATAGAAACTATCTGAGAGTGTGACTGAAAAAATAAAGGGGCAACATTATTCGGACTGAGAGCCTTTTAAAAAAACATTTGTTCACGTGAAAGGCAGAGTGATGGGAATGGAAAGACACACAGAGAGATATCTTCCATTTATTGCTTCACTCTAAATGCCCAGAACTGCTAAGGCCAAAGCTAGAAGTCAGAAGCCTGGAACTCCATCCAGGTCTCCTACATGGGTGCAGGGGCCCATGTACTTAGGCCATCTTCCACTGCTTTCCCAGGTGCATTAGCATAGAGCTGGATGGGAAGGGGAGCAGCCAGGACTCAAGGATGCACTCCACAGGGGATGCTGGAGTCACAAACAGCAGCTTTACCCACTGTGCCACAGTGCTGGCCCCTGGACTGAAAGCTTTGAAAAACTATATTCAAAACATTTATATGGAGTGGTGACAATAAAACACCAAGTCCAATTAGAAATTACAAGGTAAGATGACAAGTTGGCGCCATGTAACTCAGAATTTTTATTCTCCTACTGAGTTAACCAGCAGCTGTTCTCCAGGTCTCCTAAGGAAAAACTATAATGTACTTCTAAAGAGGGTCAAATACTAGTTGAAAAATGAATGCATTGCGATGAATTGAACCTAGTCATTTGTATATTCCTTGGAATTACAAACTCTTCCTGGAGTCTTTTCTATGTACAAAAAAGAATTTTCTCATCTCCTGGACTCTAAAAAAGATTTGGGGTGGGACAGACACATTTGGGACACGTCATAGGCACTGACTCCCCCTGGACTGCACCCTGCAACCCTTCTATACACTTGTCTTGGCCCCTGCCCCCAACCAGAGTCATGGAGCTCATCTCAGAAGCAATGGATAAGACCAGACTGCTCCAGAGATTCACATTTTCCCTTTCTACTTGTCTTACTAGCTGGCCAGAAAATGGTCACCTAACTCCAGAAGAAAAGGAAAATCTTTTGGGACTGGCACTGTAGCATAGCAGGTTCATCTGCCACCTACAAAGCCAGCACTAAATGTGAGTGCTGGTTTATGTCCCGGCTGCTCCTCTTGCGATCCAGCTCTCTGCTATGGACTAGGAAGTCAGTGGAAGATGGCTGGGAGACCAGAAAGAAGCTCCGGGCTCCTGGCTTTGGCCTGGTACAGCCCTAGCCAATGCGGCCAGCTGAGAAGTGAACCAGCAGATAGAAGATCTCTCTCTCTCTCTCACTCTCCTTCTCTCTAACTCTGCCTTTAGAATAAATAAATCTTTTTTAAAAAAGGAGAAAGGAAAATCTCCCATTTTTCAGCACTGTGATATGTTTGGCAATAGTTTTAGGTGTTTTGATATAGTAATGTATTTTATCATGTGAGTATAAAGAAGTCTTGTCATGGGGCTGGCACTGTGGAGCAGCAGGTTAACACCCTGGCCTGAAGCACTGGCATCCCATATGGGTGCTGGTTCGAGACTCGGGTGCTCCACTTCTGATCCAGCTCTCTGCTGTGGCCTGGGAAAGCAGTAGAAGATGGCCCAAGTCCTTGGGTCCCTGCACCCCTGTGGGAGACCCAGAAGAAGCTCCTGGCTCCTAGCTTCAGAATGGTGCAGCTCTGGCCTCTGCGGCCAGTTGGGGAGTGAACCATCCGATGGAAGACCTCTCTGCCTCTCCTCTCTCTGTGCAACTCTGACTTTCAAATAAATAAATCTTTAAAATTAAAAGAAGTCCTATCGTTACCTTACTATAGAGATGAGGAAACTGAGGTACAGGGGAATTAGGCAACTTGCTTAAAATCCTAACCGGTGAGTGCAAGAGCTGAGCTGCAAACCCAGGTAGTCTGACATCAGACCTCTGTGTCTAAATGTGACCTCTACTATTGCTCCTCTCCTCCTGGCTGAAAACTTGAAAGAATAATAGTATTCACCTCACAGGGCTGCTGTGGAGATTAAATAGCCATTAGTCATCAGGAGCAGCAAGATCATTTTCTGACCAGTGAGCAGGTATTTAGAGTACATGCGACAAATAAAGTTCCAATTCTCAAGTTGATACACGCATTTTTGTTTATTTCAATAAATCCAAAGTGAAGTTTTCCACAAAAATAGTGCTGACATAATGCATTTATTCTTTCAGTGGAAAGAAGTTCTCTTAGTGTGTCTACACAAGAAGGGGTCAACTCTGACTTCACTTCCATAGCAGACTCCCAAATAGGATCTATAGGTTCACAGATCTAATAGCTCTTGGAATAGTTGTGTGCACTTGAACATGTGTGCACCTGTTCTGCCTGTCCTCTGCCCAACTTTACTTGTGTTAGTATTAGAAAAACAGCCCTGTGGGCTGTTCATCTACTAGGACACGTTGAGCCTTCATGCTCCACGTCAACACAATAGACTCCGTGTGGGAGAAGATTAAGTCTAGCAGAATCAATTCACTGTAATGAGTGGCCTCATAAACAATATTAGGAACATGGGACCTGTACTGGGTTCCTGTCATCTTCTTCTGTGGAAATTAATACTGCTCAAATAACTGTTACACTCACCTCTGGTTTCTATGCTAGCCCACTCTGAATATTCAAGGTATTAAACAGATGCAACATGCCCACATTCTGATGAGCAAACTGGAGAATGGTTCATTTATTTAAAACTCCATAATACACAGTAAACAAAAGGCTTAAGTTAGTCAAGCTCACAAACTAAGAAGTGAGTCAAATCAATATTTAAGCAAGCTTCCCTCTTGGGTTTGACATTTAAAAAAAAAGAAAGGGACATTAGGGGAACACATGTAGCTCCTTGTTGAATAACAACATGTAGGTAACATTCATTGGATCAACTCACTGTACCCTTATTTTTTTCCCACTCAGACTTCTAATCATTTATTAGCACCTAAAATGACTTCTTTAAATTGTGTTTTTAGGATTGAGGTGTTGAAAGTATTTTGCAGGACAACCCATACACAATTGGATTGGGTTTCTTTGTTCATGGGAAGAATTCAGGAGATAAACCGGGGTTCGTAAAAAGAGATTGTCTATAAAATGAGAAAGAGTATGGAGGGAATGCAGCTACTGATGAGAGAAACTATGCTTCAAGACTCTTAAGGGAAATAAGGCATAAACACACAGAAATCCAATAATGGGCACTCTGTGATCCTGACACAAAGACAGGCACCCAGTGCACATGCAGTTAAAGCCTTAATCGGTGGCTATGGGGAGAAGAGTATATGGTCTTGGTTTTAAAATAAGGATGATATTTTGGAAGAAGAAGGAACACTGAACATCTGTAAGAGGGGGTGGCTCAGGGCAAAGCCAGCAGCCTCATTAGATTGGAGCCAAGTGAGTATGGCTGGAAGGCCAGTGAGGAGTTAGCAGTGTAGGTTGCAGAAGGGAAATACATTGTTGGACGTACAAAGGATTAAAGCTGAGGGTAAACACTAGAGAAGTATAATAAATTAGAAGGTTATTAAAAGAGTCTAGGTTAGGCATGAAGGCTAGAACTGGGGTTAGCAGCAGTGGTGGTAGGGGAGCAGTGTTATGGCACAGTGGATTGGGTCGCCGCCTAAAACACCAGCATCCTATATTGGATCACAGGTTTGAATCTTGGCTGTTCAACTTTCAATCCAGCTCCCTGCTAATGCACCTGGGAATGTAACAGAAGATGGCTCAAGTCCTTGGGCTCCTGCCACCCACATGGGAGATCCGGATGGAGTTCTAGTCTCCTGGCTTCAGCCTGGCCCAGCCTTGGTCATTATGGCCATTTGGGAGGTGAACCAGTAGATGGAAAATTTTTATTTCTCTCTCTGTTTCTCCTTCTCTCTGTGTGTCACTCTGCCTTTTGAATACAAGTAAATCTTTGGGGAAAAAAGAAGTCACAGTTGGGGGAAGCATCATGGAGACAGACTTGTCAAACAAGCCAAAAATGATATTGCAAGGCACACGTAAGAAATACTCTTTCTCACTGCAACAACTTCTAAAGACTCTTTTGCAAAGGGAGGTCAATTATTCTATAACCATAAATGAAAATAAGACATTAGTTTGGGAAGCCACAATTGACTGAGTAGAGAAGTAAAATGAGCACGCATTGCCTTCAGGGGCTTCTAAGATTGTGGGAAGGATATGCATTGGTGAGACAGGATGCCAAAGTGTGGCAGCAGCAGCAGGTAGCACAGCTCGTAGTAGGCCATCAAATTTGAGATAGCCTCTTCTGTTGATGAACAGTGTTTTTTTTTTCCTTCATACTATTTGTGGAACTCTTACTTAGTGTAGGGTTAACTTTATGATCATTAGATAAACAGAAAGTATATCTTTATAACAATTTAGAGAGGGAATAAGAGAGGTAGGAGGAAGAAGAGTGGAAGCATGGGCGGGGGGAGGATGGGGGGGAAGTCTCACTATGTTCCTAAATCTGTATATATGAAATACATGAAACTTGTACACGTTAAATAAATTTTTAAAAAAATCTGAGACAGCACTGTGTTCCCCACTGACAGTCCCTTAGATGTCACATACTCTCACTCTTTGGCCAATTGCTTCCCAAGGACCCCATTTGTGCTTGATGACTCCATTATTAGCAGGGTGGTCTCAGCATTTACATTGTTTGAGATTATTAGAATTATAACATGGCAGATTGGAAATAACTTCAATGTTCACATGACAAAACCATTAGAAAGTTTTCTATAAAGTTCCCCACCAAGTCACATGGTGTGTTCCTGGATATCCCCAGTGAGGAGGAACTTAATTCCATCTTTGGCTTTGTCTTCAGTGTTAACTTCTTTTTACCAATCCTTCTGTAATAACTACTCTGTCAGTAACCACTATAGATGCTTTACTAATTAGACTTCACTGAATCTTTACAACACTGAATTTTACAGGTGAAGGAACTGAGGATTAGAGAAAGTGACTTGTTCAAAGTCACACAGCTAGTGGGTGGCAGAGCTGGAATTTAAACTCCTAAGCCACTGGACTCTGATGATCCCTTCACAAGAATGTGATCAAAGCCAAACTCTCCCTGTAAAAGCCACACGCTTCTCTTGGTCTCTCTTTCTCACTGTCCACTCTGCCTGTCAAAAAAAAAAAAAAAAGCCACACGCTGAGAGTTTGGGAGACAAGAAGACAACAGAGCAAATCCTTGAGAGAGAACACCTGTCCTTACCTTTTCTTCACTCTTCAGTACGTGACACTCAGCTTTTTACTCTCTCAGTGTTCACCCATGAGCCTTCTAATCCACTAAGTTGATTTCCACAGAAACTGCAAGACAGTCCTTAGAAGATAAGAAGTCCTTATCTTCTAAGAGCTCTGACTTCTGGAATGCTCCTCTTCCTTGAATGTCTGGGATGGTTCATAACAGCTGGACTGGGTCTTAAAGGAAGTGCTAGTCAGAAAATGGAGAAACCATGTATTCAAATTCCTACTCAACACTATCACTTACATGTCTAAGAAAGCAAATGTAAAATGTTTAACAAAAATTCTTCTTACATTATTCCACATACAAAAATTAACTCCAAATGGTTCTAAGACCTAAAAATAAGAACTAAAACTATGACTCTTAAAAGAAAACATAGGAAATTTTCATGACATTTGATTTGACAAAAATTTCTTGGCTATGACATCAGAAACATCGGGATAAAACAAAATAAATAACAGGAATAAAATAAAACAGGGAAATGGCATTTCATCCAAGTTAAAAACTCTTGTGTATTAAAGGCAACTATCAAGATAAAGACAAGGCAGAGAATGGAAAAATATTTGATAAAGGATTAAAATCCAGAATACATAAAGACATCCTACAACTCAACAACAAGAACAAAACAATCCAAATAAAAACTGAACAAAGAATTTTAGTGGATGCTTTACCTAAATAAGATATGGAAATGACTAATAGGCACATGAAAAGATGCTCAAAATCAGTAACAATTAGGAAGATTAGGAAAAATAAAATTGAAACCACAATGAGACACCACTTCTCGCCCATTAGGATGGATTATCAACAAAAATGGAAACTAACAATGGCTGGTGAGCAGGTAGTGAAATTGGAACCCTTGTACATTTCTGGTGTGAATGTAAAATGATGCAGTTGCTCTGGAAAACAGTATGGTGATTTGTAAAAAAAATTAAACATAAAACTACCAGGTGATCTGACAATCCCATTTCTGAGCATATACCCCAAAGAATTGAAAGTAGGTACTTGGACAGATATTTGTACATTCATGTCCACAGAAGCATTATTGAAATTTCCCCAAATATGAAAACAGTGCAAATGTTCATGTAAGGATGAACTGATGAACATTTACATACAATGGAATGTTATTAGTCTCCAAAATGATTTTTAAGTTCTGATACATGTTACCACATAGATGAAGACATTATGCTAAGTAAAATAAACCAGACACAACAGAAAAAAATATGTGTGACTCTGCGTACATGATGTATTTAGACTAATCCAATTCAGGGAATAAGAGTAGAATGATACTTATAAGAGGCCAGTGGGAGAACAAGTACATTCAACAATGTGCATATTTAATACTACTTAACTGTGCACTTATTAAAATGGTAAATTAAATGTTAAAATGGTAAGTTGTATGTATATATTACATATACTATATAAGTAATATATAATTTATCTATAATACACATACATATATATTATATATACATAAGATATATATATATATATACACACACAATAAAAGCAAAGCAAAACACGCAATCTTTGGCTTTCCACTCAATTTTTTTCCCTTCTAGAGTCTTCTCCAACTTGGTAAATGGCAGGTTCATTATCTCAGCTGATCAAGCCTAAAATTCTGGAGTCTTTCTTGATTCTTCTTTCACATCCTACATCCAGTCCATCAGGAAATCCTTCTGGCTCTACCTTGAAAATATTTCAGCATCTGATGATATCTTTCTTTAAAAGATTTTATTTATTTGAAAGGCCAAGTTAGAGAGAGAGAGACAGAGACAGAGGAAGAGAGATCTTCCCTCTGGTGGTTCATTCCCCAAATGGCTGCAGCTGCTAGGACTGAGTCAGGCTGAAGCCAGGAGCCAGGAGCTTCATCCAGGTCTCCCACATGGGGGCAGAGACCCAAGCACCTGGGCCATCCTCCTCGGCCTTCCCAGGAGCATCAGCAGGGAGCTGGATCAGAAACGGAGCAGCTGGGACTGCCACAGCGCTGGCCCCCAACCACTTCTTATCACTTACACTCCCATATTGTTGTAGATCTCCAACTAGTCTCTCTACTTATCACCTTGCTGCTTACAGTAATCAAAGTGATCCCTCTAAAACATAAATATGACAATGTCACTCTTCTGTTCTAAACTTGCCATTGGCTTACCACCTCACTTCATGTGAAAGTCAAAGTTCTTAGAATCATTTACAAGGCCCTGCATTGTTTAATTCCCCATGTTCTGGTTCCACGCTGACATCATCTCCTATTTTCTGTCCCCATTGGCTGTTCTAGCCTCGAGGGCCTCCTTGCCTTTCTTTGGATACACCAAGCACATCCCTACCTTCAGGGCTTTCCTTTTTGTTATTCCCAGAATCTTCATCTCCCAGATGTCCGATAGCCTTGCAACCCTTGCTTCTTTCAGATCTCTGCTCAAAAGCCACATTTAAGATGAGACCTTCCCTGACCTATTTTTTTAAAGATTTATTTGAAAGGCAAAGTTATGGAGAGGCAGAGGCACTGGTGGGAGGGGTGTTTTCCATCTGCTGGTTCACTCCCCAAATGGCTGCAATGGCCAGAGCTGGGCCAATCTGAAGCCAGGAGCCAGGAGCTTCTTCTGGGTCTCCCACGTGGGTGCAGGGGCCCAAGGACTTGGGCCATCTTCTACTGCTTTCCCAGGCCACAGCAGAGAGCTGGATCGGAAGTAGAGCAGCTGGGTCTTGAACCGATGCCCATATAGGATGCCAGCACTGCAGGCGGCAGTTTTACCCACTCTGTCACAGCACCGGCCCCTTCCCTGACTTATTTAAACTAGTAGCCTCACCCTACAATCACCTCCCCCATTCACCTACTGTTCTGTATCCTCTTTGTCTAAGTTATTTTTCTCCATTGCATATATCATCATCTAAATGACTAGGTATGATACATATATTGCCTGGCTTCAGCCTGGCCCAGCCAGCAGATGGAAGATCTCTTTCTCTCTCTAACTCTTACTTTCAAATAAATAAACAAATAAACAAATAAATAAATATAAAAGCCTGTAGGAAGAATTGTTCACAGGGTTTTATAATAATGGTATGAATAACAAAAGGAGGGCTGCAGAAAATGTATAGTAAGGATCTTCAAAAAGTTCATGGACATGCATATGCATATTAGAAGAAACCTACCCATAGATTTGAAAATTTTTTGTACTAAAAATAACTTAACTTTTAATCTAATGTTTCCAAGAACTATTTGCAGCACCCTCGTATTTGCTGAGATTGTGCTAGGCTTGGCTGAAATAATAAATAAATCCTCAAATCTCAGTAGCTTAGTGTAACGCTGCTTGATTTCCAGCCTACTAGAGTTCAGAGGCTAATAGTTCTGGCAACATGCCCCCAATTAACTTAAATGAGACTGAGAAATATGGGGAGCATCCGGAATGCTTGATGGGCACTGCTGACAATATCTCAGAGACTGTGGAGCATAGGCATGTTTTATAGCAGTTTTGAGAAGCTCAGAGACTAGAGTTGGGAACGAGGTTAAGTGCCTTATTATGGATTATTTCTATTGCCACATACATGGGGTTTATTAATAAGTCAATCTAAAAGAAAACCCCCTGGTTAGGTAGAACTCAACCTCAGGAAGAACAAAGAACACGTGGCTAAGAACATAATGGTACAATAATCAGGAGCCAGAGCAGGTGTCTGATGTAGCAGGGGAGATGCAACTTGGGACTCCCGCATCCCAGATCAGAGAACCTGGGTTTGTGTCCCAGCTCAACTCCTGATTCCAGCTTCCTGGTAATGCTCAACCTGGGAGGCCACGGGTCATGGATCAAGTAATTGAATTCCTACCACCCATGTAAGAGACACTGATTGAACGCCTGACTCGTGACTTTGGCCTGGCCTAGGCAAACTGTTGTGGGCATCTGGGGCAGGAATGAACAGATCAGAGCTCTCTGTCTCTGTCTTTCTGCCTTTCAAATACATTAAATTGATACATATTTTTAAAAATTGGGATCCAAGAAAGCAGGTGTGGTGAATCCTAAAAGTACTGAGGACCAGTGTGAGACTAGGGCAGGCTCTCTGATACCCAGAAGGTCACATTAAAAAGGAGCTCATCACGGGGCCAACGCTGTGGTGTAGCAGGTAAAGCCCTGGCCTGAAGTGCCAGCATCCCATATGGGCGCTGATTTGAGACCCGGCTGCTCCACTTCCAATCCAGCTCTCTACTATGGCCTTGGAAAGCAGTGGAAGATGGCCCAAGTCCTTGGGCCCCAGCACCTGCGTGGGAGACCCGGAGCAAGCTCCTGGCTCCAGATCAGCACAGCTCTGGTTGGTGTGGCCATTTGGGAAGTAAACCAGTGGATGGAAGACCTCTCTCTTTCTCTCTCTCTCTCCATTTCTTTCTCTCTCTGTGTAACTCTGACTTTCAAATAAGTAAATAAACCTTTAAAAAATAAAAAGGAGCTCATTTCACCAAGGGCACCATGTATAGCCACACAGGCTGCAGCTTGAAAAACTCCAGGAGTGCTATTAACCATTTGTATGAGATTCTTGTTTCTCACCTCCTGGGAAAAGAGCAGAGGCAAAGGGTGTTTGGAGGCCAGCCATCAGCAACCTACTGAAGGGTGGAGGAGCTGGTGGCAGCTAAGGCCCAAGTGTGGAAGGAGAGGGCCTCCATTCATGCACTAACATCTCCTTCATCAGGAGAGCCTCTGCTCCCTAGGCTTAGAGTCCTGGTTTATTGCGCATCTGAAGAAGGTTCCTTTAATAAATATTAGCCCCGCTTGTCTGCATTCAGGGAAACAGTAATAGTAGATTAGTGAAAAGGTCTCAAGTAGAGCAGGACAACTGATGTCCCCTGGTGGCGAGAACTGGTAGTGACAGCAGCCCTCCCAGATGGATTTTTTTTTTAAAGATTTATTTTATTTGAAAGACAGAGTTACAGAGAGAGATAGAGACAGAGAGAGAGGTCTTCCATCTGCTGGTTCACTCCCCAGATGGCTGCAATGGCCTGAGCTGTGCCGATCTGAAGCCAGAAGCCAGGAGCTTCTTCCAGGTCTCCCACGTGGGTGCAGGGGCCCAGGGTCATCTTCTACTGCTTTCCCAAGCCATAACAGAGAGCTGGATAGGAAGTGGAGCAGCCAGGACTTGAACTGGCGCCCATATGGGATGCCGGCGCTGCAGGCCAGGGCTTTAACCCGCTGCACCACAGCACTGCTCCCCCCACCCCCGATGTATTTTAAGAGGGAATGAGGGAGGTGAAATCTCAGAGCCAGGAAATCAGAGCACGTAGGAATTCTCTCCCATAAGGGTTGTTCTGTTGACAAATAAGCATTATCATCAAATGCCCTTTTTGGTGTACTATGCAACAAGTTCCCTGGCAATACCTTGAGTTACTGCAGCATTTTCTCTGTCGTTTCCCTTCTGTGGTAATTAACGAAGATTACTCTAGAACATGTTATAGATGTCAAAAGGCAAGTTTCTGCAGGCACTGAGCACAGAGCTGTGACTACACAAATTGTTACTTCCTGGAAAAAAGTGAAGATAATTCCTGCAAAATCAGAATTTAAAAATCCTGCAACCCCTCTATTTGTGACAGTCAGTAAAAATCATTAGTGACCAGGCCGGTGCTGTAGTGCAAGTAGGTGAAACTGCTGCCTGCAGTGCCAGCATCCCATATGGGTGCCAGTTCAAGTCCTCGCTGCTCCACTTCCAATCCAGCTCCTTGCTAATGTGCCTAGGAAAGCAGCAGGAGGATGGCCCAAGTGCTTTTCCCCTGCACCGATGTAGGAGACCCAGATGAAGGAAGAGGCTCCTGGCTCCTGGCTTCGGATTGGCCCAGCTCTGGCCGTTGTGGCCATTTGGGGAGTGAACCAGTGGATGGAAGATGTCTCTATGTCTCCCTCCCTCTCTCTGTAACTCCGCCTTACAAATAAAATATATAAGTATATTAAAGGAAAGAGAAATATTTGCTCCTAATTTTAAAAAGTCATTAGTGACACATTGCTTACCACAGATTTCTGACTGGCTTGGCATCAGGCAATACAGGATGCTTTCCTGCCCTCCAATATCATTTCTTAAAGGAACAGTTTTCTTTGAGGGTGTTTTTGCCACTTAAGGTATGTGTCCCTCAAATAGAATCAATGGGTGGCAGCTTTTGAGCAAAATATTTAAAATGCTTCTTATCAACCCTATGAGTTAGGGACCACCGAATCACTGAAACAGCATTTGCTATGGAGCAGTGTTTCCTCTATACGTTGCTAACAACTGGCCATTCAGTCTCCCTACAAACAGCCCTAGAAGCAAGGAAAGAGTTCACTCCCTCGAAAGACAGACCACTGCAATCCGAGCTTGATGAAAAACATAAACACCTGCAGGAATTGCATGCTAGCCAAGCGCAGCCCAGGAAGTGGGGGCACACGGCCAAGCCAGAAGGTTGTAACGGCACACCCTGGGAACCACGGAATATTATTTCACTTTATACACTTTTCCTTAGAAAAAGAGTGAAAGACAGGCGGGAAGCAGCTCAGCAGAAGGAAGAATGCCCACTCAACTCATCCCCAAGGTCAAGATATCATTACTCCTAATTTGGGTCAGAGTCACAACCTTCTTTCTTTTTGGTTTTCTGCACTTTTACTATGATGCATATAGGAGTGGAGTTTTTAAAATCTAGCACTCTTGGGATTCATTGGGATTCTAGAGTCTGTGGATTAGTTTTTGCTTTTCATATGTCCTGGAACATATCTTACCATAATATTCTGCATTTTTCTTCTTTTTTTTTTTGAGTCTTAAATCAAATATATGTTCACATTCTATTCATTGTGTCTCTTATCCTACTTTTTCTTTTTTTCATAAACTTTGTTTCTCCAGGCTGATGATTTCTTCTGACCTATTTCCCAATTCTATAATTATCTCATCAGTTTATTTTTCTCCAATGCACTTACCATCATCTAGTACTTGTGTTTAGCCTTCTATTAAGTACATCCATTAAATGCTCAATTGCTATATATATTATAAAGATTTATTTATTTATTTGAAAGTCAGAGTTACACAGAGAGAGGAAGAGAGGCAGAGCAAGAGAGAGAAAGGTCTTCCATCTGCTGGTTCACTCCCCAATTGGCCACAATGGCAGGAGCTGCACTGATCTGAAGCCAGGAGCTTCCTCCAGGTCTCCCACGTGGGTACAGGGGCCCAAACACTTGGGCCATCTTCTACTGCTTTCCCAGGCCATAGCAGAGAGCTGGATTGGAAGTGGAGCAGCCAGGACTCGAACCGGTGCCCATATGGGATGCTGGTACTGCAGGCGGTGGCTGTACCCGCTATGCCACAGCGCCAACCCCTGAATTGCTATATTTTTAATTCTACTAGTGCTACTTGATATTATGTTACTTTATGTTTTTATTTTCCTGAAGATATTTTGAAACTTATCCTTTACCTTTAGAACTATAAGAACCAAAGTGAGGGAAGCAGAGCAAGATGGAGGCTAAGTAGCTTAAGCCACTGCCTTATGGGAGCTGGTTTGTGTTCTAGCTGCTCCACTTCCCATCCAGCTCCCTGCTAATGCACCTGGGAAAGCAAAGGAGGAGGACCCGAGTGGTTGGGCCGCTGCAGTCATATGGGAGACCCAGATGAAGCTCTTGGCTCCTGGCTTCATATCAGCCCAGCTACAGCAATTGCAGCCATTTGGGGGGTGAACCAGTAGATGGAAGATTCTCTCTCCCTCTCTCTCCCTCTCCTTCTCTCTCCCTCTCTCGTAAGTCTTTCAAATAAATAATTTTTTTAAAAAAAAGGAAAGATGGAGGCTGAGTAAAACACTCCAACGATCTCCCTATGGAGATTTAAGCATCTATTCACCCATCAATTACCTTCAAAACAGCCAAGGAAGTCAGGTGGCAGATCACGGTTCCTGGTTTCAGTATAATCATAAGAAAGGATGAATTGAAGAATGCCAGGAGGAAAGAGTTATCATATCACCCTTCCCTTGGCTCCAAATAGCTCAGACTACACCTGGGAGAGGGAGAAGGAATACAGGCCAGACCTTGACTTGAAACCTAGGACTAGGGCTGCTACAGTGATCTAAGGCTGCCAGAACTGGACAGGATCCTACGGCCACTTCCTCAGAGTTAGTATCTGTAGACTGAGCCTTTGGCCAAGGGTCTACCTTCAACATCCTGCCCTCAAACTCCAAGAGACAGTGGAGCAAGACCCCAGCAGCTGGGAAGAAGGCTGATCAAGTGAACATAGGGGTTTGCCTTGAAGCTCAGTTCCAGGCCTGCCATGGGGAGACCCAGAAACAGATAAACCCCAAAGACCTCTAGCCTGAGGACAGCATGCACAGAGGTAGCCTCTAGATCTTTCTGGGCCCAGGCAGAGAGCTCTCCATAATGGAACTGACTTGTTTCAGCCTGTATACACGACCAGCATCAGGCAGGCCTGGTGTACACCCTGAGACTGCACTACTTGGGGCCCAGTCACTGTGAGACTCAGGTGTGACCTAGCTAGTGTGTCAGCCCGGATGCTGAAGGACCTCGTTCACCACCCCTCCCCCAGCCTGCAGCAGAGACAGAACAAGACTGTTGCAGATGAACAGGGTGGAAAACTGAATTGAACTTAGGGTTTTGCTTTGAAGCCCAGTGCCAATCTCACTGCCTGGAGACTCAGCAGCATGCATCCTCAAGACAATACAGGATCTGTTGCTGCCAGACTCAGGTGTGACCCAGCTTAGCGCCATCCTGGGTGGCCAAGGGACTGTCTTTACCACCCCTTACCCTACTGTAGGCAGACAGTGAGGAGCAAGACTTGGGCTGCTGGGGAGTAGGGCACAAAAGTGAGCAGAGGACCATGTCTTAAATATGGTGAAATCACCACAGGCAAGTACTAGCAATTGTTGTCCCCAAGCCATTCATTGCCTGCAGAGCCCCTGGGCCTGTCCCAGTCTCAAATGGAGACATGTGGCCCTGGTCAATTGGACTTATATCCCTAGCAGCAACACCTGTGGTTGGTTGCAGCAGCCTCAGGCTACACACACACAAAATGAAGACAGCCTCCAAGAACCATTAAATGAACAAATACTCAAATTGAATGTTGTTTGTGGCTGGCACTGTGGCATAGTAAGCTAAGCCTCTGCCTACAGTGCTGGCATCCCATATGGGCATGGATTCATGTCCCAGCTGCTCTTCTTCCCATCCAGCTCTTTGCTATGGCCTGGGAAAGCAGTGGAAGATAGCCCAAGTCCTTGGGCCCCTGCACTCATGTGGGAGACCCACAAGAAGCCCTGGCTTCTAACTTCGGATGGACTGAGCTCTGGTCATTGAGGCCATTTGGGGAGTGAACCAGGAAGACCTTTCTCTCTGTCTCTCCCTCTCTCTGTGTAACTCTGCCTCTCAGGTAAATAAAATAAATCATTAAAAAAGAGAAATTAAAAAAAATCGTAGGTGTTCTTGAGTGCAAAGACAGGAATAGAGGCTTAGACAACTTATTAAGTGAAATAATAGCTGAAAATCTCAGTTTGGAACAAAAGTTGTACAAGAGTTCCATAAGGGCCCCAGGAAGGCATGACCAGAAAAAGTCCTCACATTATAGTCAAACTCAAAAGTGCCCACACAAAGGGAGAATTCTAAAATTTGCAAGGGAGAAGTATCAGGTCCTATGAGAAACAGAAATCTTAGGGGCCAGGATACAAGGGCACAATATATTCCACATTGTAAAAAAAAAAAAATAGGGGTCAGTGCCATATTATAGCAGATAAAGCCACTGCCTGTGATGCTAACATCCTATATGGACGCCGGTTCAATTCCCGGCTGCTCCACTTGTGATCCAGCTCAATGCTAATATTCATAGGAAAGCAGTGGACTATATATCAAGTGCTTGGGCCCCCGCACCCACAAGGGAGACCTGGATAAGCTCCTGGTACTTGGCTTCCGCCTGGCCTGGCCATTGCAGCTAACTGGGGAGTGAGCCAGTAGAAGGAAGATTGATCTCTCTCTCTCTCTCTCTCTCTGACTTTCAAATAAATTAAATAAATCTTTAAAAAAGAAAGAAAATAACTGACATCCAACACTTTATCCAGCAATGTTATCTTTCATAAATAAAAGGGAAATAAAGAATTCCCAATACAAGAAAAAGTTGAGGGGATTCATCTGAGCAGCCTAAACTTACTGTAGATGCCTAAGAGGGCCCTACAGACAGAGTAAAAGGAAAACAACAAACCTCATGGAAACAGGTGAAAGTATAAAATCCACTAGAAATAGATTAAGGGGCAATCAAAATAAAACAATTTTTTTTGACAGGCAGAGTGGATAGTGAGAGAGAGAGACAGAGAGAAAGGTCTTCCTTTTTGCCGTTGGTTCACCCACCAATGGCCGCTGCGGCCGGCGCGCTGTGGCCGGTGCACCGCGCTGATCCGATGGCAGGAGCCAGGTACTTCTCCTGGTCTCCCATGGGGTGCAGGGCCCAAGGACTTGGGCCATCCTCCACTGCACTCCCTGGCCACAGCAGAGAGCTGGCCTGGAAGAGGGGCAACCGGGACAGAATCCGGCACCGAGACCGGGACTAGAACCCGGTGTGCCGGCACCGCTAGGTGGAGGATTAGCCTATTGAGCCGCGGCGCCGGCCAATAAAACAAATTTTTAAAAAGATAGAAATAAGTCATTACATATCAATAATAATCTTGAATGTACATGTATATGTACATATACAACAGCTTTACCTGCTATGCCACAGCATTAGCCAATCATCTAAGATCTTGAACCAGACAATGCAATATCACCTCTTTTATTCAACAAAGTATGAGAAGTTTTATTCAGGGCATCAGCACTGTGGTGTAGGAAGCTAAGCCTCTGCCTGCAGTGCCAGCATCCCATATGAGCACTGGTTCTAGTCCCGGCTGCTCCTCTTCCAATCCAGCTCTCTGCTATGGCCTGGGAAAGCAGTGGAAGATGGCCTAAATGCTTGGGTCCCCCCACCTGTGTGGGAGACCAGAGGAAGCTCCTGACTCCTGGCACAGCTCCAGCCATGTGGCCATGCTGGGAATGAACCAGTGGATGGAAGATCTCTCTCTCTCCCTCTCTCTCTCTCCCCCCCTTCTCTCTCTCTCTCTCTCTCTCTCTCTCTCTCTCTCTCTGTAACTCTACCTCTCAAGTAAATAAAAAAAAATTTTAAAGTTATATCCAGAGCCATTAGGCAGGAGAAAGAAAGAAAAGGCACATAAATAGAAAAGAAGAAAGTCAAATTGTCACTGTTTGCAGATGACATGATTCTATAGAGAGAAATCTGAGGAATCATCCACCAAAAGACTATCAGAACTGATAAATTTAGTAAAATTGCAGGATGAAAAATAGATACACAGGGATTGGCATTGTGGCACAGTGAGTTAAGCCATTGCCTGCAATGTCAGCATACTGTATGAGCACCAGTTTGAATCTTGGCTGCTCTACTTCCAATTCAGCTCCCTGCTAATGCACCTGGGAAAATCAGTGGAAGATAGACCAAATCACTGCCACCCACATGGGAGACCCAAATGGAGTTTCAGGCTCCTGGCTTCAGTCTGGCCTAGCCCTGGCCATTGTGGCCATTTGGGGAGTGAACCAGTGGATGGAAGATCTCTCCCTTTCTCCCCTTTTCTCTCTCTCTTTCTCCCTCTCTCTCTGTAACTCTGTATTTCAAATAAATAAAAAAAATACAAAAAATTAGTAGCATTTTATACAGAAATAACCAACATATTGAGAAAGGTATTATAAGAGCAATTCCTTCATAATAGCTACAAAAATAAAATATTTTGGAATAAATTTAACCTTAAGTAAATTTAAGGATACGAAAGACTTCTACAATGATAATTAGAGAATATAGATGAAAGAAACTGAAGAAGACACCAAAAAATAGAATGACATCCCATGTTAATGATTTGGAAGAATGAATATTGTTGGCCGGCGCCGTGGCTCAATAGGCTAATCCTCCACCTGCAGCGCCAGCACCCTGGGTTCTAGTGCCGGTTGGCACGCTGGGTTCTGTCCCGGTTGCTCCTCTTCCAGTCCAGCTCTCTGCTGTGGCCCGGGAAGGCAGTGGAGGATGGCCCAAGTGCTTGGGCCTTGCACCCGCATGGGAGACCAGGATAAGCACCTGGCTCCTGGCTTCGGATCAGCGCAGTGTGCCGGTCACGGTACGCCGGCCACAGCAGCCATTGGGGGGTGAACCAACAGCAAAAAGGAAGACCTTTCTCTCTGTCTCTCTCTCTCACTGTCCACTCTGCCTGTCAAAAATAAATAAATAAATAATTTTAAAAAGAATGAATATTGTTAAAATGTCCATATTAGCTACAGATTCAATGCAATTCCCATCAAAATACTTATGATATTCTTCACAAAACTAGAAACAATTGTAAAATCCATATGGAAATACAAAAGAACCCAAATAGCCAAAAACAAAACAAAATTGGAAGCACCACAATACTATAGTTAAAAACAGTGTATTTCAAGATATCCTATACAAATATTGTAACCAAATCAGCATGGTACTAGCACAAAAATGGACCCATAGTTCAATGGAACAAAATAGAGATCCCAGAAATTAATCCATAGACCTACAGCCAACAGATCTTTCACAAAGGCACCAAAAACATGCCCTTGAGAAAGGACAGTCTCTTTAATAAATTGTGCTGAGGAAACTAGATATCCATATGCAGAAGATTTAAACTTGACCTCCTATCGCTCACTCTACGCAAAAATCAATTCAAAATGGGTTGAAGATCTTAATATAAGACCTGAAGCTATGAAACTAGCAGAAAACATAGGGGAAACATGTCAAGGCATTGGAATGGACAATAATTTTATAAATAAGACCTCAAAAGCACAATAGGACAAGTGGAAAAATAGACAAGTAGGATAACATCAAACTAAGAAGCTTCTGCACATCCAAGGAAACCATCAACAGAGTGAAGAGAGAACAGAATGGGAGAAAATATTTGCAAACTGTGCATTTAACAAAGGACTAGTATCCAGAATATAAAAGGATCTAGAAAAAAAACCTCAATAACAAAAGGAAATGGGCAAAGAATCTGAACAGATATTTCCCAGAAGAAATACAAACAAAAAGAGGGAAAAAAAAGCCCAATGTCACTAGCTGTCAGAAATATCACAGTGTAGTATCATCTCACTCCAGTTAGAATAGCTGTTATCAGACAAAAAGTAAATGCCAGCAAAGATAAGGTGAAAAGGGAATCCTTATACACAGTTGATAAGAGTGCAAATTAGTATAGTCATCATGGAGAATAGCATGGAGACTCCTCAAAAAACTAAAAATAAATCTTCCATGTGATACAGCTACCCCACTTCAGGGTATTGATCTGAAGGAAATAAAACCAGCATATGAAAAAGATATCTGTGCTCCCATGTTCATTATTGCAGCATTATTCACAATAGGTCAGATATGGAATCAACCCAGATGTCTATTGATTGATGAATGGATAAAGAAAACATGGCATATATGCCAAATGATATATTATTCAGCTGTAAACAAGAAGGAAATCCTGACAATTGGGCAAAATCGATGCAACTGGAGATTATATGTTAAGAGAAATAAGTTAGATACAGAAAGGTAAATACCCCATGCATGTTCTCTCTCCTGTGGAAGTTTAAAAAAATAATTGATCTGGACTTCGAATAGTGATTACTAGAGGTTGGGAAGGGTGGGAGGAGGGGGACAGAGGACTGCTGGATAATGGGTACTAAAACACAATGAGACTGCTATAGTTCACAATAATGCATTCTATGCTGTTAAAAGAACTGGAAGATAGGAGATGGCAGGTTCCACACATAGACAAGGAGATAGGAAGTCTTGTTGCCTGGTTTGTTTGGTAAACATGTATAGACATGTGCATTGGAATATTGAAATGTATCTCATAAAACTATATAAGTATTTCCAAAAAATCAACAAAATATTTTTAAAAGAACCATGGTGATTAGAATGCCATAAACAGGAGTGTCAATTTGTAAAGTCAACAACAGGAGTCACTGTGCACTTACTCCTCATGTAGGATCTCTGTCCTTAATGTGCTGTACATTGAGACTTAATGCTATAACGAGTACTCAAACAGTATATTTCACTTTGTGTTTCTATGGGGGTGCAAACTGTTGAAATCTTTACTTAATGTATACTAAACTGATCTTCTGTAAAAAAAAAAAAAAGAAAAGAAAAAAAAAGAAATTATCAACTCCCAACTTGACTCTCACTGGGATTAAACATGACAATAGGTCTGATCTGATTTCATCATCATTTAAAAAATCATCTATTATTTTTCACTTTATGTTTCTGTGTGGGAGCAAACTGTTGAAATCTTTACTTAATGTATGCTAAACTGATCTTCTGTATATTAAGATAATCGAAAATGAATCCTCATGTGAATGGAAGGGGAGAGGGAGTGGGAAAGGGGAGGGTTGCGGGTGGGAGGGACATTATGGGGGGGGAAGCCATTGTAATCCATAAGCCGTACTTTGGAAATTTATATTCATTAAATAAAAGTTAAAAAAAAAGAATCTGTATCATAATTCTGATGTCTGAGGTCATTGGGAATTTGTTTTCATTGTATAATTATTTTTCTGGCTGCCACTTAAAATTTATTTTCTCCTTGTGTGCCTAGTTATCTCTGACTATGTACTGACATTGAAAAAATCATTTCAAGACTGATTTAAGGGCTGGGAAGACAGAATCTTCCTGCAAAAAGTATTTATTTTGCTTTTAGCAAATGCCTGGGGATATTACCTTTTAAAGACCACTTTAAAATATTTATTTATCGCTGGTGCCACGGCTCAACAGACTAATCCTCTGCCTGTGGCGCCGGCACACCAGGTTCTAGTGCCGGTCGGGGCACTTGGTTCTGTCCCGGTTGCCCCTCTTCCAGGCCAGCTCTCTGCACATGGCCCGGGAGTGCAGTGGAGGATGGCCCAAGTGCTTGGGCCCTGCACCCCATGGGAGACCAGGAGAAGCACCTGGCTCCTGCCTTCGGATCAGTGCGGTGCGCCAGCCGCAGTGCGCCAGCCGCGGCGGCCATTGGAGGGTGAACCAACGGCAAAGGAAGACCTTTCTCTCTGTCTCTCTCTCTCTCTCACTGTCCACTCTGCCTGTCAAAAAATAAATAAATAAATAAAATATTTATTTATTTGTATTGATTTGAGGGGGAGGAAGAGATAGAGAGTGAGGAAGGGAGGGAGGCAGCAACACACACACAGAGAAGCAGGAATAGAAGGAAGAAGGGGAGGATGGGGGAGGAGGAGAGAGGGGAGGGAGGTTGAGAGAAGAGGGGGGAGGGGAGGAAAAGCAGGAGAAGGAAGGGTAGGAGGACGGGGGGGGGAGGGAGGAAGAGGAGGGGAGGGGAAGGAGAGGGAATAAGTGAGAGGAGGGGGAGAGGGGGGGAAGCAATAGGAGAGAGGAGGAGGGAGGGGGAGTGGAGAGAGAAGGGGAGGGGGAGAGGAGAGATGAGGGGGAGAAGGAGAAGGGAGGAGGAGAAAGGGAGGAGGGAGAGGAGGAGTGGGAGAGGAGGGGGAGGAGGGAAAGGAGGAGAGAGAGGGGAGGAGGGGGAGAAATGAGAAGAAGAATCCCATCTGTTGGTGGTTCACTCTCGAAATCCCTGCAATGCCCCTGGGCCAAAGCAGAAGCTAGGAGGCAGAAACTCAATCGAGGAGTCCCATGTGACTGATAAGGGCCCAACTACTTTAGCCAACAGCTGCTGCTTCTCATAATTTCCGTTGGCAGGAAACGTGAATTGGGGCGGGAGGGCGGGTAGAGCTGACCTGAACCCAGGTACTCTGAGATAACATGCAAGTGTCCCAACTGTAGTCCTAATTACTAGGCTTAAAACCTGTCCCTTTCAAAGACCTCCTTAAACCAAGTTCAAGGCTTGATGGTCCTTGGATCACCCAGATGATGGGTAGCTATGCTGCAAGTCCATGCAGAAGCTCGTGACTTCTGGTTCACTTTTTAAAAGCTGTCCTCATTTGGAGCAGTTCATTCAAATTCCCTATCCTGCCACCAGGAGAAACAGAGATGTGCATCACTTATCTAACTTCCTTCCTTTTCCCCACTCTCTTCCTTCTAGTTCCTCTTTCACAAAGTAACTGGAAATTTTTTCCTAAGATACCACAATGATTGTGCCATTACCCTGTACAAGTCCCTCAAAAACTTCTTGTTGTCTCTAATATAGAAATAAAATCCCTTATTTCAACAATCAGGTACCAATCTTTCTTACTTCACTAACTCACTTGACAAGGATTTATTGTGCAGTGAGTCTGTGGCCCTCAATGGGGCCAGATGATGCCTATTCTCCTGCCTCTTAACTGCTTTGGTCCCGTGTCTGACCTCCCAACTCACACTCCAACGAAACTGCAATGCCTACTGCCATGTGGCACGCCTGCATCAGAACACAGATGGGCTAACCACCAGGTCAATGTTCTTTCCCCTACACTGTGGGGAAAACAAACCATCACAGAAGATGGCGCTGGCGGCCACAAGCGACGTGTAACCGAGTGACCAGGAAATGATGGCAGGGAGCAGCCACAGAAGTACTCTGCCCAGCAACCTGCACCTATAGGCAGACTAAAGAAATGCCCTCTGAGCTGATTGGCTAAAGCCCCTATATAAGCTGCTGCACTATCTGAAATAAATGAGTTTGCGAGCTGCTAGCCACTGGCTTGCTTCTGCCCAGCTCCCAGTGTCCGTGTGGTGAATGCGCCTTCTTACCCCCAGCCACCACGGGAGGACCCAAATGAGACAACATCACACCATGATCCTGGATTTTGGTTTAAGTCTATTCAATCTGGATACTGATAGTTACTATAATAAATCAGACAAATTCTCACCAAGAACAAATTATAGTGGCATTTTCATATTTCTCATTGACTATTGGGCTATTTACCACTTACATCTGAGCTCTGGAGGTGGATCTATGATTGCCACCAATTGCATGTCTATCCTGATAGTCATAAAGGCACCTAGGATCAAAACTATGGGCTTCAGACTTGTTTTCCCTAATAAATGAGCGGCTGATTGTTTAATTTGATGACAGGGTTCTGGGAACAACCTGCTTCCAAGCAAATCTACTTCCACCAGCAGGTGGTTGCCTGAAATACCAGTCAAAGCTCATTCACTGGGAAGGGCATTTCATGCAGTGATGAAGTTGCTGCTTAGAACGCCAGAATTCCATATCAGAGTGCTTGTAGTCCTGGCTATTCCACTTCTGATTCAGGCAACCACTTGGAAGGATTTGGCTAGAGAAGACATGGGCTTGCTTTTCTGAGCTCCAGCAGGTGTGATTGGTGGGAGTTGGGGTGTGCAGTTGAGATGAAGCCCTATTCTTTTTTTTTTAAAGGCAGAGTTACAGACAGACAGATGTGAGAGAGAGGTCCTCCATCCACTGGTTCGCTCCCCAGATGGCTGCAATGGCCGGAGCTATGTTGATCCAAAGCCAGGAGCCAGGAGCTTCTTCCAGGTCTCCCATGTGGGTGCAGGGGCCCAAAGATCAGAGCCATCTTTCACTGCTTTCCCAGGCCATAGCAAAGAGCTGGATCAGAAGTGCAGCAGCCGGGTCTGAACCAGCACCCATATGGGATGCCAGCACTGCAGGTGGCAGCTTTACCTGCTAAGTACGCCACAGCACCGGCCCCTGAATCCCTATTCTTAAGGCTGTCTGTTACTACAGTGCTCAGATGCCTTCATTTCAAGGTCTGTGCATTCATCCTCAGGGACTAAGGCTACTGTGGCCTCCTTGGTGTGGTATAGGCGGGGTGTAGTACAGGCCTAAAGTGATGTGTGCCAGCTGATAAATTGCAAGGACATCAAGTGACTTAATCACAAGTCCCCTCCCTGCCCTGCTCCTGGATAAGGCCCAGTGTCAAACAATTCCCCTTATCATATTCACCAGGTGCAGTTTCTTATCTCAGCAATGGCTTTGTTCCTGAAAGCTTGGACCCTGTCCTGGGTGCCAAATCAAAATAACAAAGACAAGGTTTGCAAGTAAAAAGGAAACAAGTAGCTTAATCTATTGATAGCTGAGATAGTAGCCAATAGCAATCTCAAGAACTACCCCCCATAGGGGCTGTCACTGTGGCTTGAAGGGATGGGTGCAAGTTCCTGTCCTGGCTGCTCCACTTCCGATCCAGCTCTCTGCTGTGGCCTGGGAAAGCAGTAGAAGATGGCCCAAGTCCTTGGGCCCCTGCACCCACGTGGGAGACCTGGAAGAAGCTCCTACTTCCTGGCTTCAGATCAGCGCAGCTCCGGCCTTTCTGGCCATTTGCGGAGTGAACCAATGGATGGAAGACCTTTGTCTCTCTCTCTCTGCCTCTGCCTCTCTGTAACTCTGCTTTTGAAATAAATAAATACATCTTAATAAATAAATAAAATCTTAGTGAGGACAGTTTGGGGCTTTTATTGAAGCTGCAGAGAAAGTGAGGGGTGCAGTGGAGGAGGGGCTCTGGTTTTACAGTAAATGTGGCCGCAATAGCAGATCTTCTGAGTGCCTTTGATAGAGGCCAAAACCAGTCAGCCATGCACGAGGTTTGCCACAAGTTTGTACTCAGTCCTTGAGAAGGTGTGCAGATGGGGAGACTGATCCTTTCTTGGACCAGGTTGCTTTGTTTTGGCTGTCTGTAAGGGAAATCCAGATAAGAAGGAAAGCATTCCTATTGCCAGGGTGAAAGGGAAAGCCAAGCAGTTGGCCGTGATTCACAACATAACAAGGTACTTTGCCACAGTGACCTGAAAAACATCATTGGTGAGAATTAGAGTAAAGCTGTGCACTGTGGCAACCTGCCACCTGGGATTTGCTTATGGCAAGAACCAACTCCTGTCATTTTTATATCAGCTTGTACCCGGTTACATACTCCCCACTCTCAGTGTTTCACCTTCCATTGCTATGGGAGACCATGCGATGACTCATCTGGCTGCCTCACCTGGTATCAGGGCAATAAGGAGGGGGTTGGGAATGGAATGGAAACCTTTGACATTGTGAAATACAATTGTGAGAACTTTTTCAGTTCTCTTCTTTAAGAGAGAGCAGGTACATAACAAAGATTTTAAGCTCCAGGTAAAATCCCAATACAGTTAACCATGAGTGGCAATCTTAACTTTAAAGTTTCTTTAAAAACTGACCTGATTCCAAGTGGCATCCAGGAGAATAAATTTGAAAACTAATTTCCAACTCCTTGGAAGAGGAGAGTTTGATGACCCAGATGCCATCGCAGCCTGATGGACTGTCTCTTAAGTTTATCGATCTTTAATTTTTATGTGGGATGAGGCATCAACCTAAGCACACCAGGAAGAATAGGTCATTAAACAGATATCATCTTGTTCTGTTAAAATACCAAACATCCTAGCTAGTTAGCAGCTCTTTCAGTAGTGGTGCACTGTAGTGCTGGTAGCCCTGGAAGAGTTTTCTGATAGTTCTCATCAGATAATTGTGCATACTAAGCCTTTCTTTGTAACTTCTCAGCTTTATACATTTTAGTTTACAGTTGACACCAGTGATGCTCTCTTAACTTTTATATTTCTCCTTGTCATCCTTTTTTTTTTCTCAAAAATATCACTGATGAATTATCCTGTACCCAGGTTCCATTTGTTTCTTGTAGTCAAGATGGACTTTGTCTTGGTTGTGGGTCTGATTTGGTCTCCAAATCAGTCAGGAGAAAGTGATTGACAAGTAAGAGTCAATGTCAAAAACCTTTTTTTTTTTTTTTGACAGGCAGAGTGGATAGTGAGAGAGAGAGACAGAGAGAAAGGTCTTCCTTTGCCGTTGGTTCACCCTCCAGTGGCCACTGCGGCCAGTGCGCTGCGGCCGGCGCATCACACTGATCCGAAGCCAGGAGCCAGGTGCTTCTCCTGGTCTCCCATGCGGGTGCAGGGCCCAAGCACTTGGGCCATCCTCCACTGCACTCCCGGGCCACAGCAGAGAGCTGGCCTGGAAGAGGGGCAACGGGACAGAATCCGGAGCCCCGACCGGGACTAGAACCCGGTGTGCCGGCGCCGCAGGCGGAGGATTAGCCTAGTGAGCCACGGCGCTGGCCTCAAAGAGGTTTTAGGAGAGGTGTCCTTAGACTAACTTCACCTGGAGTCCATTGTTAAAATTAACCTTATCAGTCCCATGGGTGACAGTCATCATCTCAAAGGGTCAGGCCAGCATTATCTTGCTGACATGTGTTCTGTAGAATTACTGACAGGCAATAGGCATAAAGCTCAAAAGAGAGAATACAGAACAAATCAACAGGAGTATAAAAAATCAAGTCTGCATCTTAAAAACAATAACCAGAGTCACAATCTAATAGCATGTATTATTTGTTGATTGCTTGCACTAAGTACAGTAACAAAAATTGCTTTCTTATGTAATAATCTAACAATCAAAAACCTCTCAAAGTTCAAAAGCCAATCAGAGACAGACTTAGGCATTTTAAAAACTATAGTGTGTAGTCTTTTGAAGTTTTAAGGCTGACTAAGTTTTAAGTGACAGCTTTGTTCACTCATGGTAAGGCTGGAACCCTTGAAGTCAGGTGGCGTGTGCATAATTTTTAGATAGGCCAGTGTTTTCGACTATATCCTTTTATGTTGAGGACAGATTTTTTACTGAGTTCATGCAAATAATCATATTGCCATTAAAAACCTCATAAAAGTATTTGAATTTTGGACAGATTCAATAAGGAGAGAAAGGCAGGTACTTTTATTTCTGTTTATAAAACTATACCAAAACACTGTAAACCATAGAAATTACCGGAAAATCTTTAAGCCCAGCAGACAAATCATTTAAGTGTAGAACCAATAATGTTTTAAGTAAGGGAGATAGAAACCCACAAATCTGATCAGTTTATTGAGTCTCATGTAATTATACTTTTTGTCTTGCTTGATCTCCATTAGCAGTTTTTTGAATCCCTCAGTTTTCCTCCTCAAAGTTCTTGCAAATTTTAGTCTATTGATTGTCAGAAACATGCATTTAAAGTATATCTTAGACTCCTTTTTGATTGTGAATATTTTCAGAGAAGAACCAGAACTGTGGATGACAAAAGATTTAAAACTATCATGATTAAAATTTGAATAACAGTTCTGCAAGTAAGCAAGGAGATTTAGTTATTTTTTATTGCTTATAGCATTTAAAAAAGAACAGCAGAGTTTTGAAAATGATTTTTATCCAATCAGGCTTTTGGGCCTGTGATAGGACTGGTATTTTATATATATATATATATATACACACACACACACACACACATATATATATTTAACATTTTGCCACATTCACTTCAAAATAGACATTGTATACATATATATACACACACATATATATATATACACACACATATATATATACACACATATATACTATTTTTTTGAAAATACAGATATTAATATCATAGAGTGAGAGATTCATGACAATGATCATAACATGGGGAAAGAAGAGGATATTGTCATTTACATGGTATGATTCACTAAAGCAATTTATTAACATTCACAAATAAGAGAAAGCATGATATTTATCTTTCTGGGTTTGGTTTATTTTGTTTAGCATTGCAGACACTTTGTTGCAAATGTCAGGATTTCATTCCTTTTTTATGGCTGAGTAATATTCTACTTTGTATATATATCACATTTTCTTGATCCAGTCATCAGTTGATGGACATCTAGGTTATTTCCATATATTTGCTATTGTGAATTGAGCCGCTATAAACATGAGAGTGCAGTTATGTCTTTCATATGCTGCCTCACTTCCATTGGATATATTCCTAGGAGTGAGATAGCTGGGTCATGTGATATATCCACTTTTAGTTCTCTGAGGAGTCCCCATATTATTTTCCATAACAGTTGTGCCACTTTGCATTCCTATCAATAGTATATTTGTGTGCCCTTTTCTCCACAACCTCATTGCATTTCTTATTTTTTTATAATAGCCATTCTAACTGGAGTGAAGTGATACTTCACTGTGGTGTTTACTTGCATTTCCCTGATGGCTAGTCATCCTAAGCATTTTTTTCATGTGTCTGATGGCCATTTGTTTTTCATCCTGTGAAAAATGCCTGCTCATATCCTTTGCCCATTTCTGAGCTAGATTGGTTGTTTTGTTGTTGAGCTTCTTATATATCCTGCATATTAATCCTTTTTTTTTGACAGGCAGAGTTATACAGATAGAGAGAGAGAGAGAGAGAAAAAGGCCTTCCTTCCTTTGGTTCACCCCCCAAATGGCCACCATGGCCGGTGCGCTGAGCTGATCTGAAGCCAGGAGCCAGGTGCTTCTCCTGGTCTCCCATGCAGGTGCAGGACCCAAGCACTTGGGCCATCCTCCACTGCACTCCTGGGCCACAGCAGAGAGCTGGCCTGGAAGAGGAGCAACTGGGACAGAATCCGGTGCCCCAACCAGGACTAGAACCTGGGGTGCTGGTGCCACAGGTAGAGGATTAGCCTAGTGAGCCATGGCGCCAGCCATGCATATTAATCCTTTATCGGATGCATAGTTTACAAATATTTTTCCCATTTTTGCCAGCTGTCTCTTCACTTTCTTTGTTTTTAAGATTTATTTATTTATTTTGAAACTTAGAGCTGCAGAGAGAGGGAAAGAGAGAGAGAGAGAGAGAGAGAGATCTTCCATCTGCCAGTTCACTCCCCAGATGGACACAATGGCCAAAGACTGAATTTGAAACTTCGAATCTGAAAAAGCCTATTAAAGATATCAAAAGCCTAAAAAGTATCTGGTCAAAAGAGGATCCCCAATCACTATGAAAAACAATAATCATCCATTCAATTAGGGTGATTTAACCACAAGTATAGACCACATTTAATTACAATTACAAAGCTATTACTTAAATATTTTAAAGTATGTAGATATAAAAAACTTTTAAGAATCAGCTTTTTCAAAAAAAAAAAAAGGAATCAGAACTTAACAAAGACATAACAGAAGAGATCATCCTGAGAAAATATAAGACCTTTTTTTTTCCACCTTGGTCAGTCACCAAAAAGGCAAAAAACAAAAACCTCTTGAGTTATCTCATTATTTGCATCTCATTAGCTGGATCAATGTAAATACATCAAGAAAACCCAGAAATATAGAATCAGATTATCCTGCTATACTAGGCTTTTAAAATAAATATTTTTGTGTCAGATGGTCATAACAGCATCTGGTCCAAGGAGAAAGAATGAGCTTACAAGAGCCAACAGGCAAGTTGAGAGAGTCACTCATTAAATGGAAACTGTGAAAAAGGAGAAGCTGCAGTTTAGAAGCTTAACAAACATATTTTTAAAATTATAAATTAAAGATCAGAGTATCTTATAAATATTTGTTAACATCGACATTTTAAGAAAACTTTTTGTTTTAACATAAGGGACCAAATTTTAGTTTTATACTAGTGTACCTTTGAAAACTCAATGTTTAGAAAACCATTTAAATAATTTTGCTCTCCACCACCCTAATCTCATGTAAGATTTATATTTACAACATTTTTATACTTCCTCAGTTATTTGCCCTACATTGTTCTTCTTTTTCCTTGTGGACCACCAGCCATTTAATTTTAGGACAAATGATAATTTTTTTAAAGACAGATCTTTCTCTCTTGGCTGGCGCTGTGGCTCACTTGGCTAATCCTTCGCCTGCCGGCACGGGCACCCTGAATTCTAGTCCCGGTTGGGGCGCCAGGTACTAGTCCCAGTTGCCCCTCTTCCAGTCCAGCTCTCTGCTGTGGCCCGGGAGTGCAGTGGAGGATGGCCCAAGTGCTTGGGCCCTGCACCCGCATGGGAGACCAGGAGAAGCACCTGGCTCCTGGCTTCGGATCTGCACAGCACGCCGGCCATAGCAGCTATTAGAGGAGTGAACCAATGGAATGAAGACCTTTCTCTGTCTCTCTCTCACTGTCTATAACTCTGTCCAATAAAAAAAAGACAGATCTCTCATATTTCACTGCCTTATTGACCAAAAACACACTGTCATGTTTATTACTTTTTTACATTTTTCTCTCCCCTACCTATTCATCCTTTTATTTTACATTTAGAAACTGTCTCATTCATATTCACCCAGATCACTTTTAACAGCGAGACTTAGATTACTTATGAAGACTGGGACATATTAGACAAGCACAGTCCTCATTTAAAAGTTAAATGGCTGTATTTGGTACACAGAACAAGTATACCTGGTTGTAGTTGGAATCCATGCTCTTATGATTTTAAACATCCAACAAATATAAATACATTCCTGACTGGCCAGCAGACCCAGGAACAAACATATGCTAGCCAATTTGAACATACTTTCATTTTGTTTTACCCAGCAGAGTCACCACCTTATTTATTAAAGATTTGCATTAGTCACATGAACTAAAGGGCGTTTGGGCTGATTTAATAGTTCTAATTTATGTGCATACTCACTTATCTTTAAGCCAATTAAAATGAAGCTCTTAAGAGCTTTTTTGTCTACAATGCAGCACGACATACAGCATGTATACACATGTAACACTATATAATAATATCTTATGAAACAATAGAACAAAAGTTTTTATAAGAGCTCGCTTTTGTTTTTCCTTTCCTTTGTTTTTAAAATAAAAACCATTAATTAATTGGAATGATTTCTTGTTCTTAGTACCCTTAATTAGCCATAATTTTTATTGAAAACTTAGTAAACAATTCTGAACTGTCATATATCAACATTTCATTGAGAACCTGCGGTGGGTGGGAGGATGTTAGCTGAGCACTTAGTTTGCAAAACAACTCTAATCCTAGCAACTAATTTGAACACTCCCACCCCCCACCCCCACCCCTGCTTTCCTCACTGTCAGTTTTATCAAGGGCTTCCATGGGGGATTACAATTGGCTCTAAAAGACCAAGGGGATGGAGGGGGCCTGTGCTGTGACACAGCTGGCTGTCGCCCTGACCTGAAGCACCTGGCATCCCATAGGGGCACCAGCTGCTCCACTTCCTATCCAGCTCTCTTCTATGGCCTGGGAAAGCAGTGGAGGATGGCCCAAGTCCTTGGACCCCTGCACTCGCGTGGGAAACCCGGAGGGGGCTCCTGGCTCCTGGCTTTGGGTCAGCACAGCCAACTGGGGGGTGGACCATTGGATGGAAGACCTCTCTGCCTCTCCTCTCTCTGTGTAACTCTCACTTTCAGAAGAAAAAGATCAAGGGGAGTCCTTGGACCTCCTCATTCTTAAGACTGTAGCATACACATAGGCCAAGGAGGATTATCAATTTATTTTTCTTAGTCACAGACATATAGCTATAAGTTGTCCAATCAGCCAGAATTCTCCCTAGGTATGGTATAGAGATGGCACCTCCCCATTTGCTAAGATGGAACAACTTTACAATGAAAAGAACGGAAGGACCCAAAAAACACAACATACAAGATAACACTTACTGGACCGTAGTCAGGCACATTTCCAGATGAGAGCCGCAGAATCAGACACCAAACCGGAAATGAGACAAAGTAGAACAGGTTTCCTAAGTGCTGAAACAGACAACCAGAAGGGAATGAACCAAACAGAGGGCAGTAAAATTTCCCAGCTCCTAGTCACTATCAACTGTAATTACAACAGAAACCTCTTATCTTCAAGAACACTAGGAAGTATTCTGCTTGCCAGTTCACAGGGGCATTTTAAACAGCAAAGTCATTAATAACGCAGAAATCTTTGAGCAATATAGTACTAAATATACTGTAAAAAAGACACCTACTTATAGTCTAAGAGCCAAAACAAAGTCAGAGTGTCACTTTGTCCTACCGCAGCACGGACCGTGTGTATCAGACCACAAACATGTTTTTGCTATTCTATGCATCTTCATGAATGACCACAAAAGCACTGTGGATATTGATACAGGGGTTACAGAGAAGTTTTTGGAGAGCAGGAAACTTTTATCATAAATGGAAATGACAGTTATTGAGCTGGTCTATCCTGAGGCCACAGTACAAGGTCTCAACAAGATACTCCTTGTTTCCTTTGCACTTTCGCTGCTATGACCAGAGTGTGTGTTTCACTTCTCAGGACACAGAATAAAGTAAGCTCTTGAAGAATGCATTGCAACTTCTACCTCCCTGATAAGCCCTAGGCAGCTTGTTTAATTCATAGGCAAAATGGACTCCTTAAAGAACTATCTAAACTACACGGGGACACTCCTCTAGGTGTCACTGTTAGCACAGGCATGGATTGGTCTGACCGCGGGTTTTCTAAAGCAAGTACTCCAAAGCCACACAGCTTTCTTAATTGCCTTTCCTGGCCATGAAGGGGGGCATCTCTAAAGCTCATGTTGTTGATGACCGCCTTGCCATGTGGCCCTATCCCTATCTGTATCCCTAGGAAGTGAAATAAGGCATTTCTCCTACTCCTTAGAAGTTTCAGTTAACATAACCAGAGTTTACATTGATGTAGAAGTATCAAGGGGTCAATTATGGTACAAGTATTAAATTTCTATGGTGCTGCCTTGACAGGTTGGTAGTACATCAAACGGCCTAACCACAAGGTCTGGGTCCCCACTCCAGGCCTGCAAGTGTTGTCCCTTAATCAAACAGCCCCTTTAGTAAACAGACCAGGTGTACTTTCTGCTTATCCTTAACCAGAGAGTTTCAATTCCCGGCCAGCCTGGGGAATTATTTAAAGAAGCCATTCCCGTCCTTGCCCAGACACCAGGGGTACCCCACCCTCTTCATAGATATAAAGCTTGCCTGCTACATACGCTGGTTCCTTGTGTTCCCAAGTGCAATCCCACAGGGCATGCTTTGTACTCTCCAGTGCTGGAAGTGTATGTGGCTTATCAACAGCTGTTGACTTTATCTGACCAGTGTTTGATGTTGGATGTTTGGATTTCTCTATAACCCTAGGGCAGGAACTCCTCCCTCACCAGCAGGATGTTTAGGGAGGTGATTAAAGCAAGAGTACAAGAGTACAAGGACACTATGGCATATCGGTAAAGCCGCCGCTTGAAGTGTTGGCATCCCATATGGGCGCCAGTTTGAGTCCTGGCTGCTCCACTTCAGATCCAGCTCTCTGCTGTGGCCTGGGAAACCAGTGAAAGATGGCCTAAGCAGTTGGGCCCCTGCATTCACATAGGAGACCCAGAGGAAGCTCCAAGCTCCTGGCTTTGGATCAGTACAGCTCCAGCCATTGCGGCCATCTGGGGAGTGAACCAGCAGATGGAAGACCTCTCTCTTTCTGCCTCTGCCTCTCTGTAACTCTGCCTTTCAAATAAACAGATAAATAAATATTAAAAAAAAAAAAAACCAAGAGTACAAGGTATGGGTAAGACATAAAATAGACATGAGAGACAGCTGTTTGAATTTGGATTTTAGCCTTCCCCAGGTCATATGGTGTGTGTGTGTGTGTACTGGGTGACCCTTTTTGATGCTCCAGATCGAAATGATTGATCAGCTTCATCAGAGACCAGAAAGTATAATCTATGGCTGTATAATTTTCTGGCTTGGCAGGGTGTACTTTTGTGCTTGTGAAATACTTGAAGATACAAGTTCTTTTTTTAATGTTTGGGTGTGCTAACAACTGAAGATGTTAATTAGTCTGCTGTTTACATGTAGATCACACACAAACATGTATTTGCAGTGAACCCAGATCATGAGTGTTGGTACGTGGGTAAATTATGGTTGGAATTAGGTGGGAATGTGTCACTTTAATTCAGAAATAATCATGCAAGTGCTTTGGAATATTGCAAACTGAAATGTTATGATTAAAAATAATTGAGAATTTTGTGATTAAAGATAATTGAAATTTGTGATTAAAGATAATTGAGAACCTGGTTTACATGGCAAGCCGGAAATGAATATGTACCCAGGTAGAAAGAAATGTAATTGAGCAAGTTTCTGCAGTCCCATTGTGTGGGGTCTAAAAATCCCTGTTCCAAGATCTTGTCTCCTGTCTAGAGAAGCATTCTAAGGACAGGCACAGATATGACTTATAAAGAGATAATGGTTATTAAAAAGGTGAGGAAGTCACACACACACACAAACATACTCGTAGGCCATGTTCAGGAATAGAGTGGGTTGAGTCGGGAGAAAATGAGAGAGATTGATTTCAGTACCTTGCTCCTCTTTGTCTTCAGGAAGAGAGCACCCCTCCCTGTTCCCAGGCTTCTTAAGAGCTTGGAAAGAGGAGTGGTTACATGGTACAGCCTCCAGGTCAGGGGGTTGGGGAGTTGGGAGGGGGGAGGTACATCTTGAGGAAGGAGTCATTTGATTGACAGGTGAGTGGATGAGATTACATTGGGTGGAGGAAGTGTGGCATCCAGCTCCTGGCCCTAGTCTAGTACCTGCCTTATCACCATAGGACATGCTGGTGAACACACACACACACACACACACACACACACAGAGATTTGCAGAGACTACAGAGTTTCTTAGTTAACATGTGAAAGAGCCCAAGTATCCTAATGATGCCTGGGGCCTCTTCTCATTCATCAGCCACTTTTGAGGCAAATGGCCCTGCTGGTCTCTGGTGTCTGGAGTGAGCACACCAGAGTTCCTTGCAAAGGCCAGCTCTCTGTAGGGCTGTAACCGAGGCGCTGAAGTAACGCATCCCACCTGCTTGCTTCTTGCCCTCTCTGTTTCTCAGAATGCCTGCCTTCATACTGTCTGCTAACGTGGAGCCAATCTTTGTGTCCCATCCTTTGAGCAAAGGCTGGGGAAGCAAGGGAAGTCTGTTTCACCACTGTGCTTCTGGCTGATTCCCCAGAGGAAGAGAGGAGGTGTTATGGGAAAAATAGCATAAAAACGGCAAGAAGGCGTTCTTGGTTCTTTTTCTTTTTTTTAAAAAAAGACATTTATTTATTTGAAAGGCAGATATATACATAGGCCCCTGGCTCCTGGCTTCAGATCACCTCAGCTCTGGCCGTTGCGATCATTTGGGGATTGAACCAGTGGATGGAAGACCTCTCTCTCTCTCTCTCTCTCTCTGGCTCTACCTCTCTCTGTAACTCTGTCTTTCAAATAAATAAAAATAAATATTTAAAAAAGAAAGAGAAGGAGAATCTTCCATTCACTGGTTCAGTCCACAGATGGCCACAACAGGCAGGGCTGGGCCAGGCCCAAGCCAGGAGCCTCTTCTGGGTCTCCCACACAGGTGCAGGGACCCAAGGACTTGGGCCATCTTCTACTGCTTTCCCAGGTCATAGCAGAGAGCTGGATCAGAAGTGGAGCAGCTGGGACTTGAACCAGTGTCCATATAGGATGCCAGCACTGCAGACGGCAGCTTTACCCGCTACACCACAGTGCCAGCAATGCCCTCAGTTCTTGTCTGACATAGAGGAAGAATTTCCACTTGGAAAAGTCAGTGAGCAAAGCAAGATCTATTCAAGTCAGAAACTTCCTGCTGTAGCAGCCAGGAAGTGGGCTCCAAGAGGGGAGACATTGTCAAAGTGGTGTCTTTTAAGCACAATTTGGGTGAGCAGAATGATAGCTAACAGAGGGCAGGGACAAAACCAATCGATAGGCCAGAACTGTAATGCTGTCTAGCCTGCTCAAGATAAAATAAAAAGGCCATCAGAAAGGTAGGATAGAGAGGTTCTTTCTATTCTCAGGATAAAACTACAAACTCCAAGGAGTGGGAATGTTCTAGGCCAAAGCAAGCACCTTGTCTTCTCTTAAAGTGACGCCTCCTTTTCTCATTCCAACAGGGACCTGACCTAACTTCCCATCCAACTCCTCACAGAGGGATGGGAAGAGTGTATCCTCTTCTGATTGGACAAGTCTGTATGTGTACACAAAGGAAGGCCCAGGAAAGCCAATAGCTAGAATGTTCTCTACTGTCTGTACTCTGAGAAACTATTGAAATTTATTGATGACGAATCACTTCTTGGTTTTAGTAAAACCTGTGTGAATGAGGCTGTAGTCAAAAGGTTTCTAAGATGATGCTGATGGGATATGATGTCAATCTGGGAATAAATTTTGGAGGTAAGTCACTTCCAGACACAAAATCTTTATGTTAGTCAAACAGAGTTAACACACAGCAAGCCAGTCCTGCTGCTCAGTAAGCTGCCCAGTGGCATTCTCTAGGGTGCACACCTCTGCCTCCTAGACCCTGTGGAAACCCTTTTGGAGCAGCCCCAGGGCCTCCTTTCCTCTGATCCTGAAATTTCTCCTGGTTCTCTGATTTCATATGCAAAAAGCCTTTTGTTTTCTCCACACTCCCTTGTTCAACATCAAGCTTAAAGCACACTCCCTGGTGTGGCTAAAGAAACATCACCCATAGAAATGGGTATGCAGGCTACAGGGTGCTATGCTCCTCACACTAGAGTTCTTTGCTCCATCTGTCCTGTTCTGTGAGGAGGGCACTTGCACATACATTCTTTGCACCCTAGGCACTTACCCCATTTGGTGTGTTTAAAACTGAGCACATGGTCTTCTCTGTACTGCCTGCTTCGCAAACCCCTGTCCTGTCTTCTTTGCCTACCCTGGCTCTGTGTGCTTCCCTCTCTGTTGTCAAGCCTGCAACTTCCACCAAGTTTTATTAGCTCTTCTTCTGGAATGCAACCCAACTCTGCTCTTGTCTCTCCATTGTTCATGAGCGCCCAAGATCAGGCCTTGATCACCTTGCTCCTAAATGCTTGTACCTTGGAAACCAAGACCATCACTTTGGATCCTTTATTTGGAGGTGAGTCACTTTACTGTTGTTTTTTCTTTTCCTCCATTGCTCTCCCCAGAGTGTGATGGTATAAGATGCAGCCCACAGGTCCTAAAGGAAGTGTGCACTTGAGAACTGGCAGATGAGTGGAGAGGGCAGAGGGCTGGCTCTTTCAACAACTTTACCCTATGGGCATCAGTGGCTCTTCTAGGTGGGCCCTCTATGAAGAAGGCCAAGACTCTTGAGAGAGAGAGGTCTAGGTTTATGGGAATTCATGTTTTAGGACCCAGACAGCTCTGCCTTGTATAACACCAGCATTTGGATCAGTTGAACCAAATACCAACAGGTGTCAAAGAAGTAGCCACTTCATTTCCTCCTTTGTTGCTCGCATGTTTCTCATCAAAGGCTAACCCATAATCATTTAATTAGATGAAGCATACTATCCTCACTGTTTCATGGTCAGGTTGCCATCTCAGTGGGCATCCAGGGCCAGCAGCAGGGAGTAGGGGTCAGGGACAACCTCTGGGGCTTATCCAGTATAGATAGCTCACATTACTGTCTCCAAGGCACCTGACCATTGCCTTTCAAACAGAATGGTTTGTATATACCTGATGCCTCAAGTGGGAAAGGCTGTGCATCCCATTAAGCCATTTTGACATGCAGATCTGGGGAATATGAGAAAATGTGGGTCTCTGGATTTATTTGGACAATTAACAGATAACAATGAGACAACTTGGGAGCCTCTTTAGACATGAGGGGGCACTATAGGCTGTGTGACTGGTGTGTGTGTGTGTGTGTGTGTGTGTGTGTGTATTTCAGGAGGCCAATGGATGGAGCTTCACTGTGAGTGGAGTGGATGGCAGGGGTGAAGGAGCAGCAAACAAAGAACTCTGGTTTGAGATGTTTATTCTTGCAGCTAGTGTTTCTTCCTGGTCAGCAACTGCAGCGTACTCTAAAGAGGAAGCACAGCCCAAGGAAGCAGCAGAAGAGAAGCAACGATCTTAGAGTCAAGGTTAAGGTTGCAGGGAGTGTTGAGCTGGAGAAAGGAGCACCTGGGTAGAGATTTACAACTTGTTTCCGGAAGAGAGTGAGACCTGGAAATCAGGAATGGACAGAGTAGTTGAAGGAGGAAAGATGCAGCCTGGAGAGTGAGAGCTGACATGCGACAGAGCTGAGGAGAGCAGGACAGAGGGGGAAAGGGATGAGAGTATAGAATGGCAGGGAGGAAAATAACTGCACCAATAAGTAGTAGCCGGTGTGTCACCAGTACTCACAACTCAGTTGAGCCATTGTGTGCTCCATGGGCAAGCTGAAGCCAAGCACATCCCCAGGGCTGTCAGAGAACAGGGACAAACAGGATCCAGGCAGTGTGACAAGCCACCATCCCAATTCCCCTTTTCAAGCAGGGCCTCAGGGAAATTGAGCCAGGATTTCAGGATTCAGGGACCACCAGAACTCTCATGAGGCCTCTCACTAGACTCAGAGTCAAATTCCCCTTTGTGCCTGAGATGGAATAGAGTTTGAAGGCTTAATCTGTTCCTTTGCCACCTCTTGCCCCTACATCTACAGGTACAGGTCTTAGCAACTGTTCCCCAATCAGGTTCACACAGGGATTGTATTGCTTCCTTGAGAAGAGGAGGAGGGGAAGCCAGGGGAACCTTGCGAGACTGATTTCCTCTGAATGAGAGAACTGGGTTGCCACAGTGCTGCGAAGATGCAATTCCCTGAAGGCTTTGCCCAGCACATTACCCGGCATGCCATAGGTGCCCAGTATCTTCACCCACTCATTCAACATTTTCACCCATTCCTTCCCTGACCTCTTCTTTGAGACCTGGCACTGTCATGGATGCTAGAGAGGAAGGTGACTGCCCTCACCACTTGTTTCCCTGAGCTCATCAGAGAGGCTAGTGATACAGAGCTGAGGCCATCCCTCCTGCGGTGGTGGCATTTAGGAACCTTATGTGGACACTTCCCGTTTGATGATCCTTTCAGGGATGTGGGTAGTCAAGTTCACATCCTCATCACTGCCAGTACATAGGTAGCTAATGGAGTAGATGTAGTCTTCCTCTGGATGTATGACTGCCTGGGCACGTGGCTTGGTGAGGGGTGTGTGGGGTGCCTTGCAGCTCCTATTAGCTCCTTCAGCTGGGAGCCCTTGGACAGGGTTCTGTGCTGGATCTTTGGGATCACCAGGGGTCCCCTGAAAGGGAGGGAGTTGTTTGAGTAACACTGAACGGTCTAGGACAAGAAGTCTGAATCTGGGATTGAGAGGAAACATGTTGGCTGCCTGGCTCCACTGGCCCTGTATGTTAACTGCTTAACACAGCTTCTATCTTCTAAAGGCAAGTGGGGGGGGTACTGAAAGCTTGTCATCAGGAACTGTGTTTCTAGAAACTCCAGTCACTATTTAGCCCTTTGCTAGGACTTGTTCACAATAGCCCTTAATGCAGGAGTCTGGACTGCACCCTAACACAAAGTTGCGTTTACTTCCCAGTTGTCATTCAGACACTTATTCCTAATAGCACTTTGCTGTCTGAAGCATTGTGCTTGGAATAACACATTTTTTTTCTATTGGCAGCCCAGCTTCTGGGCTGTCAGTCTGCAGTGAATCTGGCAGGCTAAATCATGAGAGTCATGCATATTTCCATAGCAGGAGTGTGAGGTAATACAAAGAGAATAATGACCTTACTATAGAGCTGGTTATAGACCTCTTTGAACTGATAGGGAATAATAAAAATTTATCTGTGCACAGTACGTTTTAGTTTCCTATACACTTTAAAATCCTTGACCACATTTGCTTCCTGCTGGGAGACTGTCGCTCCCCCTCTTCGTGGAGGAACGACACAGGACCCTGCGCTGTTCTTTTTGTCTGCTCGGCCCTCCCCGGGTTTGCTGCTGGTTCTTCCCGGGTTGGCTACTATCCCTTCCACCTCCGTGGAAGGGCAGTTCCCCCTGGCCACATTCCCCACTTCCGCAGGGGAGCGGCACACCGCCGGCCGGCTTTCTCGGGGGCTGCACGGGTGTTCCTTCAGCTAGATGTTCCCCATAGATGTTCCCGGTGCATGCCGTCTCTCTCCTCCTTTATAGTCCTCCTCCGCCAATCCCAACTCGGCTGCCCACACGCCAAGTACGCTGCTCTCCAATCAGGAGCAAGTCCTACAGTTAATTGGTTGAACTGGAGGCAGCTGTGCGGAAGCTGTTTACTTCTCTCCCAGCGCCATATTGTGGGAGAGCAGATGCATAGAATAAGTCCTAATTCGAGTAACTTAGTCCAGTCCGGATTGCTCCCCACAGGAGACAATGATGACACACAGGCCTGCCTGAAGAAAGTCCTCACGTTCTGACATAGGCTCACATATTCAGTCTTGCTAGCATATTAAAACTATGACAAACACAAGCATGTTCCCATACTAACTCATACATGAATCCAATCACAAATTCAACACCATGCTTGGACACACATTAATATGCTCGTACACAGACACATTCACATATTCACATGAAAGTAAACGTTCAAACATTAATTCAAGCATGAACATATACACACATTAGGACATTCACTTATATTCACACATTCACTCATATATATGCTCACATATTCACTTAATGAACATATTCACTTTTTAATATGCTCACACAAAAGTCATTGCAAATTAGCTCACAAAAAAGATCTTCATACAAATGCACAACATAAACATACACAAACATACACAAATACTCATGGACACATTAAGACATTGATGTGCTCACAGGAACATGATTAAAATTCACTCATAAACCTATACACAGTCACAGACACACAAAACACATCACTTACAATTGTATATTACCACACTCATACATATGAACTTGCTCATGCATTAACGCACATGAACTTGCTCACCTAACATACTTGCTTATTCACTCAGACATGAACACAAATCTGCTGGTAACTTTTTTCATATAGACATACACATTCACTTACACATACAACATGCTCAAAACATGAACCTGTGTACACTTTCACTTGCACATATTTTGCTCAACAAATGAACATACTTAGACATGAACTCACACAAAAACATACTCACTAACATATACACTAACATATTGAGGCACAGGAATGTGCTCATATATCCTCTCAATCATTCACAAACTTTCACTTTCATTCATACATAAACATATATGCTCACACAGAGACATTTTCATGCGTTTACTCACACATGTGCATGCTTACATGCAAACACCCAATATTCACTGACAGTCACATATCAACACTCTCTGGACATATTCCCACATTCACTAAAAGTCAAGAACATACATATACTCACAGTCACATAGAGAAGTATACATATTCACAAGTCTACATGCTCATAAACACAAATGTTGACACATTAAAGCTTTGACATGCACCAGTGCAAACTTAGAAACATGGACATGATCATTCATTCAGGTAGAGACAGAACTATACCCATTCGCACACTCACACTTTCACATATATTTATACTCTGACTCCCATAAAACACACATTTAGTCACACATGAAAACACAAATATGCTCACACACTCACTCATAAAATGGAAGATACGCATTACCATGCCCACACACAGAAGTTTTCACATTAATTAATACCTTCACACGTGTCTCCAAATTCACTGAAACTCACATTTTAGCAGGCACCCCTGCCTGTAAATGCTCATGCATTTACTCAGACATAGCTACCTTTGTACATTCACTCAAATACAAGTATACTTATGTAAATGCATACACTCACTCATATTCACATGTGAACATACACAGATGCCTTTATACATTTGTTCAAACACGTGAACATCCTCACATATACATGCATATATTCAATCACTTGTACATAAGCATGAACATATTCATGAAATCCATACATATTTTTCTCAAAACATGCATTTCCCCATATCACGAAGAAAAATTGCAACAAAACAAATTTATACTTTAAATTCTATGAGCTTTTTGAAATACTCTTATATACCTTGTTGACATATATTCTTTTTTTAGTTATTTATTTATTTGTTTAAGAGGTAGAGTTATAGACAGTGAGAGGGAGAGACAGAGAGAAAGGTCTTCCATCCACTGGTTCACCCCTCAAATGGCCGCAATGGCTGGAGCTGTGTCGATCCGAAGCCAGGAGCCAGGAGCTTCTTTCAGGTTTCCCGCGTGAGTGCAGGGGTCCAAGCACTTGGGCCATCTTCTACTGCTTTCCCAGGCCATAGCAGAGAGCTGTATTACAATAGGAGCAGCCAGGACTAGAACCCGCACCCATATTGGATTCTTACTGCACCACAATGCCAGCCCCAACATATATTCTTTTTTTAAGATTTATTTTATTTATTTGAAAGAGTTACAGAGAGAGGTAGACACACACACACACACACACAGAGAGAGAGAGAGAGAGAGGAGAGAGAGGTCTTCTATCACTCCCCAGATGGCTGCAACAGCTGGAGCTGGACCGATCCGAAGCCCAGAGCCAGGAGCTTCTTCCAGGTCTCCCATGTGGGTGCACCACGTGGGTGCAGGGGCCCAAGCACTTGGGCCATCCTCCGCTGCTTTCCCATGCACATTAGCAGCTGGATCAGAAGTGGAGCAGCCTGGACTCGAACAGGCCCCCATATGGGATGCCGGCTCTTTAGGTAGGGGCTTTGACCCGCTGTGCCACAGTGCCGGCCCCTGATATTCTTATGGCTTGAAACCCTTCCCACCCTAAGTTAAGCCTCTGTCAATGTTAAAATGTTAGCCTCTCATCAGCTGGGGATGTTGGAATGGGATTATTCAGCAACAGATGTCCTGTAACGTGGTGACTTGGCAAGCCTGGAGGCTGAATTGAGTTCTGAGTCCACCCAGTTGTTTCTCAGAGGTGCTCTAATAAGTATAAGCCCTCTTTACTGGCAATGATGGTTAATACTAGAATAATTCAAGAGGACACAGCTGCTTTGGATTTAATAGGAACTCATCATGAAAGGCAAACAGAATCAAGTGTTGCCTGTCAATTCTCCAAATAGCACTCTGTTAGACTGAAATCAGCATATTCCTCATCTCCAAGAGCTGCTGACCCCTATCTATTGAATCACTGTAAGTCTTCCACTATTCAGTGAGGACCTCAGTCACAACAGGTGCTAGATAAACTAAGGGGGCTATTACTTTGACTCACCAATAGTGCCAGAAAGCAGGACATATAATTTGTTTTGGCACCCCAGGATTTATTTCTTAGGGGTTTTGGATGAAATGGACATTTAAATGACTTACCCATGAGCTTCTGGTGTAAACAGTCTCCAGGCTCAGCCCAAATGTATTTGTCACTAGAAAGGCAACCCCTGGAGACATACTGGGCACTTACTGAAATTGAAGCTCTCACTGGGGAAGAGAAAATTACTCCATGGACTGATCTTACTATTATGCCCTGGCTCATAGGAAAGACTCCCCATGAAATGGGATTCACAACACAGGCATCTTTATTCAAATGAAAGTGGTACCTACAGGACCGAGTGAAAACCAGCTCTACTAGATGTCATAACTTCAAGAGAATAAATGTATACCCTAGCACTGAATTTGGCTTGCCAAAACGTCCAGAAATGACCTGACCTTGCTCTGTGGGGCCTGAAGAGAGGATGATCATCACTCTAAAAACTAGTGATGGAATGGACAGTGTATAAGGGAACCAGGTGATGGACAGCTTTAGAGTATCAGCCCTGTTAAAAAAGATTCCAGGTTTTTTGTTCTTTTGGTGGGGGGGAGGAAAGGATGGACCCAAATGTCCTGTGAGCCAAGCTACATGCAATATTCCTAGCAACAGAGTATGCCCTTGGCAAACATTTTCTCAAGGTTCATATTTTTACTAATTCCTGTTTGGTTGCTAATTACTTGGGATTTTCACAAAATTAGTATTTTTTAAGATTAATTTATTTATTTGAAAGTCAGAGTTACACAGAGAGAGAAGGAGAGGCAGAGAGAGAGAGAGAGAGAGAGAGAAAGAGAGGTCTTCCATCCGCTGGTTCACTCCCCAATTGGCCGCAACAGCTGGAGCTGTGCCGAGCCGAAGCCAGGAGATTCTTTAGGGTCTCCCACGTGGGTGCAGGGGCCCAAGGACTTGGGCTGACTTCTACTGCTTTTCCAGGCCATAGCAGAGAGCTGGATCGGAAGTGGAGCAGCTGGGACTCGTACCGGCGCCCATATGGAATGCTGGTACTGCAGGTGGCAGCTTTACCTGCTACGCCACAGCACCAGCCCCCAAAATTAGTATTACAAAATGCAAGGTAAAGAGAGGTGGGAAAAAAATGACCACACTAGGTGCTACCCTGCCCATCTTGGTGCACTATGTCTCAATTTGTACAAGGCACAGAGGGGACATGATATACTGCCAAAGCAAACAAACTAGCCAGTCTTCTAAAACAGGTAAGCCTCTTGAAGGAGGAGTCACCTAAAACTTTGGAATGAGCTATTCCATCCCCTCTACTGGTGGCCACATGAGAAGTTGGCGCCTTTGGGCATATTGGGGTTATGAAAATAGATTGTTAATGAAGGAATTCACCCAGCAGAGATATATTTACAGAAAAGCATTAGGGACTGTACCACATTGACAGAAACCTAGAACCTGGGCCTACCGCATCAAAGGAGAAATTTGTATGAGAAAAAGAGCACATCAGAACTAGCAAACCACTTTCATTGGACCTCTCCCTGAAGAGGCAGGAGCCATTAAACATGCTTTAATCATGGGGAATCTACATTGACCTTCAATTACTTACCCATGCAAAGCACTAGCCTCTGCTAATGTTAATGAGGGGTTGCTACTAGTGATATAGTCATATCAAGGCTTCCAAAAAGCACAAAGCAAACAAAATAAGTAATACAAATTATCTTACAATGACAGATGTTATACAAAGATACAAAAGGCTTTTAAAACAAGGTCTATGGAGAGTACTTGGGGGAGTGGGTTCCAAAGTGATCAAAAGCACTGCCTGGGGTCCTAATTATCATGTAACTATTGCTGAACAACACAATATTTACATTAATAAAATTGACAAAAGACTTTCAGCAAGATGTGACCTCTGCTGCTATGCATTCCCTCACCAGGCAATCCAATTACCACTTTTCACGGGCATGGAAGCCCGGACATTGCCACCCACAGAAAGGAACATTCATCTAATAGTTTCGCTGTTCTTTGTGTCTCGTAGAAAATCTAGATCTTAGCCACTTTCCTCAGGACCTGATGTGGACCATCCCCAACCCATGTCTACTCATCATCTAGCATAAGCCAAGCTTTCTCTAATATATACAGAGAAAACTGTCCTCATTGGCTGACCACATACTATGCGCTTTAAAGGCACTATGGAATACACTTGGACATTGCCCCAACCTCCTGAAGAAGAAACTAAATCATCTCCAGATCAGGTATCATCAATTGAGTAATACCAGTGAACAGTCGTCTTCCCTAGTGCTGCCACGGGTGACCTTGAACTTTAACCCCTAGCTTGTTGCTGTTACCCTTGCTTATCTGAGGAGTTCCTATTCTCATTATGTCTATTAGATATTTATTGCATGTCCATTGATGGATCATCTTAGCCCTGGCAATCTACACATTGTTGTTTACAAAATATTTCTAGAAACAACACACCATATGTACACCTCAGGAAGATGTACAATACAAGTGAGATTAGGAAAAATGAGAACTCTGCTGTTGATTACTCAAGTTGGGTTTTCCTACTAAGGTTACGGTAGACACCTACAATGAGGCTAGCACTTCTATCTCTACAATGACTAGTAATACCCATTCTGGCCAAGCCGGACACTTTGATACTGCTTGTGAATTATTAATGAGTTCTAAGCTCTGCAGACCAACTTCTTTAAATGGGATGAGATTCACTGTTACTATTTAGTACCATCAAAATATAGAGCAATGAACCAACACATGTCAAATTTTAGAGATTGTTTATTACCCAGTACAGCTACCAGAATGATTGTCATGGCGTAATCATGTTTAAAATGCTATAACTCAAATTTTTTATAAAAGATTTATTTATTTACTTGAAAGGCAGAGCTACAGAGAGGCAGAGAGAGAGAGAGAGAGAGAGAGATTGAGGTCTTCTATCCGCTCACTCCCAGTTTACTCCCCAGTTGGCTGCAATAGCCAGAGCTGCACCAATCCGAAGCCAGGAGCCAGGAACTTCTTCCAGGTCTCCCCTGTGGGTGCAGGGGCCCAAGCACCTGGGCCATCTTCTACTGTTTTCCTAGGTCATAGCAGAGAGCTGGATAGGAAGTGGAGCAGCTGGGACGGAACTGGCATAAAGATGAGATACTGGCACTGCTATGCCACAGCACCAGCCCCTATAACTCAAACTTAATACCAACACATTCTATAGAATTGTAAAGATAAAATTATAGTTCTTACTGATCCCTGGGATAATGACTGGTGTGAACTCAGGCAACCACGGGTGCATTTACAAGTATTGGCATCTTTCTCATTAATTATACTGATCTTTCTTCCTCTCTAGGGAAACTCATTCCTTGAAGTGTGAAAGATTATGGCCAAGTGGCAAAGGGCACCTTGCCATGGACTCTTCCCTGGTTTCTAATCAACATATACAAGAAAGGTAATATTATTTGAGCCAATACATGTCTAAAAAGTCAAGGACTACAACCAGATTGGGAATTTTCTCCCAATTTAACCTTCTCATAATACCAACTTCATTACAACATTCAATGGGAGCAGACTATTCAAAAACTGTGGTGTTGGCTGCGAACAGGAAACATAGTTTTCATGTGTTATAGTAAAGACACTTCTTATGAAAACATGGGATCCCTGGTGAGACCTAACTATTCTCTACAAGGCAGTTTCTCCACTCAAATTGATAACATTTCATTACAGCTATTGTAAAATTTCCAGGCCTACAATGACCACCATTAATAAGAACTTTTGAAATACTTAAGGGAAACTGCTTGAATTTATGCTTCTGGGGGATTCTTTCCTTTTTTTTTTAATTTGACAGATAGAGTTAGACATTGAGAGAGAGACAGAAAGGTCTTCTTTCCATCGGTTCACCCCCCAAATGGCTGCTACAGCCGGCGCTATGCCGATCCGAAACCAGGAGCCAGGTGCTTCCTCCTGGTCTCCCATGTGGGTGCAGGGACCCAAGCACTTGGGCCATCTTCCACTGCCCTCCCGGGCTACAGCAGAGAGCTGGACTGGAAGAGGGGCAACCAGGACTAGAACCCGGCGCCCACATGGGATGCCGGCACCGCAGGCAGAGGATTAACCAAGTGGGCCACGGCGCTGGCCCCCTTTCTGGGGAATTCTTAAAAAGCATGCAGGGGCTGGCACTGTGGTGTAGCCGGTAAAGCCACTGCCTGCAGTGCCGGCATCCTATGTGGGCGTGGGTTCGAGTCCCAGCTGTACCACTTCTGATCCAGCTCTCTGTTATGGCCTGGGAAAGCAGTAGAATATGGCCTAAGTGCTTGGGGCCCTGCACCCTTGTGGGAGACCTGGAGGAAGCTCTTGGCTCCTGGCTTCAGATCAGCTCAGCTCTGGCTGTTGTGGCCAACTGGGGAGCGAACCAGTGGATAGAAGATCTCTCTCTCTCTCTCTCTCTGTGTAACTCTGACTTTCTGATAAATAACTAAATCTTTAAAAAACACATAAAATTGAAGTTTAAAAAAAAACACACATATATCTCCTTATAGGAGATAGAAACAATGAGAATCCTGGTGGCAGAGCTAACCTAGGAGGACATGTGTTGTTGGTATTAGTCATATCGCAACCTCCCAAGAGATCACACTGAGGATGTTACTGCTGCCCTAGAAAAATTTCTCCTAGAATGAAAGTGATGGAGCAGATGATCTTCCTTTTTTTTTTAAAAAAAGATTTATTTATTTGTATTTGAAAGTCAGAGCTATACAGAGAGAGATGGAGAGGCAGAGAGAGAGAGAGAGAGAGAGAGAGGTCTTCCATCTGCTGGTTCATTCCCCAATTGGCTGCAGTGACCAGAGCCATACCAATCTGAAGCCAGGAGCCAGGAGCTTCTTCCAGATCTCCCACGTGGGTGCAGGGGCCCAAGGACTTGGGCCATCTTCTACTGCTTTCCCAGGTCAGAGCAGAGAGCTGGATCGGAAGTGGAGCAGCCGGGTCTCAAACTGGCACCAATATGGGATGTCGCACTGCAGACGGTGGATTTACCCACTATGCCACAGCGCCGGCACCAGCAGATAATCTTCCAATGAAACACAACAACATTGCTATTAAAAGGGACAAAAATGACCCCCAAATTACAATGCAATTTTGAGAAACTTGATCCACCTAAAATGATCCCATATTTGAGTTCCCCTTAGTTTAGTATATAATTTACTGTGAACCCAAATTAACAACTTTGCTTTCAAACTATTATGAATACCTGAGATGCTTATCTCAGGCCCACAGGAAAACATCTGTGCTATATGTTATTGGCAATTATTAGGAAATTCAAGCAATAATGTATAGCAATCTGAAGAAGGAAGAACCTACTGTTGCCCACCAAATCTAAAATGCATATAGCTGTTGTCACAGCGATACATAAAATGTCAAAAATTTTTTTTGTTTTGTTTTGACAGGCAGAGTGGACAGTGAGAGAGAGAGAGAGACAGAGAGAAAGGTCTTCCTTTGTCGTTGGTTAAAATGTCAAATTTAACCGCATTCTGGGTTTGCCTCTGCCATAATTATTTTGTGACATGTAGCATAATACTTCTCCCTGGCCAAGCTATCCCATAAATCTCATTTGACAAGATGAGCCTATTTTTCTAACTCTTGACATCCACCAACGATATTCAGGGGCTATTCTCATGTAAATATGTGAGCGATGTTGAGCTGAGCCCACATCCAATTCAGTTGACCAGGGTGCTGAATGTAGGGCAGATAATATAGAAGCTTGCTGGACTCTGATATCTTATACTTGCAAAAGGTCATGGAAAATGGAATTAAAAGGTAAGTTTATTTTAGTGCAAAAATTATTGAAATTAATTCATAGTTATATCATATTACTTTTTTCCATGAACTTTTGGAAGATTCCTTGTGTACTCCTTTTTTTTGAAATTTATTTTATTTATTGGAAAGACAGAGTTACAGAGAGAGGTAGAAACAGAGAGAGAGAGGTCTTCCATCCGCTGGTTCATTCCCCAGATGGCCGCAACGGCCGGAGCTGAGCCGATCCAAAGCCAGGAGTCAGGAGCTTCTTCTGGGTCTCCCACACGGGTGTAGGGGCCCAAGCACTTGGGCCATCTTCTACTGCTATCCCAGGCCACTGCAGAGAGCTGGATTAAAAGAGGAGCCGCACTCTAGCCTCATAATCAGCCCTTAAGGCATGCGGATCCGGCTGAAATGCCCATGAGAGTATTTCAGGCATGGAAAGCCAAGACACTCTGGGGGGGAAGAAAAAACTAAATGAAAGATCTCCACGAGTGAGATCCCAGTGGAAAGAATGGGTCATCAAAGAAGTAGGTACCTTTCTCTGAAGGGAGGAGAGAACTTCCACTTTGACCATGGCCTTGTCTAAAAATTATCAGAGTCAGTGAACTCAGGGGGCTTCCATAGCCTTGGCAGCTCATGACAAGAGCCTAGGGTGATTACTGATGCCATAAACAAGAGTGTCAATTTGTTAAGTCAACAACAGGAGTCACTGTGCACTTACTCCTCATGTAGGATCTTTGTCCTTAGTGTGCTCTACATTGAGATTTAATGCTATAACGAGTACTCAAACACTATTTTTCACTTTATGTTTCTGTGTGGGAGCAAACTGTTGAAATCTTTACTTAATGTATGCTAAACTGATCTTCTGTATATAAAGAGAATAGAAAATGAATCTTGATGTGAATGGAAGGGGGGAGGGAGTGGATAAGGGGAGGGTTGCCGGTTGGAGGGACGTTATGGGGGGGAAGCCATTGTAATCCATATTCTGTACTTTGGAAATTTATATTCATTAAATAAAATTAAAAAAAAAAAAGAGGAGCAGCCGGGACTAGAACTGGCGCCCATATTGGATACCAGCGCTTCAGGCCAGGGCTTTAAACTGCTGCGCCACAGCACTGGTCCCTGTGTACTCCTTTTAACCTCATCTGAAATTACACTAAACCACACAAAATTACCTTCACAGGGCCAAGAGGCAGCAGAGGGAACCTGTTGGGTCTGTGAGGGAAGCAAGTGGCACACCCTGTCACAAGCTTCCCATCATCTGACTCTGAAAAATATTTCTTGCCTTTTGCTTTGGCTCCGATTTCCAGATTTTTCTTCAGCAATCAAACCTCTCAGGTACTTCCCCCCACAAACTATGCAACTCTAGAGTTCTGTAGTTATGCTCATTTGCATAAACTCACTCTCAGATTCAGTCACTCACAAGCCATGCTCATGCATTCCCACAGATATGCTCACATATACACTCACATGGGCAAACTCACAAACTCACTTGCACATACACTCGTGCTCACATGCACACACACATTCACTTATACATGCACATTGACATACATACAGGAATGTGCTCATATTCACATACAAGCATGCTTATACTCACCAAGAAGCTCACACATTCACATACACTCACAAACACTGAGATGCACACTTTCATACATTCCTCATATAAATACTCATACAATTAAACACACTTACACACTAACCTACACACACAAATATGCTAGCATCCATGCCTATGAATGTAAATTCACTCATAAAGTGAATATGTAAGCATTTACTTAATCATCCACTTATATTGACATTAATAGACTCTCATGTATGAACTGCCTTACACATTTATTCACACACAGGAACATGGAAAAATATCCACTGTCTCCCACCAACACACATATTTACTCACACATGTTCACAAATGTACACAAACATATAAATATGCTGAAACTTGCACACTTACATATATGATAATCTTTAAGCACTTATGTGCCAATAGGATCACATACAAAAGTTCATTTACAATTCTCTCACAAATATCACTCATGATTTTCACATACATAATCATTCTCACTGTCCCATTAACATGCTCACATATACAGAAAGAGTATTACTCACTTATATGTGCTAGCAGACACAAAACTACTGTTGAATTCATGCAACACAAACATAGGCTCACATAACATGCACATGCATTTACTGACTCACATGAATATGCTCACAAATTTATTCACATATAGGAAGCTCATATTTGCTTACATACATATTCTCACACTTTCACGTATTCAGACACATTAGCTTGTTCATAAACAGAAACTTATTCACATCCACTCATAAATATTCTTGGACATTATCATGTGACTCATACTCACACGATTACCTGATCAATCACACATGAACATCTTTGTACATTTATTCACACATGGGCTGATGGCCTCACACGTGGATACACCCCCACTTTCAACTAAGTGTATATACACTCACACTGAATGCCACAGAAAGCTATTCACATACATAGACGCTTACATACACTCATATGATGATGTCATAATCACAGTCACACTTTCAAACTCACAGATAGGGATTTTCTCATATATACGGTCATTCTCACATGTACAAACATATACATCCATCCACTGGAGAACCTGCTCAAACACATGAATGTGCCCACATTTACTCACAACCATGATCATCCTCACATATTCCACACTCACATTCCCTTGAAGACAAAAATGTTCACCAACATGGAGAAACATATTGATGTTTCCACATTAATGTATTCCACCCAATAATGCACATATGTTCATTCACAATATGTGTGCTTGTACCCTTGTACACACAGTGGCACATAAGACGATATGCTCACATGTTTAAACTGACTCACACACTCACTCATTCAAATAAATATGGTCATTACTTCACTCACATGCAAAACACATATGGCCACATGTGCAGACATAATCCCTCACACATGCACATAAACACACAAGGATATGCTCATGTATTCACTTGTAAATGCACATGCTGCTGAGTATATATTTATATAAGTACTCACAGAAATTTATTCTTGCATTAAGAATCTCACACAAATGAACGTTCATACACACAAATTCTCAAACATCTATACCCTTACAGAAACCAGTCATAAGTTCCCTCACACAGGCATGCTCACTCAAATTTACTCAAGCACAAAGATGTACTCACACAGATACACAATTCTCTCACATTTGCAAATTAACAGACACCATCACATATTCACCTGTGAATATGCATACTCACGCTCCTCATGAAGCTCACACAGGGATACATGCTCAGAAATATGAGGGTACTTCAAAAAAGACTGAGGAAAATGGAATTAAAAGAGAAGTTTATGGGGCCAGTGCTGTGGCGTAGCAGGTAAAGCTGCCGCCTGCAGTGCCAACATCCCATATGGGCACTGGTTCGAGTCTCGGCTGCTCCATTTCCAATCCAGCTCTCTGCTATGGCCTGGGAAAGCAGTAGAAGATGGCCCCAAGTCCATGGGCCCCTGCACCTGTGTGGGAAGATCTGGAGGAAGCTCCTGGCTCCTGGTTTTGGATCAGCACAGTTCCAGCCATTGTGGCCAATTGGGGAGTGAACCAGTGGATGGATGATTTCTCTCTCTCTCTCCTTCTCTCTCTCTCTGCCTCTCCTTCTCTCTCTGTGTAACTCTGACTTTCAAATAAATCTTTTTTTTAAAAAAAAAGTAGTTTATTTTGGTGGGAAAAAGTTTGATATCTGTCATAGCATTTTCTTAATGAATGTGAATTTTCGTGACATTTTTGAAGACCTCTCTTAGATACTCATGTGTTTACTCACACATTAGCAACCTCTCACAAATATGCATGATTGCACATTAACTTATACCCATGAACACGACTGCAAGAATCTTTACACAGATTCACTCATTTACATGAATATTGACCTAAACATAAAGATATGCTCACATTAACACACACATAGATAGGCTCACAGGAATTTCACATATGGACGTGCTCACATGTGCACACCGACATAGTCATATTCAGAAGTTCATTCATTCACTCAAATATACTCAAATCAATATGGTTACACACATGGAATACTCACACATTCACTCACTCATCCAAATATGTTTTCATACACATTCACTCACACACATTACTGTTTTTAAACATGTACTCGTGTGCAAATACACACTTGAATTTATGTTGACATGAGCACCCACATATTACTTCACAAACGCAATTTAAAATTCAACAACACAACACACTTGCATAAAACTATTTGCAATTATATGTCCAGTCACAGACATAAATCAACATACTTTATATAAAATGTAGTTCTATTTACTCCTGTCTGTATATATACTCAAATACAAAATTACATGCATGCATATATACATTCAGACATCCAATCACTCACATTAACATGTATGATTCACTCACTCAGAAGAGAATATAGTGAAAACTTACATAGTCACACTCACAGACATGTGCACAATCTCATAATTTGCTCACACAAATATACTCATTCATTCATGAGCATCACACATCAAAAACTCACAAGATTTTGCTCACAAAATTGCATACCAGGCAGAACCATGTACACTTAACTTTAAATATTTACACATTAACTTACACATGCAAAAAGATCACAATGTAATATGGATACATTGTTAACTGTATGCAAATGTGCTCACACTTCGAAAAAAGCTCACACATTCACTTACACAAATACACTCATATATTGACAGTCTTACCATTGAACTCAGATATGCTCACAGATGTACTGACAAAGATAGACATACACTCACATTTATAAGCTCACATTCACACAAATTTTCTCACACATTCTCACTTGTACATACCCACCAATTCACTCATACATAGAACACCCATTTATGCTCACATTCACTCACACTTTCTCTCATACATGTGTATGAACGCTCAGAAACATGCTCAGCTATTCAGTCACATGTATGTGCATCCTGTTTCTCAACATGATTACATACTTATGCTAATACAGTCAATCACAATGTTTAGATACCCTTACGTGTAATCACATAATATATCCATATATACATAATATCACATGTCTAATCATGCTACCATAATTACTATGCATATAATAAACATTCTCCCTACTTATACACACCTATATGGCTCTCACACATGAATGTACTCACAAATTCACTAAAATGCAACTCATGCTCATTCATATAGATGCATTAACACATGCATTAACTTGAATATACTTAATTTTCACACATGTGTAAATACATAATTACCATCAACACACATGTTCCCTCATGCACATGAATATGCTCACAAATTCATTCATACACTGCCTGCTGGAGCTTGGGGCAGGGGTGGCAGAGGCAGTCCCCTGGTCACATGGATGTTAAGAGTACAAATAGCTCCTCCTGACGAGGAGACACAGGCAACTCTTCCCTCCCTGCTTTCTTCAGTGCAACTTTTATTATTATTATACCATGACCAGGCACTGTGGTCTCTCACCTGGCTTACAGAGGCTGTTGTAGAGCTGACTTCTATGTGAACAGCTGTTGAAATTTTTTTGAAATTTTTTGCTTCTATGGGAATCAGATATAAATAGCAAAGTTTTTAAAAATTCAGTTTGTTTGTGAGGCAGAGAGACAGAGATAGACAGACAGACAGACACACACACACACACACACACACAGATGAATAGCTAGAGAGTTCCTGTCTGTTGGATCACTCCTCATATGTCTTCAGCAGTTGAGGCTGGGTTGGAGCCAAGTCTTGGAGCAGGGAACCAATCCAGAGCTCCCACATGGATGGCAAGAACCCAATCGTTTGATCCATCACTGCTGCCTCCCAGGGTCTGCCTTAGGGAGCTATAGTTAGGAGTCAGAGCTGAAAATCAAGCCCAGGTACTCTGAGGTGGGACATGAGCATCTTAAACAGTAGGCCAATACCTGTCCCACTATCAACAACTTTTACTCAGATCTGAGACATCACAGAAAAAAATAAGAGAAAACATAAATTTCCCTTGAAGCTTAGTACCCTCAATAGATGAAAAAATGAAGTGGAAAGCAGAGAAATAAAGATCCTAAATAAGTTTTCAAATTGAAGCTATTGTCTGCTTACCTGTGACACAATCAGATGTCAGGGCCCCGCCTAGAAAGGAAATGGTATGCAAATTACTTAAAGGGCTCAAACAGTCTGAGTGTGAGAACAGATCTGAGCTAAGCAAGCCCTTGAGGTGAAGAAGAGACCACTGCCTTGGCTGGCAATGTACCACAAAGGCAGTCTGGCTCACCTCCTCAAGCAAGTATTGGAAGTGCAAAGGGACAAGTGAAGAGTCCCTGTCAGCATATACCGAGAGTGATGATTCCCCTTACGGTGATACATCTTAGGGGCACACACTGATTGGTATCCTCCCAAGTGAAATGGAAAAAAAGTCATTACAAATCTCCAACTGGTGACAAAGCTCTCCTTCATTTTCAAAGGATGATACTTGGAAAGAAAAACTGGTGCCTTACGCTGGTTCTAGTTCTGGCTGCTCCACTTCTGATCCAGCTCTCTGCTATGGCCTGGGAAGGCAGTGGAAGATGGCCCAAGTCCTTGGGCCCCTGCACCCACGTGGGAGACTGGGAAGAAGCACCTGGCTTTGGATTGGCACAGCTCTAGCTGGCTGTTGCGACCAACTGGGGAGTGAACTATCGGAAGGAAGACCTCTCTCTCTCTCGCTCTCTCTCTCTCTCTGCCTCTCCTTCTCTGTGTAACTCTGACTTTCAAGTAAATAAATCTTTAAAAAAAAAGAAAGAAAGAAAAGCTGGTGCCTTAAAAGTGATATTCTTGCATTCCACAGTCATGGAGGAGAGTGCAGGTGCTAAAGCGATTTTGTCATTAGGTCTCCTCGCTGTGCTGAAAGCATTGAAAGAAGCAGCCACCTGCTCAAAGACCCTGGCTATTTCCTCCTAATATTCCACTTTCTCAGAATATTGAGGGTTCTCCTGAGGACCCATGAAAAGCTGGGCTTTGATGGTGCAATGCCTCCCTCCAGTGCCTCTAACCTGAGCTTTTGTTGAATACTGCATCTTAAAAATAGGAAATTGTTTTTTGAGAATCTAAGGCAAGAACTTCAACCTTTTTCGACTCTGATGATGATAATGATGATGATGATTAAACAATAAGACCTGTGTTTTGGATCACCGATTTCTTTTTCTTTTAAATATTAATTAATTGGGGCTGGGCCTGTGGGCCTGTGGCATAGCAGATAAAGCCACTGCTTGCGGCACCGACATCCCATTTGGGCACCAGTTCAAGTCCCGTCTGATCCCACTTTCTTTTTTTTAAGATTTATTTATTTTACTTGAAAGGCAGAGTTACAGAGAAGCAGATACAGAGAGAGAGAGAGGTCTTTCATCTGCTGGTTTACTCCCCAGATGGCTGCAATGGCTGAGCTGTGCCAATCCAAAGCCAGGAGCTAGGAGTATCTTCCAGGTCTCCCACGTGGGTACAGGAGCCCAAGCACTTGGGCCATCATCCACTGCTTTCCCAGGCACATTAGCAGGGAGCTGGATCCAAAGTGGAGCAGCTGGGACTCGAACCGGCGCCCATATGGGATTCCAGCACTGCAGATGGAGGCCCTACCCACTATGCCACAGCGCCGGCCCCTGATCCCACTTTCTATCCAGATCTCTGCTAATGCACCTGGGAAAGCAATGAGGGTGGCCCAAGTGCCTAGGCCCTGCACCCACGTGAGAGGCCTGGAAGTAGCTCTTGGCTCCTGGCTTCAGATCAGCGCAGCTCTGACTGTTGCAACCATCTGGGGAGTGAACCAGTGGATGGAAGATCTCTCTGTCTCTGTCTTTGTCTCTGTGTGTATGTATGTCACTATGCCTTTCAAATAAATAAATAAATCTTTAAAAAGATGAATTAATTAACTAGTTTGAAAGGCAGAGTGACACAGAGGGTGAGAGAGGGATCTTCCATCTTCTGGTTCACTTCCCAGGTAGCCACAGTGGTCAAGGCTGGGCCAGGCCAAAGCTAAGAGCCCATGACTCTATGTAGGTCTACCAAACAGGTGGCAGGGGCCCAAGTACTTGGGCCATCTTCCACTGCCTTTCCCAACCCATTAGCAGAGAGCTGATGGGAAGGGAGCAGTCAGGACTCAAACCAGCACTCCAATATTGGATGCTGACTTTGCAAGTGGTGGTATAAACTGCAGTGCCACAATGCTGGCCCCAACCCTGATTATTAATCTTAACAATTCTATTAAAATGTATGATGGCAAAGAAGAGTGGCAACCTAAATGCGTTGCTTTTCTACAGGAGCTGTGTTAATGAAAGAGTAGTGTTAGTATGATTTAAATGCCAGAATTACACATTTTAACCAACAGTGGTAAAGATTGTAAAGGATACACCAAAAACTGCAAATGTGCTTTTTTTAAAGATTCATTCATTTGAAATCAGAGTTACACAGAGAAAGAGGAGAGGCAGAGAGACAGAGAGGTCTTCCATCCGCTGGTTCACTCCCCAATTGGCCGCCATGGCCAAAGCTGTGCAGATCTGAAGCCAGGAGCCAGGAGCCAGGAGCTTCTTCCAGGTCTCCCACTTGGGTGCAGGGGCCCAAGGACTTGGCCATCTTCCACTGCTTTCCCAGGCCATAGCAGAGAGCTGGATCGGAAGAGGAGCAGCGGGGACTTGAACCTGCATCCATATGGGATGCCGGCACTGCAGACGGCAGCTTTACTTGCTACGCCACAGCGCCAACCCCATGAATGTGCTTTTGCTGAAGGCAAATATAGAACCTGAGATGTGTAATTCCTCTTGAAATATGAAAGTCTTTTCATTTTAAAGAGAAACAGACGTTCATAAGAGAGCCAAGAAAGCACTAGCCATAGATATAGCTGGTGCTTCTCAACTGATTCCCTACAACAGAGATGGAATATGCTGGGGTTCTTGGTGAGCTCTTTCATTGAGTATTATGCTGGTGCTGTAGTTATCCAGTTAGGAAAGCAGTCTAAGACAGTGATTTGGAGACTGATTTTTTACAGGTAAATCATGAAAATCTATTGGAGTATGAGTAAGAAATATCCCACAGCAGGCAGAATCCCTGCAAGAAAAAAATGTCCCTAATTGGATGAGAGCTATTAAGGATTTAATCATGAAAAGAAGGGAGACTGAGAAACATCTTCTGGCCATTTTAAAATTGTCCAGGTAGGGGCTGGCGCTGTGGCATAGCGGGTAAAGCTGCCGCCTGCAGTGCTGGCATACCATATGAGCACTGGTTCATATCCTGGCTGCTTCAGTTCTGATCCAGCTCTCTGCTATGGCCTGGGAAAGCAGTAGAAGATGGCCCAAGTCCTTAGGCCCCTGCACCCACATGGGAGACCCAGAAGTAGCTCCTGGCTTCGGATTGGCACTGCTCCGGTCATTGCAGCCAATTGGGGAGAGAACCAGCAGGTGGAAGACCTCTCTCTCTCTCTCTGCCTCTCCTCTCTCTGTGTAACTCCGACTTTCAAATCAATAAATAAATCTTTTTTAAAAAAACTGTCCAGGCAGCTGCTAAGGAAATTGTCCAGATAGCTGAAAATTGTTTAAAAATTCAAATAGGTACATGCCTTTCATTGAACCATGCCTTAAGGATGAAGGTCAATTGGATAAATTGATACAATGTTTGCAAGAAGTCTATAAACAGGGGCCAGTGTCGCGACACAGTAGGTTAAGCTGCTGCTTGCTGCTTCCAGTCCTGGATGCTCCAATTCCATTCTAGCTTCCTGCTGTTGCATCTGAGAAAGCAGGAGAAGATGGCCCAAGTACTTGGGCCCCTGCCACCCATGTGGGAGACCTGGATGGGAGTTTCAAGTTCTTGATTTCTGCCTGGCCCATTGGAGGCATCTTGGGAGTTAACCAGCAGATAGATAGATAGATCTCTCCCTCTCTCCCTCTTCAAATAATCTTTTTAAAAACAAATTGACAAAAGATGACGACATTGAAAATAAAATTTCTTTTGGGGCCTGTGTTATAGCATAGCAGATTAAGCTGTCGCCTGTGGTGATGGCATCCCATATGGGTACTGGTTCGAGACCCAGCTACTCCACTTCTGATCCAGCCCGCTGCTAATGGCCTAAGAAATCAGCAAAGGATGGACCAAGTGCTTGGACCTGTGCACGCATGAGGGAGACCCAGATGAAGCTCCTGGCTCCTGACTTCGGTCTGGCTCAGCCCTGGCTGTTGTGGCCATCTGGGGGTGAACCAGCGGATGGAAGATCTCTCCTCTCCTCTCCTCTCCTCTCCTCTCCTCTCCTCTCCTCTCCTCTCCTCTCTCCTCCCCTCCCCTCCCCTCCTTCCCTCCCTTACTCCCTCCATCTCTCTCTCTCTCTCTCTCACACACACACACACACACACACTCTGCCTTTCAAATAAATAGAAGTAAATCTTATAAATAAATAAATTTTCTTCTAAAAATGCTTTTGCAAAATTTTCTTGGATTTCTGCAGTTAATTTGTGTTACTAAGGAATCAGAAGGGACTTTTATTAAAAAGAAAGAATCATAGCAAACCAGAGATAGAAATTAGCAATGATTAAACTAATTAAATTTCCTCCCACACCAGTATTTTAACAGGAAACCTTCACATTTATATAATTTCTAATACATTTGGAGACATATTTTAGATACAAAGATCAATGTAGTTTTAATGAGAAAGTATGGGAAAAGCAACTGAAAGAAGGTGGAGGAGCTATTTTAATATCAGATAACATAGACTTTAGAACAAAAAAAGTTACTGTAAGTGATGTGGGATTTTTATGATGATAGAATAGTGAAAGTATTAGGTGCATGTAAGAGGCATTGGAATTGGGAAGGAAGAGATGGTTTCTTTATTGGCAGATGGCATGATATTGTCTAGAGAAATTCCTAAGGAATCCACTATAAAAATGAATAGAATTAATAAACAGTTCTCAAACCTAGAACCAGTGAAAAGGAGGTGATAAGACTCTTGGGCCACTTGGGCAAGCAAGTTCAGGGTCTCCGATGCCTCAAGCATAGGTGGGAGAGGGGAACATAGGTTCTGAGTGTACAGATCCCATGACACCACACCCTGGACTCTCAGCAGCTTGCCAGGTATGAGGCCGGTGGAGGGCAGGCGTGGAGCCTGTGAAAGTGTTGGCCACTGAGATACACTACTTCCAGGATGGCCCTGAGGACCCCGTCTCCTGGTGTGAGCGTTGCAGTATTGTGCCCTCCCTCATTTCATAGAGCTGTCCTATGTGATAAATACAAAAATATATAAAGTATTTTGGAAATGATAGGGTGTGACATCATGCAGAGATCGTAAAAGACATTGTGGCATGCTCGCTTCAGCAGCGCATGTACTAAAAGGCATTGGGGCTTCTGTCTTTCTGTCTCCTGAATGGCTCAGTCTCAGGGAAGCCAGCTGTCTTGTCATGAAAATACTCAAGCAGCCCGATGGAGATAACTATGTGGTGAGGTAATAATGAGTCCTGGAAACAGCCTACACTGAACTGGCTTCCAGCCTATAACCTACTGAGTGAGTCATGTTGGAAGGGAACCGTGTGGATCCAACCAAAGCTTCACATGACTACAGATGAGGATAACATACTGAGTACAGCTTCTTAAGATATCCCGAGAGAGAACTCCCCACCTAAGCAGCTCTCGAATGCTTGAGTCCCAGAAACTGTGAGATAGTAAATGCTTGTTCTTTTAAGCCGCTCCATGTCAAGCTCATTTGTTTTCAGCACTAGATGATCAAAACACCGTTTGGTAACCAGTGTAGGGTGCTGCAGAGAGAAAAATCTAAAATGTGGGTTTGATTTTGCACTGGCGGGGGGGCTGGGGTGGAAAGAAACTGGAAGGCATTTAGGAGAATGATAGCGAAAGTCAACAGTGCTTGGAACAGGCGGTATCAGAAACCTGATAGTCAGTGTGAAGGTTGCCAGCGAGAGCTTAAAGGGAAGTGAGCAAAACGTTATGGAATCTGGAAGAAGGGCATGGTCTGTTATGTAGTGCAGTGATGTGGGGAATAGAAAAGGCACCTAACAATCTGAGTGATAGAACTAAGGAGGTTTCTGGACCCTCCTAGGTGTGATTTTTCATGTGTAGGACAGAAAGTTAGGGTAAAGGAAGTGAGAAGTGAAAATGAGACAGAACTTGCTTGTTTTAAAACTTCCCAGCTTCTTAAAGTGTCAAAGAATGTTAAAAAGCAAGAAAGTACTTCCAGATACAGATCCAGTCTTGGAGCCTTCTGGAAAACAGTGTAAAGGTGAGGTCAAAATTGTATCAAATCCTTTGTTAAAACCTCAGGGAAATCTGAGGTAGTATCCAAGGGAAGCATTCAGTACAACAGCAGGCTTTAAAAAAAAAGCCATTTATTTATTTATTTGAAGGCACAGTCAACAGAGAGAAGAGACAGGGAAAAAGAGAGAGGTCTTTTATCTAATTGGGCACTCTCCAAATGGCCACAATGGCTATAGCCAGGCCCATCTGAAGTCAGGAGCCAGGAGCTTCTTCTGGGTCCTCCCAAGTGGGTGCAGGGCCCAAGCACTTGGGCCATCCTCTCTGCTTTCCCAGGTGCATTAGCAGGGAGCTGGTTTGGAAGTGGCATAGCTAGAGCTTGAACTGGAGCCTATATGGGATGCCAGTGTCCTTACCTGCTAAGCTACAGCGCTGGCCTAACAGCTGGCTTTCTAAAAAGATGCAAATTTGCTGTCCCTACGCATTCTCAGCAGAAGCCCCAAGTACAGGTGTTCTGTTTGTATAATGGACTAACTCCTGGACTCCTAGAAGATACATAAATTAGTTTGAACTTATATCAGTAGAAATTCCATCAACACCATCCAATCAGAAGCAATACATGCCTCCTGTTCTCTAAAATCTGTGAGTATAATAAACTTTGTCTTTTCCTGAACCTTTCTTCTGCCTGCCTCCTTTGGTAGCAGCACCTGACTGACCATTTCATAAAGAATTAAACATCAAGGGTGGGCATTTGGTGCGGCACTTAGGATGCCCCCTTGGGATGCCTGCATCCCATATTGCAGTGTCTGGTTCAGGTCCCAGTCTCACTCCTGACCCCAAATTCTGGCTAATGTAGATAACGGGAAGCAGCCTTGATGACGCAAGTACTTAAATCCCTGCCACCCATGTGGGACATCTGTATCGAGTTCCTGGCTTTGGCCTGGCTCAGTTCTGGCTGTTAGGGGCACGTGGAGTGTAAACAAACTGAAGAGAGTTTTCTATTTTCCTGTCTCTCTCTGTGTCTGGATGCCTTTCAAATAAAATGGAATTAATAAAACAATGTAGCAAGCGGGATGGTCTAGTTATGAGGGAGATGGAACTTAGGAGATGTTTCAGTAACTGCTTGGCTTACCAATAAGTTGGCCTAAATGGGACTGTACCATCTTGGAAGGTTTGGTGTCATGTTAACATTCTCGTACACTGCTCTATGCTGTTTTGTGTTGCCTCTTTGAGGGAGAGCCAAGGCTTCCATAAATCATGGGTCTCATCCTCCTAAAATACTCAGGGACTCCACTTCCAGCCACACTTGGCAAGAGGTGGAGAAAGAGTCTCCTAGTGCTCCCCAATTAGCAGACAGTGGCATAATTCGCTAAAAATATTACAAGGGCTCCACTGGAACTGAGTTTGACAGAAGTATAACTTCTCCACAGCCAGCAAAAGACACTTAGTATGAGGCATCAGCTATTAGCTAATTTAAGGGCAAATGACAGCTGGGTGACTTTCTTTTTTTCAAATTTTCATTAATATAAAAAGAATGTATTTCATAGGTAGAATTCTAAGAAGATAACCATTCTCCCTTCCATCAATCCCCCTTCTTCCTTCATTTCTTTTTTTTCTTAATTTTTTTCTTTTTTTTCTTTTTTTCTTTTTTTTATTTTTTTGACAGGCAGAGTGGACAGAGAGAGAGACAGAGAGAAAGGTCTTCCTTTTGCCGTTGGTTCACCCCCCAGTGGCTGCTGCGGCCAGCGCGCCGCGCTGATCCGAAGCCAGGAGCCAGGTGCTTCTCCTGGTCTCCCATGCGGGTGCAGGGCCCAAGCACTTGGGCCATCCTCCACTGCACTCCCGGGCCACAGCAGAGAGCTGGCCTGGAAGAGGGGCAACCGGGACAGAATCCGGTGCCCTGACTGGGACTAGAACCTGGTGTGCCGGCGCTGCAGGCGGAGGATTAGCCTATTGAGCCACCCACGGCGCCAGCCTTTTTTCTTAATTTTTACAAAAGCATAATTTCAATTGACTTTTTAATCACAGGTTAAATGCACCACTTACCATAATATTCAACAAGTAAAAACTAGAAAGACCACAGTTCCACAAGAGTGTAGACAAGGACTAAAAACTATAATTAAATTGTAAGATGACCATTTCATTCTTAGACTTTTTTTTTGTGAGTTCTACATTAACTATCATATATCAGAGAAAACATGGTGATATTTATCATTTAGGACTGGCTTATTTCATTAAGCATAATGCTTTCCAGTTGCATTCATTTTGCTGCAAAAGACAAGATTTCATTTTTTTATGGCAGAGTAGTATTCTATAGTATATATATAGCACATTTTCCTTATCCAGTCATCAGCTGATGGACATCTGAGTTGATTCCATATGTGAGCTATTGTGAATTGAGCTGCAATGAACATAGGGGTACAAATAACTCTTCTAAATGCTGGTTTAATTTCCTTTGGAAAAAGTTCTAGGAGTAGGATGGTAGAATTATTTTCAGATTCCTCAGGAATCTCCATATTGTCTTACATAATGGTTGTACAAGTTTATATCGCCATCAGCAGTGTATTAACGTATGTTTTTTCCCACATCCTTGCCAACATTTATTTATTTTTTTTTAATTTTTGGATGATAGCCATTCTAACTGGGGTGAGGTGAAAGCTCATTGTAGTTTTTAGTGATCCTGAGCATTTTTTTCATCTCTTATATTGACAAGTGGCACCAAGCTGGGAGCTTCCTCATGTTTATGTTCATGTTCATGTTCATGTTTCTCATGTTCCTTCCAAATCCTAACTAGTAAGGGCATCATCTTTTAGGAAGTCCACCATGGCATCCAGTAATGGTCAGTGTTGCTGGCAACCTCTTCTCGTGGTATGCTTTGCTTCTGTCCATCTTCATTCCTAAACTCATGGGCTATCACCGATCCCATCCATTGAGGCTTGTGTTTCAAAGTTTAATAAAAAGGAAAAAGGGAAGGGAAACATAGTTCTTTCTCCCTGTAATTCAGCTTTTCATAACTATGACTAACATACTTAAGAGAAGCTACTTAGGAAGGAAGATTTGTTTTGGCACATGGTTTTGGAGGCTCACAGTCCAAGATCAGGTGGCTCCACTGGTCTGACATCTGATGAGTGCAGTGCATGGTGGAATGCATGCTGAGAAAGGATCCGATGGGTCCAAGAAGCAGAGAGAGTCAGGGAGCGTGCTTGTTCTCCAAGTTTAGATGAAGCCTCCATGATTTTATCATGGGGGCTCCACCCCAGCCATTTAATCACTTGCCAAAGGCCTTATCTTCAGACAGCATCACCCTTAATCCATTAACCATTGATATAAGACTATAGGGACCAATCTTCAGACACACGAGCCTGTGGGGGACATTCAAATTAATATCCAAACTCTAACAATACTTGAAGAAGTTTCTTTTTATTATTATTATTTTTTAATTTATTTATTTGAAAGTCAGAGTTACAGAGAAAGAGAGAAAGAGAGAGAGAGAGAGAGGTCTTTAGTCCACTGGTTCACTCCCCAAATGTCAGCAATGGCTGGAGCTGCGCTGATCCGAAGCCAGGAGTCAGGAGCTTCTTCCGGGTCTCTCATGTGGGTGCAGGGGCCCAAGAACTTGGCCATCTTGTACTGTTTTCCCAGGCCACAGCAGAGAGCTGGATTGGAAGTGGAGCAGCCGAGACTCGAACCAGTGCCCATATGGGATGCCAGCACTGCAGGCGGCGGCTTTACCCACTACGCCACAGCGTCGGATCTGTTTCTTTCTTTTTTTTTTTAAAGATTTTTATTTATTTATTTGAGAGTTAGAGTCACAGAGAGAGGGAGAGACAGAGAGAAAGGTCTTATGTCCACTGGTTCGCTCCCCAAATGACCATAACGGCCAGAGCTGGGCTGATCCAAAGCCAGGAGCCAAGAGCTCCTTCCAGGTCTCCCACGTAGGTGCAGGGGCCCAAGGCCTTGGGCCATCTTCCACTGCTTTCCCAGGCCATAGCAGAGAACTGGATCAGAAGAGGAGCAACTGGGACACGAACTGGTGCCCATATGGGATGCTGGTTCCACATGCTAAGGCTTAACCCATTACACCACAGCGCTGCACCCCTCCCGTTTTTATTAAAGATTTTTATTCATTCATTTGAGAGTTAGAGTCAGAGAGAGAGAGAGAGAGAGAGAGAGAGAGAGACAGGCAGACAGACAGACAGAAAGGTTGAGGAAGTTTCTTTGCTGGTTTGAGTTACAAATATCCACTGTAAATATGCTTGTCATGCTGAGAGTCTCTTCATTCTGCTCAAATTGTCACAAAACAATGAATTTACAAGATGAAGCTGAAGCTATCATTGCTCTCTTTGATGTAAACTCTAGCCCCATCAGAAATCCACTGGAACTACCCAGAAAGAGGAGACCTCTGCTCATACCAGAAGTCACTGAGGATCACCAGAGACTTATTAGGTAAACGTCCAAGAGAAAAAACGGGGGGCTGGGTAACAAGTCACGGACACACAGGAGTTAATAAAATGACAAAAATCTAGCCACAGGATGATAAAAACGTTTCTGAAGATTTTGACTTAAAAAGTGGGTAAGCAGGGCAGGAGAGAGTGTGTGTGGCATTGTGGCACAGCAGATGAAGTCACCATTTGTGATTTCAGCATCCCCTAGGCATCCCATATTGGGGCTCTGGTTCGAGTCCTGGCTGCCTCACTTCTTTTTAAAATTTTTTTAAAGATTTAGTTATTTATTGGAAAGTCAGAGTTACACACAGAGAGAGGAGAGGCAGAGAGAGATATTTTCCATCCGCTGGTTCACTCCCCAGTTGGCCACAATGGCCAGAGCTGAGCTGATCTGAAGCCAGGAGCCAGGAGCTTCTTCTGGGTCTCACACAAAGACTTGGGCAATCCTCCACTGCTTTCCCAGGCCATAGCAGAGAGCTGGATCAGAAGAGGAACAGCTGGGACTCAAACCGGTGCGCCCATATGGGATGTCTGCACTGCAGGTGGCAGCTTTATTTGGTACGCCACAGCGCCAGCCCCCACCCCACTTCTGATCCAGCTCCCTGCTAATGTGCTTGGGAAAGCAGCAGAAGATGGTACCTGGGCCCTTGTGGCCCATATGGGCGATCTGGATGAAGTTGCAGGCTCCTACCTTTGGCCTGGTCCAGACCTGGCTATTGGCAGCCATTTGAGGAGTGAAGCAGCAGATGGAAGATGTTAGTGGATTTCTCTTTCTTTCTCTCTGCCTTTCAAATAAATAAATAAATCTTAAAATTGGGTAAATGGTATGTGTATACTCTGGATGGGGATCATTGTGGGGAAAGGTCACAGCCTAGAAGCACCAGTCCCTTCCCCCCTGTTTCTTCCCTTGTCATCCAGAGATAGAAACAAAAGACTGCGACTTTAGGTGGCTGAAAGAAAGAGAGAGGGAGAGAGGGAGAGAGGGAGAGGCAGAGGGGGCAGGGGGGAGAGAGAGAGAGAGGAATAAAGAGGGAGAAAGAGGAAAGGGAGGAAGGGAGGGAGACAGAGACACAAAGGAAGGAATGAGCAGGGAGGGAGGGAGGAAACACTTATTCTAGGTGGTTACAAAGGAAATAAAAGAAACATTTAATCTTACCTATAAGGGAAAATGACAGGGCTAGCAAATATAACGCTAGCCCTTAACGCTTAATGATTTACAACAAATTCCTAGGTACAAGAAAGAAAATGAAAAGTAATTATAAAATATGTATATTTATTTAAATATCAACATATACTAAGTAAATTGTGATATGAATATATAATCACTTGAATTAAGGTAGTTTCATGATTTGATCTAGTTGGTTAAGGGCTTCAACACTGTTAAAAACGTAAACTGAAAGCAGGTATTTGGCACAGAAGTTAAGATATTGCTTGGGACACCTGCATCTCAGTGTGCTTGGGTTCAAGTCCAGCTCAGTTTCCAATTCCAGCTTCCTGCTAAAGTGCACCCTGGGAGGTTGCAGGTGATTGCAGATGTACTTGGGTACCTGGCACCCACATAAGAAATGCACATGGAGTTCTGGGCTCCTGACTTTGCCCTGGCCCAGCCCTGATTGGTGGGTATTTGGGGAGTGAACCAGCAGATAGAAGGTCTCTGTTGGTGTGTCTCTGTGTGTGCCTATATGGTTTTAAAATAAACAAACCTTTGAAGGGCTATGCTTCATAAAAAAGTAAACAGAGGGGCTGGTGTTGGGGCACAGTGAGTTTAGCTGCTGTCGCTCCCCCTCTTCGCGGAGGAACGACACAGGACCCTGCGCTGTTCTTTTGTCTGCTCGACCCTTCCCGGGTTTGCTGCTGGTTCTTCCCGGGTTGGCTACCGTCCCTTCCACCTCCGTGGAAGGGCGGTTCCCCCTGCCACTTTCCCCACTTCCGCGGGGGAGCGGCACACCGCCGGCCGGCTCTCTCGGGGGCTGCTCAGATGTTCCTCAGGTGTTCCTCTTAGATGTTCCTGGTGCATGTTGTCTCTCTCCTCCTTTATAGGCCTCTTCCACCAATCCCAACTCTGCTACCCACACGCCGAGTATGCTGCTCTCCTCCAATCAGGAGCAAGATCAGCTCCTGCAGCTCAGTCAATCAAATTGGCGAGAGGCAGCTGTGTAGAAGCTGTTTACTCCTCTCCCAGAGCCATATTGTGGGAGAGCAGATGCATAGAATAAGTCTTAATTCCAGTAACTTAGTCTAGTCCGAGTTGCTCCCCACAAGCTGCCACTTGCAAGACTGGCATTTCATATTGGAGTACCAGTTCGAGTCATGGCTGTTTCACTTCCAATCCAGCTCCCTGCTAATGCACCTGGGAAACCAGTGGACAAAGGCCCAAGTACTTGTGCCCCTGTCATCCATGTGGGAGACTAGGAAGAAGTACCAGGCTCCTGGCTTCAGCCTGGCTGAGACCTGGCTGCTATGGCCATCTGGGGAGTGAACCAGGAAATGGAAGATCATTCTGTATCTCTCCCTCTCTCTCTCTGTCACTCTTTCAAATAAATAAATATGTAAAAAAGTAAAAAGCTCAATTGAAGAACAATAGCAGGTTTTTTAAATATTTATTTTTTTATTTGAAAGGCAGAGTTACAGAGGTCTTCCATCCACTGGTTCACTCCCCAAATGGCTGCAATGGCTGGTGCTGGGCTGAGCTGAAGCCAGGAGCTTCTTCTGGGTCTCCCACATGGGTGCAGGGGCCCAAGGATTTAATGCTATCTTCCACTGCTTTCCCAGGCCATAGCAGAGAGCTGGATTGGAAGTGGGGCATCCAGGTCTCGAACTGGCACCCATATGGGATGCTGGCACTTCAAGCAGAGGCTTAACCTGCTATGCCACAGCACCAGCCCTTGCCTTATTTCTTAACATGAGTGTATAGACATTGTTTTTGTTCAAACATTTTATAACAAGGAATGTTTCTATAAACTTTATTCTGATTTTAAAATTATTCTTATTAATACAGAAATGCTGGAAGTGTGATAGTCCAGAGATAAACTAATAAGCAATCTGAATACTCCTTATAACATAAGTTATCATATTTCTGCAATATTCCCCTTAAACTTCTTACTCTTATGCAGTCCAGTATCTGCTGTCTTCTTCAGTTTACCTGCACCCATACCTGGTCAGTGATTTAAGGCTAGTCTTATTATAGGTAAAGTTTTATGTCTTCCCCTGTTGCTCTAAACCAGTGATTCTCAAACACTGGTAAGTTCAGAAGCCCCTGGAAGACCTGTAATACCCTGATTGCTAATCTGCCTTAAGAACCTCTGATTTGGGGCTAGTGTTTTGGTACAGCAAGTAGAGCCATAGTTGGCATCCCATAAGGGCACCTGTTTGAGTCCTGGCTGCTCCACTTCCAATCCAGCTCCCTGCTAATGGCCTAGGAAAAGCAGTGGAAGATGGCTCAAGTGTTTGGGCCCCTGCCACATACTTGGAACACCCAGATGGAGCTCCTGGATTCAGCCTGGCATAGCCTTGGCCATTGCAGCCATCTGGGAAGTTAACCAAAGGATAGAAGATTCTCTCTTTCTCTTTCTCTCTCTCTCCCCTTCTCAGTAACGTTTTCAAATAAATAAATCTTTTTCTTTTTTAAAGAATCTCTGATTCAGTGGGTCTGGAATTGAGTATGAGAATTTGCATGTTTAACATGTTTATTGCAGGTGCTGATGCTGCTGGTCAGTGACCGCCCATTTGAACCATCTGATCTCCAGATAAGCCAGGTTGTTCATTAGTTGTTTTTTTTTTTTTAATAAAATGCAGTAGAGGCTACACTTCCTTCTCTTTCATTACCCAAACTGTTTACAACTTTACTCAAAAAAAGTATTTAGGGGGCTGGTGCTGTGGTGCAGTAGGTTAATCCTCCACCTGTGGCACCAGAATCCCATATGGGCGCCGGTTCCAATCCAGGCTAATCCTCTTCCGATCTCAACTCTTTGCTGTGGCCTGGAGAAGCAGTAGAAGATGGTCCAAGTGCTTGGGCCCCTGTACCCACATGGGAGACCTGGAAGAAGCTCCTGGCTCCTGGCTTCGAATCAGCTCAGCTCGTTGCTGCCATTTGGGGAGTGAACCAGCAGACAGAAGACCTTTCTCTCTGTCTCTCCCTCTCACTGTCTGTAACTCTACCTCTCAAGTAAATAAATAAAATCTTTAATAAAAAAAAGTATTTAAAACAAACTTCCAGGTACTTGCTCTCTCAGACCTTGGCTCCTACTCCCAGGTCCTTAACAGTTGGGTCAAAACAATAAGAAAAAATGGATGTTTGAGTCAGGGTCATTTCAATAAAATAATCTGCAGCTCATTCATTTCAAACAAACTTTTATTTTTAACATGAATTAATGCTAACAAATATATTTCTAAAAGGTTAACAGTAAAGCAACATGTTAGTTGATGTCATTTTTATGCAATGAACTTTGAAAACAACTGGTACTTTGTGCTACTAAAAACTGAAAAATATATGAAAAACAATTTTTTTTCTTTTTTCATCCATGTCTTCTCATGTCTTCCAACTATAAGATAAAATAAGAGACCATTAACATGGCTACACCATTAATAAGCACTAATGACTTTCTAAATGTAAAAGAAAACCCTGCACATATCTGCTGTTGCACTAAGAAGAAAACAAAACACTTTCCTCTTGTAACACAGACTCTTGGGTATCAGGTACTCCTGCGTTCATTGCTTCGATACCTGAACAAATTAACCTCACTGTCCTCTTCCCAACCATTATAAATTCTTATATTGGGAGGTGGGCATTTGGTGTAGTGGTCAGGATGCCGCCTGGGATGCTGGCATCCTGTATTAGAGTGCTTAAGTTTTGAGTCTCCACTGTTCTTCTGACTCCCATCTCCTGCTAATGCAGACCTGGGAGGCAGCAGTATGGCACAAGTAATTGTGATCCTACCACCTACATAGCAGATCCAGACTGAATTTTCAGCTCCTGGCTTTGGCCTGACCCAGCCCTAGCTGTTTCAGGTATTTGATGAGTGAACAAGTAGATCTGAGATCTCTTTCTGTCAGTCTGTCCCTCTTTCTTTCTTTGGCCTTTCAAATATAAATAAATAGATAGATAAATAAATAAATAAATAAAACAATACTTGTATTGTTCTTGAGAGGCCACTCTAATTTTTTTATTTAAATACATCTTTCTACCTTAAAACCTCTGCTCTTTATACAAACCAACCATTTTTTTTAAATTCCCTGATCCTTAGTTTCTGTATTTGTAAAATAAGAATGCGACTATTACTAGGTGTCCACAGATGTGAAAATTAAGAAAGAAAGAGGTGGGGGTGGCATTGTGCAGCAGGTTAAGCTGCCACCTGTGATGCCAGCACCCCCTGTTGGAGCACATGCTCAAGTCCTGACTTCTCTGCTTCCTACCCAGCTCTCTGTTAATGCACGTGGGAAAGTAGTGGAAGATATCACAAGTACTTGGGTTCCTGCCACCCACAGGAGTGACCTGGATGGAGTTCCAGACTCCTCTTGGCTTTGGTCTGGCTTGGCTCTGGGTGTTTGTGATTATTTCAGGAGTAAACCAGTAGATGGAAGACCTCTTTCTGTATCTCTCTGCCTTTCAAATAAATAAAAAAAAAATCAGAGAGAGAGAGAGAGAGAGAGGGAGATTAATTAGAAAGTCTGGTCTCACTTGAAAACTTTAACTTTTTAGTCAGCCTTCTCAGAGGCACTGTTAGAACTAGCAACTCTTTTTCTGTGGCCAAGTGATAAGGCTTAACTACTGCATGGTCCATATACCTTAGCCACTTCTGGTAAACTTTCTCCACTAGTCTCCATTACGAGGCCTAATAAATTCCCCATTTGTAGTAATTTTATAGCTATAGAGGACAATAGACTTTAAACTATGAATAAATACAGGTCAGAAAATATTGTCTTCTATGTATCTATTATCCAAATATATTATTAACATTAAACTGCTTTTAAATGTTAATTTTTTTCTTATTTTAAAGAGAAAATATTTTTTAAAAACTCATACCATCAGTAATAAGGATATGTCAGGAATGGCTGATTAACACAAAGGCTGTGCCCGAATACCTGGATTCCTAAGGGGGGCAGTTGTTTGGTGGGCCTTCTTCCAGTTCCTCATTTTTATCCTCTTCTTTCTTCTCCTTACCTCTGGCCTCTTCATTACATTTTTCACAATCATTTTTATCTGTTTCACTAGCGAAGCACAGACACCCTGGGTTCAGAAGATTACGAAAAAAATACTCCAGCTTATACTCAAGAGTGGGATCCAACACTTTACCATCAGGAGAATCTGGAAAACAGAAAATATAGGGGCCGGCGCTGTGGCATAGCGGGTAAAGCCGTTGCCTGCAGTGTCGGCAATCCCTTTTGGGCACCTGTTCAAGTCCCGGCTGCTCCACTTCTGATACAGCTCTCTGCTGTGGCCTGGGAAAACAGTAGAAGATGGCCCAAATCCTTGGGCCCTTGCGCCCATGTGGGAGACCTGGAAGAGGCTCCTGGCTCCTGGCTTTGGATCGGCACTCCCCCTCCCCCACCTCTCTCTCTCTCTCTCTGTAACTCTGACTTTCAAATAAACAAATAAATCTTTAAAAAGAGAGAAAATATATGAGGTAGAAAATAGTATCTGAATTTGTTCCTCCTGTTTGCTACAACACTTCTGTGGCCCTCACAATTGTGTAGCTTGGTAATTTTCATGGTGACATTTTCCCACACTTTACATTGGATCCCATACCCTGTGCTGTGGATTATCTCTGGCCTTCCAGAAAATGTGGAATCAGAATCATTAGGTAAATTTTGTTGAAATCTCTTTAAAAATATTACTTTAACTTAAAGACAAATTCTATGCTTAAGCTCACTGGTTCCTCAAGGCTGAAATATTAATTTTTGTATCTTTCAAGTGCTCTAGAGCTTGTCATTTTCTCAGATCATCCCTACCAAGGATCTTTACATTTTTGTTTTAAAATTTATTCTCATTTTATTGGAAAGAGAATATCTTTCATCTGCTGGTTCATTTCCCAAATGCCTGTAACAGTTGGGGTTGGGCCTGGCCAAAGCCAGTCCCCCTATCCCTCAACTAGTTGAGCCAACACCTGCTGCTGCATTGGAAGGAAGCTGAATCAGAGGGGAGAAACTGGGACATGAACTGGGCACTCCTGATAAGGAATGTGTGTGCCCCAAGTGGTGTCTTAACCTCCTGCCTCCATTTCCATTTAGTAATTTTTTTATAAAGGAACCAGAGTGGTGGCACAGTGGGTTAAACTGCCACTTGTGACTCTAGGATCCCATATGGGAGTGCCAGTTCTAATCTAGGCTGTTCTGCTACTGATCCAGCTTCCTGCCAATGCAGCAGTGGATGATGGCCTAAGTACTTGGGCCTGGGTCACCCATGTGAGAGATCTGGATGGAGTTCCTGGCTCCTAGTTTCTGCCTGAGAAACAGCAAATTAGAGATTTTGTGTGTGTGTGTGTGTGTGTGTGTGTGAGAGAGAGAGAGAGAGACTCTTCAAATAAAATATATCAAGCTTATAACAAATTAAGTGAAACAATTTTTGTTTGAAAGGCAGAGATTTGGGGGCAGGCAGAGCAATCTTCCATCTCCTGGTTCACTCCCCAAATGCCCACCACAACCAGGCTGAAACCTGGAACTCAATCTCAGTATCCCACATGGGTGGCAGAGACCCAAGTACTTGAGCCATCACCTGCTGCCTCCCAGGGTGCATATTAGCAGGAAGGTGGAATAGAGAGATTGGAGCTGGGACTTGAACACAGGCACTTGGCTGAAAAGTCCCTTGCCAGCCCCTCCTCCTCCACAACTTTTTTAAGATTTATTTATTTTAAAGTCAGAGAGAGAGAGAGAGAGAGAGAGAGAGAGAGGAGAGAGACAGAGAAATTTTCCATTGCTAGTTCACTCCCCAAATGGCCACAAAGCTGGAGCTGGGCCAGGCCCAAGCCAGGAGCCAGGAGCTTCTTCCGGGTCTCCCACGTGGGTGCAGGAGTCCAAGGATTTGGGCCATCTTCTACTGCTTTCCCAGGAGCATTAGCAGAAAGCTGGATAGAAAGTGGAGCAGGGGACAGCGCTGCAGCGCCGGCATCCAATATGGGCTTCCGAGACTTGAACCGGTGTCAATACAGGATGTCAGCACTACAGGCAGCAGCTTAACCCCCAGAGCCACTGGGCTGGCTCCAACCAGTAGCCCTCTGAAACTGGGGGCCAGCAGTCAGCAGCACTCCTCCCAGACTTGCTAATGCCTGAACTTCCTTTGCTCTCTGGGCGCAGCCCCTCTTGCAGGTTTATCTGGCTCCGGGGCTCTGCCAGGTCCCCTTCCACGTCTGAGGCTTAGCACCCCGGGCCAGCACCTGACTAACGCGGGGCCAGAACGGGGACCTGACCAGAATAGATAGGACTAGGAGAGACGCGACTGCTCCCCTCACCGCATCACCCCGCGCGAAACTCACTGATGCTGCCGACTTGCGTGTTCTTCTCAGCGCTGTTTCCCTCCACCTCTTCCTCGCTGACGTCGAACTTACTGTCGTCGAAATCCTCACTGTTGCCAATCTCACTGTGGTTAAGCTCGTTGTCATCGAACTCCTCCTCCTCCTCTTCCTCCTCCTCCCCCGCCGCCTCGCCGCCCTCTTCTACCACTTCCCCCTCTTCCACCACCTCCACCACTTCGTAGTTGATGAGGTCTTCCGACTCTTTGGCCTCATTTCCCCCATCATCTTCAGAGACATAGCGTTTCTCTTCTTCCATGTCTGACTCACATTCCTCATCGTCCTTTTCCTGCTCAGCCATCTCCTCATAGCCCACCTCCTCATCCTCCTTGTACTCTCCCTTCTCTTCCTCCTGCTGTACATCTCTAGTCTCAGCCGCGGGCTGGGCCACCTCCTGCCCACCGTCGTCCTCCCCAACAGCGTTTGGAACCACCTGGAAAGCCACAGAGGCCTGGCTTCCTGAGGTGGCTGCCCATTCGGCAGGCATGGAGGCCCCCGGGAGGGAACCAGGGCCCGGGTCCACCTCTCCACTATCTTCCCTCTGCCCACATGGCATCAGGTCTGGCTCTTCCCTGGCAGACATGGCAGAGGGTCGTACTGGTTAGGATCTCAAACGAAGCTGGGCAGCGGCAGTGGTGGCAAAAGATGGAGTCTGTTCAGGCAACCGCTGCTGAGGATGCAGAGGCGGTTGGGAGGAGGATCCACTGCGAAGCGGTGGGAGAGGCAGAACAGGTGGCCGAACAGGGCACACCAGTCTGCGACGGTGCCCAGAGAGACCCCAACAAGAACCAAGGCCGCGCCAGAAATGGCTAAGAGCAACGCGGGAACGACTGGGATTTGTTCGTTATGGGAGTGGAAACTGGGAAGCTCAACAAATGGCTGTTTGCCTTCCTTGAGAGCTCTAAGCTTATTTGCTGGGACTTGATGATTGACATGCGCTCTGTCCAATAGGTGATCAAGGCCCTCAGCTTCCCATGAGCTCTTAGGATCCTTGGCAAGTTTCAAATCCTCGCAAGCGCCTCCTCCCCTCTGTTTTTAAATCAGTATACTTCAGTTAATGAAACATGAAATTAAAAGTTAAGTGTTACTTTAGTGCAAAACTTTTTGGAAATCCATACACAGGAGGGTCTTTAAGAAGTTTACAGAAAGGGCTGGCATTGTGGTGTCGTGGGTAAAGCTGCTGCTTCGACGCCAGCATCCCATATGGGTGCCAATTTGTGTCCCTGCTGCACCATTTCTAATGCAGCTCCCTGTTTATGGCTTTGGAAAGCAGCAGAAAGTGGCCCAAGTCCTTGGGCCCCTGCACGTACGTGGGAGACCTGGAAGAAGCTCCTGGTACCTGGCTTCAGCTTGGCTTAGCCCCCATTGTTGTAGCCATTTGGGGAGAGAACCAGCATATTCAAGATTCTCTAAGTCTGCCTTTCAAACAAATTAAATAAATGTTAAAAAAAAAAAAATCCTCCCTTCGCTAAAGGCCCAAAAGTAAATAGAGGTGGAAAAATAACAGCTTCAAAAAAAAAAAAAAGTTCACAAGAAATTCATGTTATAAAAAACTCAAACATTTCAGCCGGCGCTGGGGGTGGCTCAATAGGCTAATCCTCCGCCTGCAGCGCCGGCACCCCGGGTTCTAGTCCCACTTGGGGCGCCGTATGCTGTCCCGGTTGCCCCTCTTCCTGTCCAGCTCTCTGCTGTGGCCTGGGAGTGCAGTGGAGGATGGCCCAAGTCCTTGGGCCCTGCACCCGCATGGGAGACCAGGAGAAGCACCTGGCTCCTGGCTTCGGATCAGCGCGGCGTGCTGGCCGCAGCAGCCACTGGGGGGTGAACCAACGGAAAAAGGAAGACCTTTCTCTCTCTCTCTCTCTCTCTCTCTCACTGTCTACCCTGCCTGTCAAAAAAAAAAAAAAGCACACATTTCAATTTTTATCAAAATAAACGTCTTTTATGACCTGCATTTTGGCACAGCAGTGAAGAGGCGGGGCCATGGGATATTTGCAACTCACATCATAGTGGCAGGCTCCTTACTACTCGTCTGATTCTAGCTTCCTGCTACTGCACACCCTGACAGGCAGTGGGGTGCCTCAAGTAGTCAGGTCCCTGCCACCCATGTAGGAGACCAGAATCAAGTTTCCAGACTCCAGCTTTGGGGCTTGGCCTAGCCATAGCTGTTCTGGGGATTTGGGAAAGGAAACCAGTGGGTGGGGCTCTCTCTGTTTCTGTTCTCACTGCCTCTCTGCCTCTCAAAAAATCTTCCAATTCCATTTTTCCACAAAAATTTTGAAATACCCTCATAATTCTATCATTGCTAGCAACACTACTGTATGGTGTTCCCATATGCTGGGTCCTGGGTCATGCAAACTGTTGGTGTTGGGTTCTCCTTTTGCACCTCTCCAGCTTGTATCAGTGTCACAGCGATTAGGAGGGAAAAAGAGGGAGGAGAGGGGGAGGGGGCAGGGGAAGTGAGGGGGGAGAGAAGGAAAAGGTGGAGTTCAATATCAGCACTGGCAGAAGCCTCTCATTAGAGAGATGAAGCAGCTCGCACATTTACTTTTGAGCTTTCCCAGATGTGGAGGCTTAAAAGTTAGTTCTCAGCAGGGGCCCGGGCTGTGGCATAGTAGCCTAAGCCTCTGCTTGTGGCGCCATTTCCTGTTCCCACTGCTCCTTTTCCAACCAGTAATCTGCTTATGGCCTGGGAAAGCTGCGGAAGATGGCCCAGGTGCTTGGGCCCCTGCACCCAAGTGAGAGACTCGGGAGAAGCTCTTGGCTTTGGATTGCCAGACACTTCTTGTAATGCCCGGATCCCATATCAGGGTACCTGGATTTGAGTCGTGGTTGCATCCCTGATTCTAGCTTCCTGCTAATGCCCACTCTAGAGGGAAGCAGGTGATGGCTCTAGTACTTGGGTCTCTGTCGCCCACATGGGAGATCCAAATTGATTTTCTGGCTCCAAGATTCAAAGTGATCGAGACCCAGGTCTTGCAGGCATTTGAGGAATGAACCAGTGATTTGGAAATCTCTTTCTCATTCTTTTTTTTTTGTCTCTGACTCTTTGCCTTTCAAATAAATAAATAGATAACAATCAATATTTGCCAATTAATTTTTAAAAATAGACACTAATTACAATTCACACCTGATGCTTGATAACTGAAATGTGTCACTTCATTTAATTGAATTTGAATTAATTTGAGTAAGTTGTTATGGCATTCTATGAATCCTTTAGCCTGAGACCAACAAGGGATGTGAAAGAACTTTTTGCAAAGATTTATTTATTTATTTATTTGAAATAATTAGAGAGAGAGAGAGAGATCTTCCATCTGCTGGTTCACTCCCCAAATGGCTGCCATGGCCAGGGCTGGGCCAGGCCAAAGTCAGGAGCCTGGAACTCCATCCAGGCCTCCCAAGTGGGTGGCAGGGACCCAAGTACTTGAGCCATCGTCTACTGCTTTCCCATGTGCTTTAGAAGGGAACTGGATCAGAAGTGAAGTAGCTGGGATGTGATACACAATGTCTGAATGAAGCCTTGCATCACAGTTTTAGTATATATGGAGACATGTGTGCCCTTAATTTGCATTTTAGGTATCTATGAGGCAAGAGATTCTCAGGGTACTTTATTCAAAATGGTTCAACTTTGCACAACAAATAGCTGTTGCTGCCATTGGCTGGACCAATTCATCTGAAAAATGACAATGGCCTGATAATTGTTAAAGATGCATAACACAGGGCAAGCTGTTGGCCAGGACATCTAATGTTAAGGTGTCTGCCTAAAAATCAGTCACTTGTGCTGACCTTTGAATCTCATCTTTAATTAGAGATGTGCTGGATAAGGGATGGATAGCAGCAGCTCTCCTGTGACTATAGTGACAACTCCATTTAAGTGTATGCACATTCATCACTGTTTACCCAGTTGATCCCAAGGGACTCCCCTGGTAGCAAAGAGATCTGAAAGAGGGGTGGCCACCTCCAGTACTATGGTACTATGTGAGTGATGACAGGGGACATCAACCCCTTTTGGAGGTGGAATATGCCAGAGGGCCTGGTGTGTCTCTAACGGATAACAAGGAGGCCCCAGTGGCCTTGCCCACCTTGTAGAATGCTGCTACCATAACCCAAGGCCTAATGGGCAGCTGGCTGGGGAGTGTTGTAGGACCAAGGCCTGTGATAACCTCTAATTCCAGGAGAGTTCAGTATGTAGACTGCAGTTGCCACTTTAGCATCCTCTATCAGGGGACCAAGGAGGGCAGTTTCTTGCATTCAAAGCCCTTGGACAACTGATAGCCATCATGGGAGGTCCAGAGGTTCTAGGAGGCATGAAGGGAAATTGCTAAGACCTCTACAGTGAGGGATTCTCAGGGTAGGAGGGGGGCCAGTCATGAATAGGAGTATTTATTGTGTTGCAACTTGAGCAAATTTTAGAGCCTTTTGTTGGAGAGGGCCTCATTCAACATATCCCTATTTTAAAATCACAGTGTCAGAGACCTTAAGTCAGATTTATGATTGAGGACTATATGGCCCCCAGGAGCTAAACAGGCCTAAAATGTATTGGGTTTATTTTAACATTGTTGTTGCCAAGAGGATCAAGAGCTGTTTTTTGTTTTTTTACAGTGTCAGTGATGGAGAAGCCCTTGATTTACCAAATAATTTTCAGGAATTTAACCAAGGTGGCAGAGCCTTGCACTATGTATGGAACAGTGACCCATCTATGTTTTGTAAGCTCTGCTGTAAGCGTGTGTTCTGAGTGAATGTTTCAAATGTATCTCCTTAGAAGAAGTTGTCATCCATGTGATGTCATACCTCTGCTTCTGGGCAAGGCAGTGAAGATCACACCTGCCAAAGTCGCTTTAGGATGGCAGTGCTGTTGCAGTACTCCATACTTAGCCAGGTAAAGGTGTATGTGTCTCCCTGCAGTGGTGAGGGTGAACTATAGCTGAAACACCGTTGACCTAGGCACTAAACAGACAGTGTTATCTAAGTGTATAATAGCAAAATCTTTACCTGATACTGATTGGATGGAGTCGGTCATTTCAATAATACTGGCGTTGGAGGTTTCATATGTAGGACCTAGCTTTTAGGTACTAAGCCTACAATTATCTGTCATGTGGTGTTGTTCATTCTTTGCAACTTTAATAGCAGGCTGACTTAGGCTGTTAAATGGAAAAAACAGTGAGGATAACTGTCTCTTCTCTACTTTGGATTTCTATAGTGGGTTTCAATCCTTGAATACCCTGTTTTTATTTCCCATTAGACCGGATTAAATACTTTAAATGAGGATTACCCACTGTGTCCCATTTTGTCAAGCCAATTTATAAGTGTTGAAGATTTAATTTAAATCCATCACTTACTTTATCAAAGCACACATGCCTGTTATGAAATATTTGGGGGCAAATTTTTTTTTTTTGACCATGGAGAACTAAGATAGGACAGCAGCTTCAGTAATTAGAATAAGGTATAACTTTTGTCCTTTATTTTACATTAACTTCCCTAAGATTACAGGGATTACCTTGTGAAATTTACTGGTACCCCAGGCGTGAATGTAATTTGAGCACCAGTATTAAGTCCCTAAAGGTTTCCTAAATGATACATTTTAGTAGATGTTGAAGTTAATGATCAATTATTTGTAGAAATGCAAAGCCACTCATCACCTTTTATATTTTGTATTACTGTTGATAATTATTTTGCTACAATTCATGGAGTATTGAATTTGCCATTTTAAGGGGTACACTTCAGCAGCATTTAGTACATTCAAGTGTTGTGCAGCCATCGTGTCTGAGTAGTTGCAAAATTGAATCTTCTCTCTAACAGAAAACTCCACACTCATTAAACAGATACTTTGTATTTCCCTCTATAAAACCTTTCCACCCCTAGAGACTCTGAAAACCATTGCTGTGCTTTCCATCTCTGCAGTTTTACATTTTCTAGATATTTGAAATAAGTGAAATCATGGAATGTGTGAATTTTTTTCTGTCTAGCTTCTTTCACTTAGCATAATGATTTTGAAATTCATCCACGGGGTAGCATAGTTTCAGTGCTTTACTCCTTTTTATGACTCAATAATATTCCTGGCAGATAATACTGTTTCTTCACTCAGCTTCTGTTGAATGCTTGGGATGTTTCCATCTCTTGCTATGTGACTAGTGCATCAATGAACAACTGGATACAAGATTTTGTTTGAATAAATGCTTTAGATTCTTTTGGGTATATATCATTTTTTGTCTTTTATTTGAAAATAATCCAAATATAGAAAAGTATACTGAATAATCCAATATATACACATAGAGTTAACATTTTTAAACATTTCCCATATTCACTTCATTTGTAAACATTACATATACACATACATACTATGTATACATATACATACACACTATTATACACACACTATTTTTTTGAAAGAATGTGTGGATATCTTTTTTTTTTTTTTTTGACAGGCAGAGTGGACAGTGAGAGAGAGAGACAGAGAGAAAGGTCTTCCTTTGCCGTTGGTTCACCCTCCAATGGCCGCTGTGGCCGGCACGCTGCGGCCAGCACATCACACTGATCTGAAGGCAGGAGCCAGGTACTTATCCTGGTCTCCCATGGGGTGCAGGGCCCAAGTACTTGGGCCATCCTCCACTGCACTCCCTGGCCACAGCAGAGAGCTGGCTTGGAAGAGGGGCAACGGGGACAGAATCCGGCGCCCCGACCGGGACTAGAACCTGGTGTGCTGGCGCCGCAAGGTGGAGGATTAGCCTAGTGAGCCGCGGCACCAGCCTTGTGGATATCTTACTATCATATAATGTGGGATTCATGACAAAGATCATAAAATGAGGAAATAAAGATATATTATTATGTAAGGAGTATAATTCAGTGAAGACAACATTTATAAATATCTACCAAACAATATGGCATCTGCTATATATAGTGTGTGTGTATAAATTTCCACGTATGAGAGAAAATGTGCTGCTTTCCTTTTGGTGTCTATCTTATTTCATTTAGCTTAATGACAAACAATTCTATTTATGGCAGAGTGTATGCCAAATTTTCCTTATCTATTCATTCATTGATGGGAATCTAGGTTGTTTACATACCATTGCTATTGTTAAAAGGGCTGTGAATAAACATGGAAGTGTAGGTATCTCTTTCGTATGCTGATGTCATTTCCTTTGGATATATTTCCAGAAGTGGGATAACTGGGTCATATGGTAGAGCTATTTTTAGTTTTTTAAGGAATCTTCAGACTGTTTCCATAATGGCTGTACTAATATGCATTCCCATGGTGTATAAGGATCCCTTTCTCCACATTCTTGTCAGCATTTGTTATTTTTCAAATTCTAAATAACAGTCATTCTAACTGGAGTGAGATGATGTCTCACTTTACTTTTTATTGGAATTCCCCTGATCCTAGTATCATGGAGCATATTTTTTTTTATGTGTTTGTTGGCCAAGTGTATTTCATCTTCTGAGAAATGTCTATTCATATTCTTTGCCCATTTCTAACTGGATTGTTTGCTTTTTTGTTGTTGCTGTGTTTCTTGAGCTCCTTACATATTGTGGATGTTAATCCTTTATCAGATGACTAATTTACAAATATTTTCTCCCATTCTCTAGGCTGTCTCTACACTCTGTTGAATATTTCCTTTGTAGTGCAGTGTCTTACTTTGATATAATTTCATTTGTCTATTTTTGCTTTTATTCCCTGTGCTTTAGGGGTCTTATCCAAAAAATTGCTACGTATGTCAATGTCTTGGAGAGTTTTCCATGTTTTCCTCTGTCAGTCTCATAGTTTGAGGTATTAAATTTAGATGTTGACCCATTTTCAGTTGATTTTTGTATAGAGTGTAAACTAGGTGTCTTCTTTCAAATTTCTGCAAGTGGAAATCTAACACCATTTGTTGAAGAGACAATCTTTTTACAGGGAATGTTTTTAACACCTTTACCAAAGATAAATTGGTTTTAGATTCGTGGATTTATTTCTAGTGTTTATATTCTGTTTTATCGATCTACATTTTTTATGCCAATTACATGCTATTTTGGATACAATAATTTTATGGTATGTCTTTTCTCTCCCTTCCTTCCTTCCTTCCTTCCTTCCTTCCTTCCTTCCTTCCTTCCTTCCTTCCTTCCTTTTATCTGAAAGGCAGAGTTGAGAGAGAGAGAGAGAGAGAGAGAGAGAGATTTTCCATCTTCTGGTTCACTCCTCATATGGGCCCTGGTTCATGTCCTGACTGCTTCTCTTCTGATCCAGCTCTCTCCTATGGCCTGGGATAGCAATAGAGGATGGCCCAAGTCCTTGGGCCCCTGAACCCACGTGGGAGACCCAGAAGAAGCTCCTGGCTATGGATCAGCCCAGCTCCAGTCACTGTGGCCAATTGGAGAGTGAACCAGTGGATGGAAGACCTTTTACTCTGTCTCTCTGTTTCTCTCTGCCTCTCAAATAAATAAAATCTTTTTAAAAAGTAGCAGAAGAAAAAAAGTAAGCCAGCCCTCATGTGTCCGATGAAATTATTTTTAATAATTAAGACAATATAAAGACTTTCTCAGCTAATGAAATCTGAGATACCTTATTGTTAACAAGTCAGTCTTACAAGAAATACTGATTTAAGTTCACCAGGCTGGATACAAGCGACCTCAGATGGAAATCTGAATCCATGTGAATAAACAAACGTCACACTGAATCCTCCATATATATCAATTATTAATATGTTATCATATAATATATACCATATATTAATATATACTTACTAAATGTTTAAAAACTAAAAAAATTCAAGAGATAAAAATGCTAACTAGCCTATTTGATCACCAAAACTTCAATACATATATTAAATTATCACACCATAACCCATAAATATTTACAATTAAAATAATTTTTAAAACAGCACTGGGGGCCAGTGTTGTACCACAGCAGATTAAGATGGCACTTGCAATGCCAGCATCCCCTGTACTGTAGAATGGATAAAGAAAATGTGGTACATATACACAATGGAATAATATTCAGCCATGAAGAAGGAAACCCTGTTATTTTGGATGAAATGGACAACATGTGGGGGACAGGATATTAAATGAATTAAGTAGGACACAGAAGTACAACAACTGAATGATGTGACTTATATGTGGAATGCAAAAAAGTTTAAACCACAGAAGTAACAGTAGCATGATGGTGGAAAGGGGTTGAGAGGTAGGGAGGGTAAAATTTTCAGATAGATCATAGGACTAAATTCAAGAGATATGTTGTAGAACAGAGTGACTATAATTAATAAATGTGTGTTTCTGAAAATTGCTGAGAGTAGATTTTAATTTTTTCTCAGCACAAAAATGATCAGTGTATGGGTTAATGTATATGTTAAGTAGCTCTATTTAGCCACTCCACAATGTATATATATTTCAGAACATCATATTATACATGATAAAAATACCCTATTTTAATTTTTCAATTAAAAATGAATAAATTATATTTTATTATTGGAATTTCCTTGAAAGCCTCTGACAGCATGCTATGGCTTCTGGGGCCTTTTCCTGGGTTCCCATAAGCTGAAGCTCATGTGAACTTGCCACATATCAAGCTGCTCATTGCCAAGTACTCTTTCTCATCTAGCTATGTCTAGCCGCATTTTCCTTTTAGCATAAATGATCCTGTTCTAATATGCCAATTTTCTTTCAGCATCATAAGTCAATAATAAAACTTTTTTTTCTTTTAACTTGGGCTTCAGATTCTATTTGGAGTGGCAAGAGATGGGGATACAAATTACACACACTGAAAATCAAAGGTTGTAAAAGTATAGTTTAATAAATGTCAAATATACATCTAACTAACCCATATCTCTAACAAAATCTTGACAATTTCATCATTCTAGGAAGCTTTTGGTAGCTCTTTCCAAACAAAATCGTACCCCTACTGTAGGCAACCAACATTTTACTTGCTATCCCTGTAGTTTACTTTTCTATTTTTTAAAAGATTTTATTTATTTATTTGAAAGTCAGAGTAACACACACACACACACACACACAGAATGAGAGATAATCTTCCATCCACTGGTTTACTCCCCAAATGGCCACAATGGCTGAGGCTGGGCCAAGAGCCCGGAATTCCATCCTAGTCTCCCATTGGGTACAGGGGCCCAAGCACTTGGGCCATCTTCTACTGCTTTCCCAGGTGCATTAGCGGGGAGCTGAAAAGGAAGCAGAGCAGCCAGGACTTGAACCAATGCTCCAATATGGGATGCTGGAGTTGCAGTTGGTGGCTTAACTCACTGGACTGCTGTCCTGGCCTTTTTGTATGTTTTTGAAATTTCTGTTAACAGAGATATACATTTTGTACTCTCATGTCAAACATCTTTCATTCAAATTCATTTTTTTTGAGATTCACCCCTGTTGTATCAAGAAATTCATTCCTTTATATTGTAAAGAAGTATTTTATGTGTATATATATATATATACACACACACACCACACATATACACACACATCTATATGTATGTATACTAATTTGTTCACTTTTTATCCAATTAATGAATTGTTAAATTGTCACCATTTTGTTATTATGAATAGAACTGCTATGAACATTATAAAAATAAGTAAGTTATTAAAAAAGAAATAAAAGGCATACAAATTGGTAAGGAAAAAGTAAAATTGCATCTATTGGTAGAAGACATGATCTTATATATAGAACTCCCTAAATAATCCACGTAGCTCTAATGAGTAAGCTCATCAGGGTTTCAGAAAGAAAGGTCAATACATAAACATCAATTGTGTTTATTTACATTAGCAATGAACTGTACAGTAATAAAATTAGGAGATCAATCCTATGCATGATAACATCAACATAATAGGAATAAAATATTTAGGAATAAATATAGTAAGTCAATGTTCATCAGTTGATGAATGGATTAAAATGTGATCTGTATAAAATACTATTCAGCCAGGCAAAGGAGGAAGTACTGAGAAATGCTATACCATTTATGAACTTTGGACTCATTATGACACATGAAATAACCTAGCCACAAAAAGTCACATGTGGTATGTGTAGATTTATATGAAATAACCAAAACAAGCCAGTCCATAGAGACAGACAGATGTTAGTGATTATCTGGACTTGGAAGCAGTGACTGACCCCAAATGGTTACAATGGATCTTTCTGAGATACCAGAAATATTCTAAAATTGCAAAAATGTATAGATTGTGGTTATGGTTGCATAATTGTGTAACAATGCAACATCGCTGAGTTTTAAACTTAAAGCAGGAGAATGCTGTATTAATTTATACCCCAGTAAATAGGTTAAACTGACCTCTTGCTCATTGTATTTTATGCTATTGTCAGAGTATTTTATTTTGTTTTATTTTATTTGAAAGACAGAATTACAGAGAGAGGTAGAGACAGAAAGAAAGATCTTCCATCGCTGGTTTACTCCCCAGATGGTCGCAACGGCCGGAGATGTGCTGATCTGAAGCCAGGAGTCAGGAGCTTCCTCTGGGTCTCCCTCGTGGGTGCAGGAGCCCAAAGACTTGGGCCATCTTGTACTGCTATCCCAGGCCATAGCAGAGAGCTGGAACGGAAGAGGAGCAGCCGGGACTAGAACCTGTGCCCATATGGGATGCCAGCGCTTCAGGCCAGGGCTTTAACCCACTGTGCCACAGCACCGGCCCCCAGAGTTTTCTAAGAGTCAATCGGAGGTTTTGGTGAAAGGAAAATGTCATCCTCACTTATTACTCAGTTTCTGCCTTGTCACTAGAGCCAACTTAATGTCCAGATTCTAACATATTCTGTTCATCCTCATTCATTCATTCTATTCTATTATTGTGAGCTATATGTGAGACACTTAGCTGTGGTTCGAAGTAATTATTTCGATGATATATTTAAAGTGCGGGGAAAGAAGGTGTTAATCTTGTGTATCAGGTTATCTGGAGCTACCAAATGTTTGCACTAGTTTGGGCTGTGTGGAATTTGAAATTTCAGCATAAGCACCTGTTACTTCCGTGTTCTGAGGTGATCCTGAACAGATATGAAAACAGGTTTAATGGATGAGCATGAAAGAATGATTAGTTATCCTTGGTGCCTACTTTTATCTTCTGTAGCAGTATCTCTTTTTTCCCTTTTCCACTGGTTACTATTTGAGAATTGTTGTTATAACCCTTTTCTAGTATTTTATTCATTTCGCCATTGGTTGTGTTGGTTCTGAGGATAAGTTTGTGTTTCCAGTTTCCAAAGAAAGCTAACATCAAACTGATTTTTATGATGATATTCTGGTTTAATGACAACCAAGAAATGCTATTTAATATAAGGAGGTAGAAATAATTATTATGGCTATTTACAGGCAGGGAAAGTGGCCTAACTACATGCACAGCTATCTGCCATCACTGCTGTTGTGTGTACGTGTGTGTGTGTGTGTGTGTGTATGCATGTTTGGGAGCGTTGTGTATTTCATTGAAGAAGTTGTATCTAAGATATTTATTACTTGGAAGAAATTGTTAGTTCCTCATCAGTAGAGCTGGAGGTAACCGAATCACCAGTTATTCATTCACTTCTCCTGTTTTGTGTCCTAAAATATCCTGGTGTCTGTGCAGGGAGAGCCTAATTGCAGCTGGATTTTGTCTATTGGTGTAGAATGAAAATTGAACAATTAGGGGAAAAGACTAGCTGTTTCATAATTGTTAGAGGCATTTGGCTCAGTGGTTAAGTTGCACATTTAGGACGCCCACATCCCTATATTAGTGTTGGGTTCGATTCTCAGCTCCTCCACTTCTTCTTTTTCTAAAATATTTATTTATTTGAAAGGCAGAGTTACAAAGAGGCAGAGAGAGAGAGAGAGAGAGAGAGAGAGAGAGAGGTCTTCTATCGCTGGTTCACTCCCCAAAAGGCTGCAATGACTGGAGCTGTGCAGACCCGAAGCCAGGAGCCAGGAGCATCTTTGGATCTCCCATGCAGGTGCAGGGGCCCAGAGACTTGGGCCATACTTCACTGCTTTCCCAGGCCACAGTGGAGAGCTGGATCAGGAGTGGAGCAGCCAGGATTAGAACGGGCGCCTATGGGATGCCGGCACTGCAGATGGCGGCTTTACCTGCTTTATCACAGCGCTGGCCCTTCTCCACTTCTTCTGATCCAGCTTCCTGCTAGTCAGTCACATTCTGGGAGGCAGACATGAGGGCTCAAGTACTTGGGGCTCTGCCACTCACTTTGGAGCGCAGGATGGAATTCCAGGCTCCTGGCTTCAGCCTGGCCCAACATTGACTGTTGCAGGCACTGGGGAGTGAAGCAGCAGATGCAAGTGTGCTCCCTCTCTCTCCCCCCACTCCTGTCTTTCAAATAAAAATAAATGAATAAAGTCTGAAGATTTTCATTCTTTTAAGGAACCTGAGGTTAATTTATACTTTTATAAACATTTTCATTTTAATTTTAACATTATATATTAAAAAGTCCCTTGCCAAAATGGGTATTATTTAGAAAACAATTCAAACATTGATAAAGACCTAAAATCTCCCTACATTATCCTCTATATTGAGTCCCCAAATAATTAATTGCCAAAATTTCTTTTTAATTTTGCAAGACAATTCTAATGTTCATATAGTGTCATTTCGGTGTCAGAATAGCGAAAACACTTATGCAGGACCACTATGGACTCTCATTTTACTGTAAAAAGAAGTTTCCTCCTGCTTTATGCTTTAGAAATTTTGAGTGCCTTTCCATTTATATGGGCTACATAAAAAAAAAAAAAAAGAAGCTGCACATAAACAGCTTGAAATTTCTGCGGGAGAAATAATATAAAAGTGATGAAAAAAAATGTTTCCCATGGGTCCTGGTGTTGCTGGGAGGTATCTTTTTAGAAACATGCTCTTATTTACAGATAACTGAATACCACAGATTTCTTTTCCCTTAGGTGTCTGATAACTAACCACCTAGATAGATGTTCTCAGAATATGTCTTCCAAATTAACAATGTGTAAGGAATACCTGTGTGTTGTATAACTGAAAACTAGCTTTTGCCCAGTAATCTTATTTTCAAACTAAGAGAAATGATGGAAAATGAATCAATACTTTTTACAAACATGGGAATTTAACACCCTTCACTTTGAATTTTATATCTTGATGAACTTTAAAAAGCTTTTAATTTATTGCGCATGGATTCAGCAAGATCAATATTTGTTCTTTATGCTATTTTTGTTGTGGGCAGAGAAAGGTTAACTTAGTAGGCATGGGTTTCTCAAACCATGTACATTCCAAAGAAGGGCCTGTGTTCAGGATTGACCCTTTGCTGGCTCCTGGATGATAACCCCTGAACTGTTAGAAGATTCTGACTCATCTATAAGCTTATTTTTGTATGTCTGAGTCCTTGGGCCATGCTGTATCCCTTTGATGAGTTAAGCTGATATTAACAATGTGATTTATTGTGAATGCCTGTTTGGCTCTGGGGGATGGATTGTAATCTGAGTAGCTGTGCTTAGTCATGCGGTGCTGCATGCCTACATGATTGGTGTCCAATGCTTCAGTGCTCTTCCTCAGTTGACACGCATCATTGCTGTTAGAATTGTATGTGCCCATGTGTGACCCTCTTAAGGTACACTTGGAGAGTTGTGCTTGATTTCTCTTGCTCTTTGTTCCATGAGACTTTTACATTTTTAGCTTGCACTGTATTCTTTTGCCGTAACAAATCAGAAGCATGAGTGCTAAATTTTTCTAAGTCCTTTAAGTCCTTCTAGAGAGCCATTTATACTGAGGGTCATCTTGTTGATATCTAAAAGAATTGGTATCAGAAGTGAGATTTACTACAGTGGCGCCAACACACTAAAACATGGTGAATGCATTGTTTGGGAAAGGGAATGTTGAACATATGATGGATGACAGGGGTTTGATGCCTGGATGGCTACTGAGTCAGCCAGATACTAGCTGTTAGGTGATGATTTACTGGAGACAAATGTTATCAGAGGTTAAATTAATAATGGCATTTTAAAGTGATAGACAAAAGACTGAGGACTTGGCTCCCTGTTTGCATAAGGAAATGCAAAATAATGAGAAACAAGCTGAACAGACAATTCCCTAATTAATTTGTATCTGTAAATAAATGATAAAATGAATATAAAGGAGAGTATTGGAGTGGACCCTACCACTGTACTACACTCATATTTCTACCAGTCTGAGCTATGGCTTCTAGCCTCAGAACTACTATCAAAGGTGGAAATCCGACAAGAATAATAAACAATGACCTCTAGCCACCAAGAAGGCATCCCAGATCATAAGTGGAGGAAAAATCAGGAAATTACGGTAATCAGTGCACGTGGTGTTAAAAATATTGTCTCCTTTTGTCAATCAATGTCATTGTCTTTCTGAAGACCCTTGATTGAGTACAAATGGGTTGTGATAATAACTTAGGAGTGGTCTCCTCAGTTGGGAATGCTGAAGAATGGAGGATTGTGTAGGGGTTGATAAGAGACCCACTGCTTACTAGTGATCCATGGCTGTACATGATCCAAACACAGAGCAGGTGCTTCCTTAGGAGGTAGGTAGTCTTGTGGAGGGAATGAAAACCATGGTCAATTCTGTGTGACCTGAGAATAAGAATGCTTTTTCCCTTACTTTAAAAGCCAAGTGTAGTCCCCAAATGATGCTTCATCTGATAGCCATTATTGCTTGGCTTTGAAATGAACAGGAAGTTCATTCATTTAAAATGAGAATGCTATGGGGCTGGTGCTGTAGCCTAGTGGGTAAAGCCACAGCCTACAGTGCCAGCATCCCATATGGGTGCCAGTTCAAGTCCCGGCTGCTCCAATTCTGATCCAGCTCTCTGCTATGGCCTGGGATAGCAGTAGAAGACGGCCCAAGTCCTTCGGCCCTGCACCCACGTGAGAGACCTGGAAGCAGCTTCTGGCTCCTGGCTTCAGATCGGCACAGCTCTGGCTGCTGCGGCCAGTTGGGAAGTGAACCAGCAGAGAAAGACCTCTCTCCCTACCTCTACCTCTCTCTATAACTCTATCTTTCTAATAAATAAAATAAATCTTTAAAAAAAAAGAATTTAATTTTCAAAAGAGTGGAGATAAAATTATGAAAGATTAGCTTACAAAACTTGGTTAATATGTGCCCACATTCAACATAAGGGAGGAGGACAAAGGAGGAGCCTCACTGTATAGATTTCTTTGAATTTCTAGCAGATTTGGTGCAACTATTTAATGCTTCCCCATATCAAGTAAATTTCTTTTATCTCAACCAGTTGTTCCAGGATTAGGAACACAATTGTGTTTGGGAGAAGCAGGAATAATACCTAAGCAAGAAATTAGAACCATGTTTTTCTGCATTTTTGTATTCCTAAGTGCCTAAAGGGTAGGCTGCACTCCTGTGCAATCTGGCAAGACTGGGGTTAACAGCAAATGCTACTGAATTGCCAATGTAGTCAAAAAAGCAGACTAGTTCTACACTTACATAGCCTTATTCCATTTGAACTATAATAGATTGAGTTTCTCCTCACAAAAAAATCTATAGAAAACTGCTGAGGACAGGTTCTTACTAGATTTGTATTGGTCCCAATGATCTGGACCAACACAATGACTGAACCTAAAATGCATTTCAAAGATAGAAAAGTTTGGGGAAAATCAATGACAAATAAGAATATGGAGAGATACAAGTTGAGGATAAAGGAATGAATAAATGGATTATAGAATAAGAGAAATCCAATATTATATAATAATATAAGAAGCACAGAGAAAGTAAATGCTATTGTCTTTTAGAATAATTATATTCTGATGCTCAAAAGAGTGAAGCTATGTACAAATGTTTGCTAGGATCATCCCTGCTGTTGGAACCTGACAAGGTCAAATGGAACCCATGTATGTGAGTTACGTTGTTCCAGGATACATGTGATCACACCACATGATGATGAACTGGTGCTATGGTTAAAGAGCATGCGGAACTCTAGGTTGATGACTGTATCTTTTGACTCTTTACTTCTCAGGCCATGTCTACTACAAAGGTTATCAATTTAGGCAAGAATTTCTAAGAGTCATTCCTTACCAGTCTATGAGCACATGCATGTATACCTGCTGGCAGGCTAGCTATTAGGTAACGATAAACCTTGATTATCAAATTACCAGAGCTGAATGAAACACAGTGTCCCCCTGTGACACAGACATGTTGACATTGTGGCTGTTTGTCGGAAAAGGAGAGTAAGAAACAGAGCAGCTCCTAAAATACTTCACGCCACACAGCGCGGAAGCCGCAGAGCCGCACTCAGTCCTCATCCACCGTTCTGGGTGAGTCCCTGACTGCAAAGCCTACCCGTGGACAACCCTGCTGTTTCACATTCATGGGACTGCACTGCCCAGAATGTGGGCATGACATCTGTGTTGCTCACCGAGAGGCTGCTGGAACCTTCCTTGGCTTTGTACAGAGGCCTAAGTGTAGCTTCCATCCTCTGTACTCCAACAGGAACATGGAGGGTTCTTGGCTAAGAGGCCCCAGAAAGACTGACAAAAGCAGGTTTCTCTTTACGTGTTCAACATGCAAAGATGGCAGAGAGAAGCCACATATATCCGTGGACCCAGAAACATGTGTATGATCCTGGCCAACTTGGCCAAAACGTCTTTCTACAAGCCCAAGTAGATGACATCTGACAATGGCACACAACTGAGCAGGCTCATTAACTGGCTGGGTAGAGGGCAGCGTTCCCTGACAGAGTACATTGTAACCGGCCCTGGGGGAAGTTCATGTCAGCGGCCACCAATCACAATGCCCATGAGGACAGTGCAAGCCCTCTTGTGAGGACTCCCTTCCTCTGCTTCTTTAGCTATCAATATCAGTTTATTAAAATATTTACTATCATAAAATGAACAGTATTTATTTATTTGTGTATGTGAAAGAATGACAGGGAGAGAGGAAGAGAGGGAAAGAGAGAAAGGGAGAGAGAGAGAGAGAGAGAAATCTTCCATCTCTGGTTCACTCCCCAAATTGCTGACACAGCTGGGGCTGGGCCAGGCTGAAGCTAGGGAAACTCCATCTGGGTCTCCCCACATGGGTGGCATGGACTCAAGTTCATGAGCCATTGTTTGCTGCTCTAGCAGGCTTAATGAGCAGGGAGCTAAATCAGAAGTGAGGTAGTTGAGGGGCCGGCACTATGGCTTAGCGGTTAGAGCAGGCACTTGTAGTGCCGGCATCCCATATGGGTGCCAGTTCGAGTCTCCACTTCTCCATTTCTGATCCAGCTCTCTGCTGTGGCCTGGGATAGCAGTGGAAGATGGCCCAAGTCCTTGGGCCCCTGCAGCTTCATGGGAGACCTACAGGAGGCTCCTGGGTACTGCCTTCGGATCAGTGCAGCTCTGGTCATTGTGGCTAGTTGGGGAGAGAATCAGCAGATGGAGATTTCTCTCTGTCTCTGCATCTTTCTTTCTGTAGCTTTGCCTCTCAAATAAACAAGTTTTTAAAAAAGGAGTGAGGTACATCATCCTTCCACCCCTCCTGGACTTTTGGGCTGGTGTAATCCCATACAACAGCTGCTTTATAAAAAAACAGAAGGGGGGAATGTTAGTAAAATGGCACAGTGTTATCTGTGCCACCATCTATGCCCCAGATGCCATCTTGGGCTCTGGCCCCCACCATCATTGCTCAAAGCCAGATGACCAGATGACCCAACCACAGGTGTCAGCTCCCCCCCAACCCTAATGGGATTTTCTGCTCCTACTTCCCTGCCCCCCCAGCTAATGTTTAAGAGGATCTGTTCCTGAATACATGCTCTCTCAATCTCTCTCTCTCTCTACATCCTCCTCCTCGTTCTTACCCTCTCCTCCTAGCCCATCAGGCTTCCCCCACCCAAAAATAAAACTTTCTTCTAAAAAAAAAGAAGTGAGGTAGTTGGGACTCAGACTGGCGCTCTGATATGGGATGTTGGCGTCACAACCAGTAGCTGAAACAGGGGCACCCCAATGCCAGCAAACCATCCCTTTATGTATACACACTGACCTGTCCGTTTTGATCCGAGGCATAGCTCAGTGTGTAGGCTGTCTTGCTCTGTCCGTGGAGGGTTGGATGTCTCTACGTTCTCTGAGTGGGGTGTTCCTCCTTGGTATCCAGTGTGCCCATGGGCATTCCACCCATAGCAACCAACTTACCCTCGTGCAAGCCCTGGGCACAAGTAGGACAGCAGCACCTCGGACACAGGGGCAGGACACCGTTGGGGCCGTGCTCTGAACAGAGACCTCACAATGTCACTGTCTAACCCCCTGCCTTGTACATAATTCACTCTCATCTGTGTGAGTCACCAGTGGCCTTTCCACTCTGGCCAATGCTGGTGTTCTGGGGATAAACTGGACACATCATGGAAAACAGGCATTCATCGAATAACTTAGCACAAGGCAGGAGATTCTTGTTTTAAGATTTATTTATTCATTTGAGAGGCAGAGTTACACTGAGAGAGGAGAGGCAGAGAGAGAGAGAGGTCTTCCATCCACTGGTTCACTCCCCAGATGGCCACAACGGAGAGTGGAGCTGATCAGAAGCCAGGAGCCAGGAGCCTCTTCCAGGTCTTCAACATGAGTGCAAGGGCCCAAGGACTTGGGCCATCTTCCACTGCTTTCCCAGGCCTTAGCAGAGAGCTGGATGGAAAGTGGTACTGTTGGGACTCAAACCAGCGCCCATGCAGAATGCCAGCACTGTAGGAGGTGGATTTACGTGCTTTGCCACATCACCGGCCCCAGGAGATTCTATATTGGCCTGGATTGCAGTGAAATAAATCTGGAGTCTAGGACAATAAGCAGTACTGGGAAGCACTTGGGCCTTCTGCACCTCGGCGTGTCCTTCAGGAATGACAAAGACCAGTTGTGCGAGTTAAGGGTGAGCTCTGGTTGGTCACAGCCTCGTGGACTACGGAGCAGAGCGAGGCGCCCATGCAGGGCATCTCACACGTCTTTCCGATGCCTCCTCCCGGTTCTTGAGGCCAGGGAGGCAGCAGTGGCAGCTGAGTGTCAGGGGTGGGGTGGTTTGGCGGCTTGCAGGGTTGGACTTGCTTCCCAACCAAGCACACCTCATGCCCACTCTACGTCAGTCCTCGCCGTGGGTCTCACGGGAAAGCTGGGCCGTTAGCGATCTGGCGGGACGCTGGTATGGGTTGTGGGGAAGGCTGGGTGCTGAAACGCTCACTAGTGGGTGTTCCTGGGGGTGGTGTTCCTTGGGGCGTACGGGCACACATTGCCTGCCCTTGTTGGGCTGCGGGTGGCTGACACCACAACTGTGAGGCGGATTCTGAGGGTGACGGTGCACAGGACTTACTGCCTGCAATACCAGTCCAGGGCGGGAGCAGTGTAGTCTGACTTCGTGCCAACTGTGCAAGCTCCCGTGTCCTGGAAGACGGATGGGACGTAAGCAGAGGCAGGGAAGGGTGACGAGGGGGGTGCGTGAGAGGCCCACGCATAGGCCGTGCTGACAGTGGGATTGCACGAGTGTGCCGGAGGCTGAGGGACTGACGGGAGCCGAGGCCGCTTCCCATCCTGCTGCGTGGGAGATGCTGGCCGCTCGTGCGGACCGCACAGGCGCACCGGTTCTGTTCTCTTCTGAGTCTGTGAGCTCAGATGGTCAAGCCCGCTTCGCCATTGCCTGTGGAATCACGAAACAGACGTCTGGCATTTTCCAAGCAAGCGTCCTTTGTGGAAAGGTCTTTCCCCTTTAAAATGCGTCATGAGTCAGGGAAGGCCCGCACAGAAGCAGCATCACACTCACCCCGCAGAAGCACGTGCAATTGAAGTCTGAGACAGGAGCGGGCAGAGTGCTCCAGGGAAGCGGCAGATATTCAGTCTCCGGGACGGGGGCCATTCTGCCTCCGCTGTTCCTCAGCTCTGTGATGGAATCAAAACGGTGCCACCCACATGGAGATCCAACGGGCGTCGCCGCGGTCCCCTGAAATTGATTGACAGAAGGAGAGTGCTGGTGGGACACCAGTGACAGAGGGGAAGATGCCCAGTCGCGGAGAAGTTCAGAGTTTTCTCTGGAGCTCAGCTGCAGCCTGAGGTGCTTGAACCCACAGGCTCGCCATCACTTGGGAAAGCTGCTCTCCTAAGGAGACCGAGCCCTGCACAGACACCAGTAACTCTCCACGTGATGACTTTGTGCGGTGGCCCGAGGCAGAGGTCCTTGGATCCAGGCTCTTGCGCGTCTGGGTGGGTCCTGCGAGAGCAGCCTGCGGGTGCAGCGGCTGCAACTCACTGTACCCCTGAGTACCTACCCGCAGCAGGCACAGGTGCCTTGGCAGGTGTGGCCGGTGTCCTTGCAGGAAAGCGCGGGATGAGAACACGGAGGTAAGGGTGACTGAGCCTCTGGGTAACACAGGGCTTAGAGTGCCTGGCCCTGCGCTGGGCGGAGCTCGGCCCGAACCGCACCCCTTGTCCTTCCCCGCCCACTGCGGACTTGGCCTACTGATGGGCAATGTCCCAGAGAATGGCCCAGCGAGGGCGAAAAGGCACGGGCGGCAACTGCCCTTCTCTGCCCTCCCGCTGCCACTGCCACCCCAACTAGGCTCTTCGTCCCCTGCCTTGTGCTCCCCGAGGCGCTGGCAGACCCAGGCAGCATTTTCTTTCATCTTCAGGGACACTGGACACTGCATCTCAGAAGATCGGTCAGGAGATGTCCATATCCTGAGGACGGGAGTCCCCGCCCAGGGGGAGCCTCCTCTGAGACCCTGAGCTTCCGCAGAGCCAGGCAGCTACCCCTGCGCAGAGAGAGATCAGGGCCCCCGCTGATGGGGCCACTTCTCTCTGCCCCTGGACTGCGCCCCGGGAGTCGGGCTGGCCCCTCTCCTCAGCCTCTGCCTCGGGCCCTTGCAGGACCTTCTCCCGTTCCGACTTCCCGCAGAGTCTCCCTGTGTGCCCTGCTCCGGGGCAGGCCCTGGCAATCTCCACACACCGTGTGTCCTCTCCATGGCCGCGCACACATCCCAGGCCCATGCAAGCACTCTCCTCTGCCACACACAGTCTCTAATCCTGCTGTCTTCCCTAAGCACAAACCTGGCCTCAGCTTGGGGGTACACACTGCTGCAGCTTGGACCCGCCCCTGCTCTTGCTCGACCTCCTGTGTCTGCCCTGGGTCTCTCCCAGTGCTGGGGGCAACTTTTCTCTGCTGTTTCCATTCAAATATTGCTTCTGCTGCAGGCTGCTTCCCTCCATGATTCCAGACAGACAGCTCTGAAATTACACCGTGTCCCGTAGTCTCCCGGACATTCCCCATGCTATTTCATCTCTACGATCCTTTCCTTATCGATTCTTGATCTGCGTGTGGCCCTTCAACAATTGAAATTTGATTTGAGCAATTGAGGAGGTGAATTGTACAAGTTGCACTTCAGTTTGTTAAAAGCCTCTCTTAGTTCTGTTAAAAACGTTTTACCAGTGAGTCCCCATTTGCCTCTGTAGGAAAAATCCCTGCAAGTGCTGGCCTAAGCCTGCCCCTGATGTTTGGTTTGCCTGCTGTAATCACAGGCCCTCCTCCGTGCCCAACATGTTTCTATGTCGCTTTATGCTTTCACGACACTGTGTTTAGGTCCAGTTCCACATTGTTTAGACACATGTCTTCCTAGTAGCTCAGTGTATTGGAATATTATGTGCAAGTTATCACTCATTACAAGCCCTATCCCTCCCTTTCTCCTATTTTCCCATGAACTCCTCCTCAGCGGCTCTCCTCATAGCAATCATGGTGAGTTTTTTGTGTTCACAACTTTTTCTCACTCAAGAGAAAACTGCCTAGAATGATGTAGGATGCCTGCACTGTGGCCCAGCCCATGTGGAGGGCTGGTTCCAGTCCCGGCTGCTCGGCTTCCCTCCAACTACCTGCTGTCACTCCTGGGAAAGCAGTGGACCATGCCCACGTCCTTGAGCCCCTGCCAGCCTCATGAGAGGCCAAGACAGAGTTCCTGGCTTCAGCCTGACCTGGCCCTGGCCCTTGTGGTCATTTTGGGAGTGGCCCAACAGGTGGAAGATCTCTCAGTCTGTCTCTCTCTCTGACTTTACCTTTCAAATTAATAAATGGCATCTAAGAGAAGGATTTGGGCTGTAGAACAAAAGTATGAGGTTTTCTGTGAGAACGGACAATGAACTAAGCAGAACTGAAGGAGGAATGTCTTTTAAAAAGTTGAGGGCCATGATGTGAGTGAAAATTGTGTAGTGTGAACTTCCCAAAGTCTATACTTCCAGGGGAAGAGAGAGGAACATGCACGCACACACACACACACACAGAGAGAGAGAGAGAGAGAGAGGAAGGAGAAAGAAACTTCATACACTGTGATAAAATGTTGAGATTTGGCATTATGTTAGCTCCGGGATCTAAGCAAAATTGCCAGTATCTTGAAAATTTGACCTAGGAAAACATATCTGAGAATATCAGCAAGAAAACTCATTGGGTTATCAATTTACCCTGGTTGGATTCCACGATTTCTGAGAAGGCCCAGAGGAAGGACTTCCATTAGGCTTGGCAGACAAAACCTGTAAGGATTAAGCCTTCTGTCCTAAAATATCCTGAAGCCAATCATGTAAATCACTAAAGAGAATCCTGAATATGATGTCCCAGCAAATAGGGGCTATTAATAAATAGATGGAAATTATGGAAGGGGTCCAAATAAATGTTCTGAAGTTTAAAAATACATCAGCTGAAATGAAAATTGCATGAGAAGAAATTAATAGCAGGTCTGAGTAGGCAGAATAAAAATCAGGTAAGTTGTAGATAGTTTCATTGATTTATCCAGGATGATAAGCAGAAAGAAATAAATAAAGGACAATTAAAATTGTAATTATTATTAACCTGGGAGCGGCCTGGAGCTGTGGTATAATGGATTAAGCCACCACCAACAGCGCCCATCTGGGTGCCAGTTCGAGTCCCAGCTGCTGCACTTCCTATCAAATTCTCTGCTTATGGCCTGGGAAATCAGTGGAAGATGGCCTTATGGTTGGCCCCTTCACCCACCTGGGAGTCCCAGAAGAAGCTCCTGGATTCTGACTTCAGCCTGGCTGATTCCTGATAATTGCAGCCATTTGGGTAATGAACCAACAGATGGAAGATTTCTCTCTCTCTTTCCATCTCTCTCTCTCTCTCTCTTTCTCTCTTTCTCTGCCTCTGCTTCTCTGTCACTTTGCCATTCAAATAAATACTTAAATATTTTTTTAAAAATGCCATTTATTATGGACCTTCTCTGCCAATGAATGCAACACAGTATTGCAGAAACTACTCAACCATGCAAATAACAATGTTTTTGTATTTTGGATGTCGGTCTCATTTATGTGTGATACAAGAGGAATGTAACATGGACTTGGCAATCTAAAACAATATACATTAATTGAATCCAGTTATATGAATTCAATATTCTCATATGTAACTGGTTCTCATGGCATGGGAGGCAAAATGGTATGTTTTGGTATCTACAGGTTTGGCCTGAAGAACCATAGGCAAAACTATAGATTTTTCTGGAAAAAAACAAGGATGACGAATGAGGCTGAATCCAAGGAGGAATTACAAAGCAAATTGAGGGCTATGATGTGAGTGAAAATGGCAGAATGGATATCTCCATAAGACATCCATAAGATATCGACTCAAAAGACAAAAACAAAAAAATGTGTGTCCATTGTGAAAAAAAATTGAATGCTAACTTTCTGGGATTTCTGAAAAATAATCAAAATTGGCAGCAACTAGTTTAATCAAGAAAAGAAAACAGGAGAATTGCAATCATAGAGCTCAGTGGGATCTCAACTTGATCTTATTCTGTGATTCCTGAGAAAGACCAGATGTTGCACTTAGTAGACATTGTCTGTAATGATTTTAAGTTTTCTGTCTTAAAATATCTGCAAGAACAACCACATGTAAAACCCTAATGGGGCAGCAAGCACTGTGGTGTAGTGGGTAAAGCTGCCGCCTGCAGTGCTGGCATCTCATATGGGCGCCTGGGAAATAAGTAGAAGATGGCCCAAGTCCTTGGGCCCCTGCATCCATGTGGGAAATGAGGAAGAAGCTCCTGGCTCCTGGCTTCGGATCGGCACAGCTCCAGCCATTGCAGCCAATTGGTGAGTGAACCAGCGGATGGAAGACCTCTCTCTCTCTCTCTCTCTGCCTCCCCTCCTCTCTGTGTAATTCTGAATTTCAAATAAAATAAATAAATCCTTAAAAAAACCTTAATGGGAATCCTGAAAATGATATCTCTGCAAAATGAGAATGTCAATGAAGAGATGGAAACTACAGAAGGGCTCCAGATAAAATTGATGCAGTTGAAAACTACAGTAACTGGAGTGAGATATTCACCAGAGTAGATAAGAAGCAGAGTTGAGCTGGCAGAAGTAAAAACCAGTAAAATTGAAGGCTATTTATTGAGTTATTCGGAATGACAAGCAGAAAGAACTAAAATACAATTAATATTAATAATTAGCCTGAGAGACCTGTGGAATACTGTGAAGATATCAATATGCATAACAGGATTGACAGAGGAGGAGATAGAATAAACAGGGAATAAAGAACATGTGAATAGGGCCATCTCTGTGGCATAGCAGGTTAAGTGGCTGCCTATGATGCCAGCAGCCCATATATTTGCCAGTTCAAGACCCAGTTGCTCCACTTCTGATCTAACTCCCTGCTAATGTGCCTGTGAAAGCAGCGGAGGATGACCCAAAGTGCTTGGGTCCCTCCATTCATGTGGGAGACCCAGAAGAAGCTCCTGGCTCCTGGCTTTGGCCTGGCTGAGCCCTGCCATTGCTGCCATTTGGGAGTGAACAAGTGGGTGGATGATCTCTCCCTCCCTCCCTCTCTCTTTCTCTCTGTAACTCTTCCTTTTAAACAAATAAAAATAAATCTTTTTAAAAAAAATCCCTCACCCCCTCTAGGAAGCCTTCCCTGATTAGTTCAGTTTTTTTAAAAAAGAATATGTGAACAAATAATGACTAAAAATTTGACAGAAGTGTAGGATATTAGTCTAAAACCTAAATATAGCAACTTGAGATAAACTCAAAGAAGTCCATAGAAACATCCATTATGACAAAATATTAAAAACCAAATTCAAAGATAGACTAGTTAAAACTGCAATAGGGTTGGGCTGGCATTATGGCATAGCAAGTTGCCTCCTACACGGCTGGCTTTCCACATGGATATCTATTTGTGTCCAGACTGCCCCATTTCTGATCCAGTTCCCTGCCTAATGGCCTTGGAAAGCAGCAGAAGATGGCCTAAGTGTTTGGGCCCATGTAGGAGACCAGGAAGAAGCTCCTGGTTCCTGGCTTCAGCCTGGCTAAGCCCTGGCTTTTGTGGCCGTCTGGGTGGTAAACTAGTGGATGGAAGATCTCTCTCTTTCTCCCTCTGTGTCTCCCTTTCTCTCTTTAACTCTGACTTTTAAATAAATAAATAGACACCTAAATAAATATTTTTAAAAATTAAATATTATTAGACACTAACTTGAGTCCTGGCAAAGAAATAAAACACAAGTTCAGCTAATGACAGAGATAACACTAAAAACTGATAATAATGTATGTTGTATTTGTAACGACACATTTTCCATATGTATTTTAGAAGAATGTACAACAATAATCATAGTTTTGTTTTCAGAGGGAATCCATATATCATGATAAAATTCCTTTTTTTAAAATTTATTTATTTATTTGCAAGGCAGAGCTACAGAGAGGCAGAGGGAGAGAGAGAGAGAGAGAGAGGTCTTCCATCTGCTGCTTCACTCCCCAAATGGTGGCAACAGCCGGAGCTATGCCAATCCGAAGCCAGGAGCCAGGAGATTCTTCCCAGTCTCCCATGCGGGTGTAGTGGCCCAAGGACTTGGGCCATCTTCTGCTGTTCTTCCAGGCCATAGCAGAGAGCTGGATCAGAAGTGGAGCAGCCGGGACTCGAACTGGCACCCCTATGGGATGCCGGCATTGCAGATGGCAGCTTTACCCACTACACCACAATGCTGGCCCCTAAAATACCTTTTATAGAAAGATTAACTCATTAATCTGAAAGCATGAATGACATAGAAAAGGAGAGAGAGAAAGAGAGAGAGAGAGAGAGAGAGAGAGAGAGAGAGAATGAATCTACCTTCCATCTGCTGGTTTACTTGGCAAATCCCCACAATAGCTGAGGCTGGGCTAGGCTGAAGCCAGAAGCCAGAAGCCAGAAGCCAGGAGCTTCATCTGAGTCTCCCACATGGGTTGCGATAACCCAAGTATTTGTACTGCATTCCGGGTGCGTTAGGAGGAAGCTAGGTTGGAAATGGGGACTGAAGTACATGCCAGGCACTCTGATGTATGATGCAGGCATCCAAAACAGTGGCTTAATCCACTGTGCCACAATGCTCACCCTGACATTTCTAATAATAATAGAAAAGAGTAGAGCCACATGAAAGAAAAGTACTCAATATTATTATGGAAAGTATGTTGCTGATTATCTGATATAGCTTTGTGTAAATTATGATGTTAACTGTAATCCCTAGGGCAGTCATTTGGGAAACAATGTAGATTGAAAAGGAAAGGAGGTGGGATCAAATTGTTACACGAGGAAAATATTATCTACAGAAAAAGAAACGGTTGGGTTGGCACCATGGATCACTTGGCTAATCCTCCACCTACGGCGCCGGCATCCCATATGGGCGCCGGGTTCTAGTCCTGGCTGCTCCTCTTCCAGGCCAGCTCTCTGCTGTGGCCCAGGAAGGCAGTGGAGGATGGCCCAGGTGCTTGGGCCCTGCACCCCCGTGGGAGACCTGGAAGAAGCTCCAGGCTCCTGGCTTTGGATCGGCATAGCTCCGGCCATAGAGGCCATTTTGGGGGGTGAACCAATGGAAGGAAGACATTTCTCTCTGTCTCTCTCTCACTGTCTAACTCTACCTGTCAAATAAATTAAAAAAAAAAAAGAAAAAGGAAAAGAAAAGGAAAGCGGTAAGGGAAGAACTGAGGACAACAACCATATGATATTTTCAGAAATCAGTTACCAAATGGTGGAATGACAAGCACATCTTTCCTTTTCAGTAAATACATAAATGTACATGCATTCAGTCTCCAATTAAGTGGATCTTTAAAAACCCAAGACATGCCAACTAAATGTGGCCTACAAATAATCTACTTGAGATACAAATTTGTTCAGGTTGAAAGGAAGGATGAGGATATTTTATGAAAATAGTAACCAAAGAAGAGTTACTATAATAGCAGAAATCTTACATTTTAAAATATAACTTATTACAAGAAGGGTCAGAATTGTAGTAGGTTAAGCTACTACCTGCATGTTGGCATCTCATATTGGAGTGGGAGTTTGAATCCTAGACACCCTGCTTCAGATCCAGCTCCCTGTTATTGCTCCTGGGAAAGCCCCAGAAGATGGTATCGTTTAAGAGCTTGGGCCCCTGGTAGACCTGGATGGAATTCCAGGCTCCTGGCTTAGCCTGCCCTAACTACACTTACTGCAGCCATTTGGGGAGTGAACCATCGATGGAAGATCCCTGCTCCCGCTGTGTGTGTTTGTGTGTGTGTGTGTGTGTGTCCTTCTCTGTTCCCCTCTTTTAGTAACTCTGCCTTTCAAATGAATTTTTTTAAACTTCCTGTAAGAGATAAAGATAAATCTATAAAATTGATCAAAGGATCAACTTATACAGAAGGTATAATAAGTATAAACATACATATACCTTACAAATAGACCCCCAAGGTATACACAGGAATAAAATGACAAAATTGAAGAAGGGAACAGCTTTACGATGATTTGGAGACATGAGTACTCCATTATTCATAATGGATAGAGCCGTGAGACAGAAGATAAAGAAACTAAAGATGCAAGCAACACTATGAACCAACTAGACAAACAGACATTCATAGAATATTTCATCTGACAAAAGCAGAATACACATTCCTCTCAAGTGTCCATGGAATATTCTTTAGGATAGAACATGAATTAGGCTCCAAAAAAGTGTCAATGAATTTAGAAAGATTAAAATCTTGTAAAGTAGGTTTCCTGACCAAAGAATGAAAGCAGATTTTTGATAACAGCAGAAAAATCTCATGAAATCACAACACTTTTTTTTTCTTTCTTTCTTTTAATTTTTTCTTTATATAAAGTGAACAAATTCCATGTATTTCATATGTACAGATTTAGAAGCATAGTGATACTGCCCACTTATGTTCCCACCATCCCTCCTCCTTCCTTTCTATTGTAATTTTTACAAGTTTCAGTTTTTACAATGACATACTTTCAGCTTGTTTTATAATAACAAACTTAACCCTCCACTAAATAAGGAATTCAAAAAGCAGTAAAGAGAAAAGCTGCTGTTACTCAAGAGTATAGTCAAGGGCTGAAACCAAAACCAAATCTCAAAAATGTCAATTTCACTCATATACATTACATATTTTCTACTCTGTATATTAGTTACCACAAATCAGGGAAAACATAGGATATTTGTCTACTGGAGACTGGCTTATTTCACTAAGCCTAATTGTTTCTAGTTGCATCATTTTGGAAATCACAACACTCTTAAAAACCAGTAGGCTGGGGCTGGCACTGTGGCATAGTGGGTAAATCCGCCGCCTGCATCCCATATGGGTGCTGGTTTGAGTCCCGGCTGCTCCTCTTCCAATCCAGCTCTCTGCTATGGCTTGGGAAAGCAGTAGAAGATGGCCCAAGTCCTTGGGCCTCTACACCCACGTGGGAGACCTGGAGGAAGCTCCTGGCTCCTGGCTTTGGATCGGCCGAGTTCCAGCCATTGCAGCCATCTGGTGAGTGAACCAGCAGATGAAAGATCTCTCTTTCTGTGTCTCTCTGCCTCTGCCTCTCTGTAACTCGGCCCTTCAAATAAACAAATAAATCATTTTTTTTAAATAATAGGCCAAAAAGAAATCACAACGGAAATTAGAAAATATTTTAGAACCAATGAAAAGTACAACACAACATACCAAAATTATGGGATGCAGGAAAGCAGTGCTCAGAGGAATATTGCTACCTCTAAGCATTTACATTATAAAAGAAAAGTCTTGGCCTGGCAGTTAAGATGCCAATTGAGACATCCAAGTCCCCTGTTGGAGTGCCTGAGTTCTATACCCAGTTCTGGATCCTGAATCCAGTTTCCCACCCACGCAGACCCTGGGAAGCATTGCTGATCACTCAAGTAATTGGAATCCTGCCATCTATGTGGGAGGCCTAGACTGAGTTGCTGACTCTGGCTTTGGCTCTGCCCAGGTCAGGCCACTGAGGATATTTAGAGAATGAACCAGTAGATGGTAGTGCTTGCTCGTTCTCTCTCTCTCTCTCTCTCTCTCTCCCTCTCTTCCTTTCTCCCTTTACCTCTCAATTAAAACTTAAATTGAACAACTTAATATGTTATCCCTCTTAGTATTTTTTTTGTTTGTTCTACTTAATACTTTTGGTTGAATACTGTAATCAATACACAATTCTTCTTAAGTGCTGAAACTTAACTGAAAAGTGATCGCTGTTAAATATAAGAGTGGGAATAAGAGAGGGAAGAGATGTGCAATTCGGGACATGCTCAAGCTGACTTACCTCAAACGGTAGAGTTAGAAACATACCAGGGGATTCCAATTCAATCCCATCAAGGTGGCATGTACCAATGCCATCTCACTAGTCCCAGTGATCAAGTTCTGTTCACAATTGATCATAATGATAGGACTAAGAGCCAAAGGGAGCACATAAACAAGACTAGTGTCTGCCAATACTAGCTGATAGAATAAAAAAGGGAGAGAAAGATCCAACATGGGAAGTGAGATACACAGCAGATCCATAGAATGGCAGATGTCCTAAACAGCACACTGGCCTCATAATCAGCCCTTAAGGCATGCGGATCCGGCTGAAATGTCCATGAGAGTATTTCAGGCATGGAAAGCCAAGACACTCTGGAAAAAAAAAAAAAAAAAAACCTAAATGAAAGATCTCCACGAGTGAGATCCCAGTGGAAAGAATGGGTCATCAAAGAAGGAGGTACCTTTCTCTGAAGGGATGAGAGAACTTCCACTTTGACCATGACCTTGTCTAAATCTGACCAGATCTTCTGTATATATAGAAAATTGAAAATGAATCTTGATATGAATGGAAGGGGAGAGAGAGCGGGAAAGGGGAGGGTTGCGGGTGGGAGGGAAGTCATCGGGGGGTGGGGTGGGGGATGCCAATGTAGTCCATAAGCTGTACTTTGGAAATCTATATTCATTAAATAAAAGTTAAAATAAATAAATAAATAACTATGATCAGAGTCAGTGAACTCAGGGGGCTTCCATAGCCTTGGCAGCTCATGACAAGAGCCTAGGGTGATTACTGAGGCCATAAACAAGAGTGTCAATTTGTTAAGTCAACAACAGGAGTCGCTGTGCACTTACTCCTCATGTAGGATCTCTGTCCTTAGTGTGCTGTACATTGAGATTTAATGTTATAACTAGTACTCAAACAGTATTTTTCACTTTATGTTTCTGTGTGGGAGCAAACTGTTGAAATCTTTACTTAATGTGTGCTAAACTGATCTTCTGTATATAAAGAGAATCGAAAATGAATCTTGATGTGAATGGAAGGGGAGAGGGAGTGGGAAAGGGGAGGGTTGCGGGTGGGAGGGACGCTATGGGGGGAAGCCATTGTAATCCATAAGCTGTACTTTGGAAATTTATATTCATTAAATAAAAGTTAAAAAAAAAAACTTAAATTAAAAAGGAGAAAAATAAAAAAAAATCCTTACTTTCTACGTTAAGGAAGTAACCCAAACCAAGGACAAGGAAGGAAAGAAGAAAGATTGGAGTGGAGATTTACAAAACAGAGAAGAACGAAAAAGAGAGATTGGCAATCCATTATTGATTATTTTGAAAATTAACAAAGTTGACAAACTATTAGTTAATCGTGACCAAGGAAAAATTAAACTGAAATAACTGAAATCATAAATGACAATTTGACAATGAAACTAAGCTTACAGGAAAGAGGATTTGTTGAATAACACAATAAATGTGATAATGTACATGAGATAGAGAAATTACCAGAAGCACAGAAACTAACAAAACTGATGCAAGAATAAGTTGAAAATTGGAATTGCACCATAACTTGATTTAACCTTAATTATAAAAGTCCAACAAAGTAAAGCTCAAACCAGAGAGTTTGCTGGCAAATTACAGTAATCTTTTTTAAGAATAATTAACACTAATCCTTCTCTGAACCCTCTAAAACTCAGGAGACAAAAAAAATAATCACTTCCTAACGCAAACCATGAGATGAGACCAGCATGACCCAAGGCTGACAAAGACGATACAAAAATAGAAAAAGTGCACACCAATAACCCTTATGAATACAGATGGAGACAATCTGCACAAAATATCAGCAAGACAAATCCAGCAGCTTATTACAAGGATTATACACAATGATAAAGTCAGATTTCCCCTGGAATGTAAGAGTGATTCGACACAGTAAATTGATGTAACACGTTATATTAATAAAATCAAGGAGAAAAAGCAACCATATCATGGTCTCAACTGCCCGAGGAAAAGTAATTGGCCAAACTCAATGTCTAATCACGGTAATAGTTTAATAACAATAATTTTAAAAACTGAAAAACTTTTCAAATTGCCGTTTGAATTACTGACTGGATAAAACATGTCCATTTCTAACAATAGAATTGGAATAGATGGTGTTTCTATTAATTTTCTAGAAGTTCACCTCTTTTCCTTACAAGCCATTTGCCTAATCAATCAAAGACAAGGAAAGAGGCTTACCTGTAGAGAAAGGGACAGTTCCACAAAGGTTCACTACCCATGTTCAACATTTCATTGAACTCATCCCCCATCCCCACTATAATCTCTTGTGCCCATTTACCAAGTCTTAGCTAGGTTTTGTACACATGGTCATGTTAAGATTTGCCATTACCTAAGAGAATTCCTGGCAGAGAAATTTTTTATCCCCTGTAAATATGTCAAAGCCTTTAGAATGTAACTTCCAAATTAATATATTGAGCAAGCATTAATGCTTCTTATATGACCTCAGTTTATAGGCTTTTCATTTTCTCAACTAAACAGCAATGTGGCAAAATTCAGTGTTTTAAAAATGTTTTTGAAAACGTAAAGTACTTATTTGGTAATCATATTGTTTGATTGTCCTCAGTAAACTGTGAAATTATTTTGTCTTTCATGTTTGTTGGATTAGGAATTTTAACTGTAGGCTTAGAATTTTTCTGGATAAACTGATGCATGGGGTACTTGGGTAAACCCAAGGTCCCCTGATGTCCAGTATCCTAAAATCATCAGATTGTTCTAAAGGTATATATGAATCAAACAAGAGAGGTCATATTGAAAAGGAGCTAGATGGGCCGGTGCCATGGCTAACTTGGTTAATCCTCTGCCTGCGGCGCCAGCATACCAAGTGGACGCCAGGTTCTAGCCCTGGTTGTTCCTCTTCCAGTCCAGCTCTCTGCTGTGGCCCAGGAGTGCAGTGGAGGATGGCCCAAGTGCTTGGGCCCTGCACCCACATGGGAGACCAGGAGGAAGCACCTGGCTCCTGGCTTTAGATCGTCGCAGCGCGCCAGCCGTAGTGGCTATTTAGGGGGTGAACCAATGGAAGGAAGACCTTTTTCTCTGTCTCTCACTGTGTATAACTCTACCTGTCAAATAAAAAAAAAAGATAGAAAAGGAGCTAGACAATGAGGGTACAGGGCAGATGGTTTTGTTGAAGAAAATTTCCATTTTTTTTCATTCAAAAAAACATACTCCTTAGTAAAAAATAACTAAAATTTTGTCTACAGCTGTTGGAGCATGCCCCATTATGCATCACACTAAGATGTAGATAAATTAGAATTCTGAAGGATGAGAATATATGCTATGGACATGTTTTAAAGGCTCTTCATAGAAGTCACAAAAATAAATGCATGGGCAGAATAAAAAATTGCAAATATGTACACACATGTTTATTTTCTAGAACAATTGTCAGGACTTTTGAGGAGTCCTTTTTTTTTAAAGATTTATTTATTTATTTATTTTAAAGGAAGAGTTACAGACAGAGAGAGGGAGAGACAGAGAAAGAGGGTTTCCACCCATTAGTTCACTTCCCAAATGGCTGCAACGGCTGGAACTGTGCCAGAAGCCAGGAGCTTTTCTGGGTCTCCCCTGTGGGTGCAGGGGCCCAAGCACTTGATCCATCTTCTGCTGCTTTCCCAGGCTGGATCCAGAGGTCTGGACATGAACCAGAGCTCACATGGGATGCCGACACTGCAGACAGAGGATTAGCCTGCTATGCCACAGCAGTGGCCCCTCGAGGAGTCTTTCTATGATGACGGGAAAAGAAGTAATTCTTTTCTCATTCTCTTTTAAGAGAACCACACAAAGACGTACAGGGTAGCCTTGTCATTATGTGATGGTGGATGTCTTAGCACATTTTTTTGTTGCAATAATAAAATACTTGAGGCTGGGTACTTTATTAAGAGAATAAGTTTATTTAGCTCACGGTTCTAGAGATTCAAGAATGTGGCGCTGACATATGCTTGGCTCTGGTGAAGGCCAAGGATGACACCACAATGTGCATGTGCAGAAACTGCAGGGTAAGACAGGAAGCCAGAGGCTATCAGGGGTCAGGCTTGCTCGTTTTGTAACTCACTCTCATGAGAACTAGCCAAGATGCCGTGAGAACTACATTAACCCCTTCGCAGGGTGTCACTCCAATGACCTAACCACCTTCCACTAGGCTTCACCTCTTAAAGTTTCCCCACCACACTGGGGACCATGCTCCCAGCACGTGAACTTTTAGGGGGACACACTCAAACCATATCCAAAACACAACAGTGGAATAAATACCTCCATGGGCTGGAGAGTCTTGATTGTGAATCTTGTTCCTTGTTACCTGAAAGTCCTAGGTGTTTTTCCCTTTCAGTGTCACTGTGCTGAATACCAGCTCTGGTCAGCAGGTGGCACTTTTCTATGCGCTGATGATTTCTCAGAAGGAATTCCTTTTTAAGGATACTTAGGATATAGCGTGGGGAGCAATATATACGAACATATACATACATGAATGGAGTAACAATGGAATTTATACAAAGTGAATAGGATGCTATGTAATGATGCACGGTCGTGTTAGCTTGCATAAGCAAGTTCAATTCAAGTATGAAATGTGTGGAACATAAGGTGTGGTAAGAATGCCACCGAAATAGGGTATAGTCACACATACTTCCTTCTTGTTAGCTGAGGTGGAGGGACCTCTGAGTGTGTGTGTAAACTGTACACAGATATGAGGGATGCAGTGAACTGGAGGTTCAATTTCTGGTTTCTTATATGGGAATGCCAAATACACTTCCTGTTCTGACTTATTACTCTCGTTAGGTTCTTTGGACAGGAATGATGAGAGAGTTGAGATTTGGAAAGTCAGATCATGAAATGGTATGAAGCAGGCTGAGGACTATGTTCCTCAATTTTACATGAAAAGTTATTCTCAAATGTTTGGTTTTGAAGACCACCCAAAAGCTTTTGTTTATATGACTTAAGATTGCCAGTATTTGAATCTTGGAAAATAACACTAAGCCATGTAAAGTATATGTATTCATTCATTTAAAATGACTATCATACCCCTCTCATGCCTAAATAAAAACACTTACAGTATTAAAAATAATTATATTTTCAGGGGCCAGCACTGTGGTGTAGCAGGTAAAACCACCGCCTACAGTGCCGGCATCCCATACGGGCACGGGTTCAACTCCTGGCTGCTCCACTTCTGATCCAGCTCTCTGCTATGGCCTGGGAAAGCAGTAGAGGATGTCCCAAGTTCTTGAGCCCCTGCACCCAAGAGGGAGACCTGGAAGAAGCTCCTGGCTCCTGGCTTCGGATCAGGCCAGGTTCAACCATTATGGTCATTTAGGGAGTGAACCATTGGATGGAAGACCTCTCTCTCTCTTTCTCTCTCTCTCTCCCCTCCCCCCATGCCTCTCTGTAACTCTGCCTTGCAAATAAATAAACAAATCTTTAAAAAACAATTATATTTCCCCAAATAAACATTTTGACATTGTTTTCTGACAGTATCAATTTCATTTCCTAAGTGGACACTAAGGGACAGAGAGGTTTAGTAGCATGTAGAAAGTGACACAGTGACACAGCTAGTGAACGGCAAATCTGTATGTCTTCCTGCAGATGGCTCTGATTGAAAAGCATCAATTGTGAAGATGACTCAGCATTTGTCTTTCATGAGAAACTAGCTAAGTATTGATCTTGCTCTCTGTTCCTTCTGCCCTTTGAAGCTGTGGAACACTGCTTCAGGTACTTTGCACACAGTTCTTTGCCTAATGCAGCGCGGCCCTTCTCTTGTGGAGCTCACCCCAAGTGAGATGACTTTCTTTTGCCCTAGAGACCACAGATGTGTGAGCGTGCTGGAGTTGGCTCAGACCAGCATATGAGAGCTGAATCTGCATCACTTGCCAAATCTGCATTCAGTGGTCTCTTGGTGGCAACACACACACACACACACACACACATCCCAAAACAGGCCACAGTGAGAGTTTTGGTATGGGCATATTACCAGCCAGGACTGATCCCACAGGCACGTTACCCAGGCTTACTAAAGGAGGCAGTGTGAGATCGTAGTGCAGCTCTGTGCCCCTAATGTGAAGACAATGATGCACGACAGAACCTGTGTGTTCTGTTGGACCCTGATGATGACTGTGTGGTCTTCACCCACCTGACTGATTTTGTTTTAAGTCTTAACACGATTGTAATGGAACTGCCTCTAAGCAGATTCTTCACTGGCAGTGTGGTTTCAGTTTATCTCCCTGTTGCTCTAGGGTGTAGGGTACTATGTGAGAGTTGTTCCTCTTCTCAGGAACCATTTATCCTCATGGCCCCTTAAATACACATTTGTCCAAAAGTAGGCTTGACTTCTTTTGGCCCTGGCTAAGCCAGAGTTTCTGATATGCCTTCTTCTGACAATCCAGGTTATTTATCTCCATACATGATCTCTTTTGCAAGTCGTGGTAGAATGACTGACAATCCAGACTCCACCTATACAAATGACCCCAGCATCCTGTGTCATGGAAGGCTGAAAGGTGATTTGTAATAGGAATTGGAACACGAGCCTGTGTCTTGAACAGGAGAAATGAGCTTCTAAATCCTCTTTACTTGTTCTATAACCCCTTGTATAAGAAGTTCCCCTTTCCCAAATGCCTATTCTGGAGAACTTCAGGTGTTGTCTGTAACAGATCATTCATACATTCACTCATTGGATTGGACATGGGGTAAGTGACTAAGCCCAAGGTCAACCTCTGCTTCTGAGAACGTATGCGTGCTTGTCAATAGAATGTTGGGATGCAATTCTGGTTTCTATGACAACTAGAATATGCCATTTTATTGTGGAGGCAGAAAACATTTAAAAAAAGAGTATTTATAGGGGTGAAGCTTGGACTAGCAGCAAAAATATGTGGCTTTGTAGATGCCTACCATCAGTGTGAGATATTGTGAGTGTGTGTGTGTGTATGTATGTGTGTGTCTGTGTCTGTGTGTGTTTCTGTGTCAGAGAGAAAGAGAGAGAAGGGGGCGGAGGGAGAGGTGTGTTCTGGGAGGATGAGTTATTTACTTGGCAATCAGTAGCTATAAATCTTCCTGTTTTGTCGAAGAGTCTGGAAGCTCCTACTGAAGGGAGTCTGAAGTGTTGAGTCGCCTGCCATCCTTCTGTGTTTCTGTGTCCTAATATGACACTCATTATTACATGAGTTCTTTGAAGCAGAGGTCTCCAATTATTGCTTGTCTGACAACAAATTTGACTGGTACCCTTGAAGATGTACTTGTCTCATTTTATATCTACTCTTAGTAAAAAATTATGATGTGTTTGTTATGGGACAGAAAATTTTAAGTGTATATTATGAGACAAAATGAGTCGGATTGGAAATTATAATGTGAATATGTAAAACTTGAGGATTGATATTGTGCTCACCTTAAGTAGCTGACCCACAGACTGAGAACGGCAGATTTCCTGTCATCAGGCCACTAATTAAAATCTATAAATGGCTCCCAATTTATTATATGAACACAAAGTACAAGCTCCTTAACAAAGCTTTTGAGTATTATTTTGCTTTTTAGGAAGTGGATATTGCTGATGTTATCATGCCTTCTGTATTACTAGATTTGAAAAGAAAGTTATAGTGTCTAATGGATTTGCTGTTGCATTCTCTCTCAGGATATATGCTTTCAGAAGAAGTGTGTACTAGGTAAAAGATACCTCAGATTCAGCACCAAATCTTATAGGTTGTTCTGTCATGTTGGGATTGTTACATCATCATTAAATGAACACTTGTCCACATTATTATATGTTTCAATGATTCATTATGGAAGGATTTAACTATTAAGCACTTTTAAAATTTGAACTTCAGTTATTTTTTCCCCCTGCAGGACCAAATATTTGTGCATTGTAAGAATATGAATAATTTGCATGATTATGGACATGAAACAGTGGTGTTACTATCAGTTCTCTTCATGTTACATTCTGTCCCTTGCAGAGTAGTCAAGTAACCTAACCAATCAAAACAATGAAATGGGTATGTCCCAGTAGAATGACCTAATCCCTGGAGAGTCCAGTAGCTGATGCTTAGCATTCCACAAAAATGCCCCAGTATTCTCTTGTGCCCATTGCCCAGTCTTTGATATGTTTTCCAAGTAAGGTGGTATTAAGAGAAGTGCACTTATTTTCAGAGAATTCCTCACTGAAACTGTTTTCTTTTACCTTTGCATGAATGTTCAAAGCTACCACTTTAGTCAACAGATGGCAACTATGCTATCGTACGCATCTTGTGTAGTTAACACATGAATTAAGAAACATCCTTAATAAAGTGCCAATGTTCCTGACATCACACCACTAATTGAAATATGTAAATGGCTCCCTCTAGATTACATCTGCATAAAGTATGAGTTCCTTAGCAAATCTTGATTTTGATGTTAGGAGTGATTATGATGTTAGGAGTATTGTGATATGTGATTTTCAGTGTTATATGATTCTGGTGAATCTAATTAATGGATTTTTAAATTATGATTAATATGACTGTACCGTGATAGCAGTAGGCCAAGTTTGAGCATTTTTTTTCTTGTGACACAAATTGTAGCCAAGCCAAGTGTCTGGGTGGTTTTCAAGGAGACCCATTGTTTCACACTGGCTGACTAATAGCTACATTGACAATTATGTACTCTTATACATATGAGATGATTTGTGTCCAGGAGTTTTCCTTTTAAGGTCAACATCAAGGGGCTAAGATAATGCACCAACAATGCATCTTCTGGGGCAATCAACTCTATTTCTTTCAAACTGCCACTAACAAATGTTTTGCTGTGACTCTGCTCCCTGCAAGAATTTACTCTGGGCCGGCGCTGTGGCTCAATAGGCTAATCCTCCGCCTGCGGCGCCGGCATCCTGGGTTCTAGTCCTGGTCGGGGCGCCGGATTCTGTCCCAGTTACTCCTCTTCCAGTCCAGCTCTCTGCTCTGGCCCAGGAGTGCAGTGGAGGATGGCCCAAGTGCTTGGGCCCTGCACCCACATGGGAGACCAGGAGAAGCACCTGGCTCCTGGCTTTGGATCAGCATGGTGCACCAGCTGCAGCGCACCAGCCGCAGCGGCCATTGGAGGGTGAACCAATGGCAAAAGGAAGACCTTTCTCTCTGTCTCTCTCTCTCTCACTGTCCACTCTGCCTATCAAAAAAAAAAAAAATTTACTCTGAAAAGGCATCAGCCCTGGAGGCGCTGCTAAAATGAACCGCCCTTTACTTCACTGCTGGTAATTTGACAGCTTCCAGATCTGTCACATATCACCTTAAAGGGACATGTTTTCTGCATACATTTGAAAAATTCCCTCTGTCGGTACACAGTGTTTAGTTTCTTACTAGCACTCTGCACTTGGGTACCTAACTCTACTTGTACTTACCTAACTTTTCTTGACTTGTCATCCATTCCTTTGCCTTATTTTTCGCTTATTCTACTTTTCTGTGCATGGCAATAAACTGCTTAATTTGGGAACGATCTTTATCTCACTTGTTTTATTATTTGATTAAAGGCTAAAAGCACCTGCCCATCTCCAGCTTAGAAAAAAACACAGTCCTTACTGTTGCAGCTGTCATCAGGCGTTGGGAACAGTGGTCCTTCCAGGTGATTAGTGGGGGCAGGGAAGATCATCCACAATATAGTTTTTGCCTAAACTCTGTAGACTGTCTACATCTGGTCTCCCCAGAATGACCAGGGCCAGCATACTAGTGATTCATCCTCTTTCTCTCTTCCTCTCTCTCCCCCTCCCTCCTTTCCCCCCTTTCCCTTTCCTTACCCCTGTCTCTCCTCCGAGCTTTGAGTCTCAGCTTTGAGGTGACCTCCTCCAAGATACCAGTGCTCTGATACACGTGGATAAGAACTCACCACGTCACAGGTAGGTGCCTCTGGTTTAGGGAGTCCTGCTTTGATCTTGTACAGACACTGCCTCTAGCTAGGCAGCCCCTAGGGAACCACCACATCTTTCCTAGGTTTTTTCCAGACCTACGAGTGCTTCCTAACATTGTTATCTCTCTGTTCCTCTACTGCTCCCTATTTGCCTCTAAATAATGCTGCCAAGTCCCTGCTGATTTTTTTTTTAAAAAGGAAAAAACCAATTAATCTTGTTTGGTTTGGGTTTTGTCTTTTCTATATTTTTCCCTTTTACATCAGTTTTTAGATGTCTTACTATAATGGGCCGTAGTGTGTGTGCTTAGGTGATTGTATCTGCCTGTTATGTGTGTGAATGCCACATTTGGGAGAATTCTTAGCACATCTTGAGTATTCCACCTGTTATTGTTCATTATCTTGTTCCTTTCAATATTCTACTTCCCTAATCTATCTCCTGAATCTCCAATTGATTACATACATAATCAATGGTGATTTTATATATATATATATACATTTTATACATATTTACATTTTTGGGTGATTACATATATACATTTTAATAATGACTATTTCCTTTGATCAGTATAAAGTTTCAGGATATGTACTTTTCAAAGATATTTGCCTGATGTTCTCCTTTGCATGATACCTTTTGTTATAATTGTTTTTGTGTTCAGTAACAGTTGAAGATTGATCTCTTATGTCCTTAGAGTCTCTGTAAATTACTGCTTGTGCCTATGTCTGTGTAAATGCATGCTCTGTGTAACCTTTTACAATAGGATGAGGAAAGTGAAGCCCAGTTTCACCATCCACTTCCATCCTTGCTCCTCTCTTGTTTCATCTTTAGCCATGTCATCAGGTTTTTGTTAACCATTCATGACACTGTCAATTTTTTATCTTTTTAAAAATATTTGTTTATTTATTTGAGAGAGACATCTTTTATCCACTGCTTCACTCCTCAAATGGTTACAATGGCCAGGGTTGGGCCAGGTCAAAGCCAGGAGCCAGGAGCTCCCTCCTGGTCTCACATGCCAAGTGGCAGGGGCCCAAGTTCTTGGGACATCTTCTGCTTTCTCAGGCACATTAGCACGGAGCTGGATGGGAAGTGGAGCAGCCAGGACTCGGACTAGTGCTCATATGGAATGCCAGCATCACGGGCAAAGGCTTAACATGCTGTGCCACAAAGCAGCCCCCCTCATTTTTATCTTGTGTTAACCATCTATAGCATCAGTCTCCATTTGTGTGTTCTGTTTTACATACCCTGTTTCCTATGTACCACATTGTTTTTTAATCTGAATATTTTAATCTCCTTTTTTCTTCCATGTTAGTGTGTTTAGATCTGCGTGAGTCTTTGTAATGTGTAAATAATATAACGTTGTTGGCTTGGACCAGACATTTTTTCATTTACCTCATGGATAGCATGTTGCTTATATCCTATTTCTTTATTGTTGCTTTGAAGAACTAAAATGAAAAAGCTTATTTTGTAAGCATGAAGCTTCTCATCCTTGTGCCCATTACAGGGAAATAAAGAGGTTCTGAAAAGCACAAGCTGTTCATTTACCTACAGGAAAAGAAGTGATCTTGACCGTTTGACACAAACACCCTGTGTGATATTATTATAGTTACAGGAGTTATTGGATGCCTCCTCTCTGGCAGGGTTTTTGGAACTGGAGGCTTAACAGAGCACCTTTTGGGGGAAAGTGGGCCTACTGCACTGGAGAAACAATCTGAGTTTTGTGGAGTAATGGGCTTAGAAACGGAGAGTAGACACTCTAGTCCTAACATCATGCCCTAAAAGAGAAACCACAGATTTTCTACAGTTCTTTTTCTATACTCCCCATGTTTTTTCCTTTTTCTAAGTTGGAAACAGTCCTCCAAGATGTGTATCTGAAGAATAATTTTTGTGGGGTAGGTGCAGTAGGTTATGCATCTGCCTGCAGTGCCGGCATCCCATATGGACACTGGTTTGAGTCCCAGCTGCTCCACTTCTGATCCAGCTCTCTGCTATGGCCTGTGAAAGTAGTGGAAGATGGCCCAAGTCCTTGGGCCCCTGCACCCTCATGGGAGACCTGGAAGAAGCTCCTGGCTTTGGATCGGCTCAGCTCTGGACATTGAAGCCATTTGGGGAGTGAACCAGTGGATGGAAGACCTTGCTCTCTGTCTCCCCCTCTCTCTAAAATTCTACCTCTCAAATCAATAAATAAATCTTAAAAAAAAGAAGAATAGGTTTTGTGACTAGTTGTTTAGGGAAATTCTGGGACTCAGCACTTCAACACTGAATGTTTGCTCATTTGAATATGTATATTTGTACTCGTAGTCATAGGATGCAATTTGAAAAGTGAGAATCAAGCCTCAGTTTTTATTCCTAGTTAGAAAACTGAGAGCCATCTCATGAATTCTCAGTTTGTTATAGTTGCTTTTTAAATGCTGTGTACAAAAGTAGTCCTTCTCCAATTAGGCATGACCCCTCTGCCGAATTATATGAAACCAAGAAATCACAGAAAAGAAGAATTTTTAAGCATGCAAATTATTGTGCCGGTATCCTAAACACTCAGTGCTAACCCAAGGGAGCTTAAAATTTTTGTATAAAATACATGTGAAAATATGTGGTAAGGTGTATCTGGAGATGGAACGTTGCAAGATAAACAAGAATGTATTTTATTTTTTTTAAAAAAGATTTACTTAGTTATTTGAAAGTTACACAGAGAAAGGAGAGGCAGAGAGAGAGAGAGAGAGAAGTCTTCCATCCGCTGGTTCACTCCCCAATTGGGCGCAGCAGCCAGAGTTGCGCCGATCCGAAGCCAGGAGCCAGGAGCTTCTTCCTGGTCTCCCACGTGGGTGCAGGGGCCCAAGGACTTGGGCCATCTTCTACTGCTCTCTCAGGTCATAGCAGAGAGCTGGATTGGAAGGGTGCAGCTGCGTCTCGAACTAGTGCCCATATGGGATGCTGGCACTTCAGGCCAGGGCGTTAATTCACTGCACCACAGTACTGACCCCAAGAATGTATTTTCTTTATAAAGGCAATTTCATAAACTCTGCCTTTGTCAGGATGCAGGGAGCTTCCAGCACATATTTTACAAAATCGTTTTCTGGAGGTTTTAAAATCATAAAGCCTAGAGCTTACAAGAATCTCCAACGAGTAGCTGCTGACTGTAGGGAAGAGGCATTGGGATAAACATGAGAGAAAATTAATTGATGCCCCTCAGTAATGGTGCGGTAGGGTTTATATCAACAGTAGTGCCCTCATTTTGAGAGGTTTTATTTCTGAGGCTTGTGTTTTCTTTTTTGCCTCAGAAGTGATTTAAGCCCTCACTGGAGAAAGGAGTTAATGAAATACAGCTTCCAAAGTAATTCCTCCAAAAACCATGGCTATTGACTGGAGAAACAACATTAATGTTCATTTGATTCTTTTGTTCCTTAGCTAAATGGGAAATATCATGGAACTGAAGTTACACAGGGACTTCAGACATTAAAATACCCAATTTGAAAATTTGATTTCTCAGTGACCTAAAACTGACTACAATATTATGGATTTCAGTGGTGCTAACTGTAGTATTTCCCTTTCCTTTTACTCTTGTGTCCACACTTTCCAGATAGTTTTGGCTACAGTTTTACACTGAAATCTCAAATATACTTTTATACTCATCGTCCTCTGAGAAATTGAATTTTTAAAAATTTTTTGCTACTTAATATTTTGTCATTTTTGAGATAGCATTTGAAAATTTATATTATAGTCAAATGCTTAATGGATCTACTAAATAAAGAGTCCAACAAATAAAAAATGAAAAAGACCATAATCCATCAGGAAATGAGACAAAAGCTATAAATAATAATCAAATGAAAAGATGTTCAACTTCACTTGTATAAGGTAAACTTTTTAGAAGTTAGTATGGTATCGTTCAATGTTCTACTAACATAGCATTGATACTGGTGTGCAAAAGAGGATCAGTGTATGTCTTTGTTTCTCCATCTATGTTTCCATATCTATTTCTCTGTCTCTCCAGAGGAAGAGAAGAGATGCTATATGTGCAAAATATGAAAAGAAACATATACGCAAGATTACATATAAGACCAAAAAAGTGAAGGAATAGTTTGGTATTTCTACTGAGCATGCTTCCTTTCTATTTGTTTCTCTCAGCTATGCTTTGCTTTTGTAATCAGAACATATCTATAATCGATATTTTGACTACATATTGGAGATGCTCCCAATAGGGTTTCATACATAAGAAGGTGCATGCAAATGTGAATATCAACAAATATGAAAATGAGCTACACAATTTTTAAAATGCCTTTTTGTTATCTTATATAAACCAATGTATAGCTAGGATTAAAATTCTGTGGTAAGTGGACTCAAGTTTTTACATTGAACCCTCCTGGATTGTTGGAATACTGATGCTTCATATTTCTTACTTTTTAATTTTAAGTATGATTTCAAATTTGCCTCTGAATATGAAGATAATAGGTGCATAAGCGAAGTGGAAGATGTTTGTACTGGAAACAGACATTTGCAGGAATTCACACAGGCGGTGATATGGGGTGTAGGCATCAATATCAGGACTCGTGAATAAAATGTGTGGGGGAGGCGCTGGGATGTGTCTGTGTTTTGAAGTGTGGGGAGGCATTTGAGCATTGATCTATCTGATTTTGTGAGAAAAGCTCTTTAAGTCCTGCTGAGAAGAGAATGAAGTGACTGAGTCACCATTTTTAAATCTTTATGATGTTCTCAGATGACACTTGCGGGATGAGAGTCAAGTAGTCTGAGTTCTCAAAAGCAGAGGCCTCCAAACCTGGATGATTACTTGGCGCTTGGACAAGAAAACTGTTTGTGGACCCATGTGGCTGTCCCCCCGTGACTCACGCCCTGGTCCGCCTGTGTACCGGTCCTGCTTTGGGGCTATCACTAAATAAAACAACAGTTAGGTGAACTCAAGCGCTGTGTGTTATGTGCGACAACGGACGATTCACGCGCAGGGAGGGGTGGAGCAGCCAGCGCGAGCCTTGGCTGGGCTGTTCCCAACAGCACACGCTTCACAACTGATGAACCGTTTACTTCTGGAAGGTTCCATCTCTTAGTTTTGGACCATGGTTGACTGCAGTTGCTGAAACCACGGAAAACGGGACGGCAGGTCAAGGCTCCCTGGCAAACGCGCTGCAAGCAGATGCTTCAGAAGTACTTGCAGATCGGGGCCTGCCCTCCCCTGCTGCTGGGAACCCTTCCACCATCGCATGAATGATCGCAGGCCAATCTGCTGCAGACACACGGTCCAGCCAGCAGCCAGCGCCTGTCTCCAGACGTGTAAGTGAGGCAATGCCAGACCAACCAGTCCCGGACAACCCACATGCTGATGGAGTTGCACGGACAAGCACAGAGAAGCACATCTATGGATGAAACATCAGTGTTTTGCTGTCAAGTCGTGTATTTGGGGGAGGCGGACGGAGAGTACGGACGAGAAGCCTGGTCGGGAGTTGAGAATTGTTCAAGATGCATCAAATTGTCTCCTCTAAAGAGTGCCGTGGTAGAACCCATGCCACCTGCTTTCCTTGCAGCAGGTGGTGAGGGGCTACCCTCACCCCGGGAGCCTGGGAACGTCGCCCCCCCCCCCCCCCCCCCCGTCCTCCCCAAGCGCAAGGCACGGCGGAGCGGCTCAGTGAGACTTGTCTGCCTCAATCATGAACATCATGTACATTTGCCTGGCTCTCTGGGAACCCAGTCACCACGGCGACACGGCCGTGCCTCGTGTGGGTCTGGCAGAGAGCCTCAGCTGAGGTCCCAAATGATGGCCAACATCCACCACCAGATGGGAGTGAGGCTTTCCTTGCCTCCAGCCCCAATCTGCTGAGTCACCAGCAGCTCTGGCTGATGGCGCTGTCCCTGCCAATCCCGGCCCAGTTTGCAGATCTGTGAGTAGAATAAATGCCTGCTGTCATTTTAAGTCCCTAAGTTAGGGGTTCTTTGTTATGCAGCCAAAATACTTAGAAGAACGTGGCATTATTAAATTATTAAAGTTTTTTGTTTTGTACACAGGGGAATGAGTAAGTAAAATGTTGAGTGACTATGAATAAAGAGTATTTTTTAAGTAGCCAGAAGGGATGAATTAGATGTATGCTCAGCAACACAATTAGATCGTAAAAACATTGATATATAGTGAAAAAAGTAGTAATCAGAATGATAAACTTTCATATGCATTTTAAATATAGTCAAAGAAACTCTATGTATTTTTCAGACTCATAGCAATTTCATTAATTACCTAGAAAGTAGACCAGAGGGATGTAATGAAACACAGTGGGATGTGTGGCTGTGGGGTTGGAAATGGGAATAAAAGGAGAAAATCAAAAGACAAGAACAGAGAAAGAAAAAAGAAAATTGTTTGTACAGGTTCTCGCCAAACTGTGTGTATTGAAATACACATATTACATACTGTATATGTGAACATGTATAAACATATATATGCATTTATTTTGGAAAATATTTATGTATTCTAAAACATAAATTTGAACTCAATAATGCAAGTGCCAAAACATAAAAATTAATTGTAATACATATTTTCACAATGTATGAAAAACTGAAAACATATGGGTATATTTCAGCACATTAACATAGTATTTCTGGCTAGGAAGAGATTGAGAGAACAATTTCATCTTTTATATAATTTGAAGGTACTTCAGAGAGTCTGTAGAAAAATGGATTTAAAAGATAAGTTTATTTTGGAGCCAATATTTGAAATCCAGGCGTAGTTTTCTCATAATATATATTTCCATGAACTTGATGAAGGTGTCTTAATACATTTCTACATTGCTTGCAATTTCTTAAAGAAAATTTTAGAAAAATCAGGGAAATATTTTGGTAAAGAGATTAAAAACTACTTCAGAAATATTTATATGAGAAGATGTCCAAATATACTGTTCACTGAATAAATAAAGTTTTCTGAATATGTACATGTTTGTTTTTAAGGATGCATAGGAAATGTGTGGGACACAAAGGTACCATCATATTAAAAGTGAATGCCTAGAATGTGTTCTCTTATTTTTATAGCTGTCTGTGTATTCTTAAGCTCATATAATGTTGTTTGAGGATAAAGAATGCAGTAACATCAACGACCAAGTAGATGCTTTGGACGTTTCTGCAGAAGAAAAAAAGCTTGTAGGCTAGGAATTCTCTTAGGTAATGGCAAGTATTAAGTACAAAACGTGTCAAAGAACAGGTAAGTGGGCACAAGAGATTATGGTGGGGTTGGAGGCTGCTTTAGGTGTGCTGCAGAGCATGGGCCAGTGAGCTCTTGGGGACTATCTCTTTCTATACAGTTAAGCCAATTTTATTGTCTTAGACTGATTGGTGACTGTACCAGCCTACAAGACACAGACTTTAACTTGTCAAAAATTGACAGAAACACTACTCTCTCCTGTCTATCCCAATGTAAACAATTTCTAGTCTCAGAGATTAGCGTATATTTTATCATATTGACAATCATGTCAGTAATTCAAGTGCTAATTTGAAAAGTTTTTCATAGTTTTTAACATTATTATTAATTACTGAGTTAAACTATTGCCAAGAGCTGATACTGAATATTGCCAAACATTTCCCCATATCAGTTGAGACCATGATGTGAATTTCTTGTCCTTTCCTTTTTTTTTTTTTTTTTTTGACAGGCAGAGTTAGACAGTGAGAGAGAGAGAGAGAGACAGAGAGAAAGGTCTTCCTTTTTCCGCTGGTTCACCCCCCAAATGGCCGCTATGGCCAAAGCTACACCGATCCAAAGCCAGGAGCCAGGTGCTTCTTCCTGGTCTCCCATGCGGGTGCAGGGACCCAAGCACCTGGGCCATCCTCCGATGCCCTCCCGGGCCACAGCAGAGAGCTGGACTGAAAGAGGAGCAACCAGGACAGAATCCAGCACCCTGACCCGGACTAGAACCTGGGGTGCCAGTGCCACAGGTGGAGGATTAGCCTAGTGAGCCACGGCACCTGCCCCTTTACTTTATTTTTAAAGATTTTATTTATTTATTTATTTATTTATTTATTTATTTCAGAGGTAAAGTTACAGACAGTGAGAGGGAGAGACAGAGAGAAAAGGTCTTCCATCCACTGGTTCACTCCCCAAATGGCCTCAACAGCTGGAGCCAGGAGCCAGGAGCCAGGAGCTTCTTCCAGGTCTCCCATGTGGGTGCAGGGGCCCAAGGACTTGGGCCATCTTCCATTTTCCACTGCTTACCAAGGCCATTAGCAGGGAGCTGGATTGGAAGAGGAGCAGCCCCATATGGGATGCCAGCACCGCAGGTGGAGGCTTAACCTAATGTGCCATGGTGCTAGCCCCTCTTATCTTTTATTTTAAAACTGAGCCCTTATACAGTGCCTTGGATGCAGATGCTAGATACCATCATGTCCTAGTCTCCCACAGCCTCCCAACTGCTCTTCCTTAGCTGAAAGTTTCCTTGCCCTGCTTTTTTTTTTTTTAAGATTAATTTACAGAGCCAGAAGGAGAGAGAGAGGTCTTTCATCCACTGATTTACTCCCAAAATGGTCACAATGGCCAGAGCTGAGCCAATTCGAAGCCAGGAACCAGGAGCTTCTTCTGGGTTTCCCACGTGGGTGCAGGGGCCCAAGGACTTGGGCCATCTCCTACTGCTTTCCCAGGCCATAGCAGAGAGCTGGATCAGAAGTGGAGCAGCTGGGACTCGAACTGGCACCCATATGGGATCCCGGCACTGCAGTGGCTTTACCTGCTACTCCACAGCACTGGCCTCTGCCCTGCTTTTATGATTTCCAATCAGCCTTTTACTAAAATTGGCTCCTTGAATTGAAGGAGTGGTGCAGCTGGCCCTCCAGTGTCCCTGAACACAAGACCCATGAGGTCATTTATCTCCTTATAGATAAATAAAAAAGATTTATTTATTTGAAAGGTAGAGTTACAGAGAGGCAGAGAGAAAGATTTTTCATTCATTGGTTCACTTCCCAAATGGCTGCAATGGCCAGAGCTGGGCCAATCAGGAGCCAAGGGCCAGGAGCTTCTTCCAGGTCTCAAGCATTTGGGCCTTCTTCCACTGCTTTCCCAGGCCATATCAGGGAGCTGGATTGGAAGTGACCAGCCGGGACTCGAAGCAGCACCCATATGGAATGTTGGCACTGCAGGCACACTGCAGGCGACATCTTTACCTGCTACACCACAGCACCGCCCCCCCCCCCACCTAGATAGCATCTTGATGTCCAGTCTTGTCTTGAGTAGTTTCTTTTCCAGAGGCCTGTCTTCATCAGCCTTGGGTCATCCTGGCCTCATGGTTGTATTAATACGTGATTTTTTTTGGCTCCTGGGTTTTGGAGGGTTTTGAGAAGGATTAGCATTAATTATTCTTAAAAAAAGATTATTACAATTTGCCAGCAAGCCCTCTGGTTTGAGCTTTACTCTGTTGGACTTTTATAATTAAGGTTAAATCCTTTATAAGTTATGGTGCAATTCGGATTTTCTACTTGTTCCTGTGTCAGTTTTGTTAGCTTCTGTGCTTCCGGGAATTTCTCTATTCTCTATACATCATCTGATTTGTTAGAATATAATTGCTATAGTATTGACCAACTTTTTTTATTTCCTGTAATGTTTGTATTATCACACTCATTTCTGATTTTGGTTATTTCAGGTTAATCTTTTCCTTGATCATGATAGCTAATAGTTTGTCAATTTTCTTAATCTTTCAAAATAACCAATATTGGACTGCCGATCTTCCCTTCTGTACTCTAATCTTTCTTGTGCTTGGTTTGGGTTTATTTTGCTCTTCTTTTTCTACTTCTTTAAGGTAGAAAATCAGGATGCTAATTTGAGACCATTCTTCTTTTTAATTTTATTTTTATACGATAGAGGGAGAGAGTGGGGAGAGAGAGAGAGAGAGCAAGCTCCAATCCAGGTTCAACTTGGCAAGGCCAAAGACAGGAGACAGGAACTATCAATCCAGGCTTCTCCTGTAGGTGGCAGTATCACAATTACTTGAGTAACTCCTTCCCTGGGTCTGCATAGACAGGAGATGACTCAGGAGCCAGAGTTGAATCCAGGCACTCCAACAGATGATGTGGATATCTTATATGGAAACCTAACTGCCAGACCAAACACCCATCCCAAGACCTATCTTTTTTAACTTAAATGTTTAGAAGTACTAAACATTTTTGAGTACTAAACATTTTGAGTACTAAACAGTTTGAGTACTGCTTTTGCTGCACCCATGACTTGTTATTTTGTGTTTTCATTTTCATTGATTTCAAAGTATTTTCAAATTTATCTTTGACTTTTTTGATTTATTCGTTTTTGAAGAAGACATTATTAACTTCCAGATATTTGTGATTCTCTAAGATTTCGCCTTTAGTAAATTTGAATTTCCATCCATATTCATCAGGAAACCTACTTTATGTGATTTTAATTGTTCTAAATTTACTGAGAATTGTTACAGAGCCTAATATATGTATTGTCTTAAAGAACATTCCATGTGCACTTTAGAGGAATGTGTACCCTGCTCCTGCTAGGTGAAATGTTCTATAAAGTCTGTCTAGTTGGTTCATAGTGTTGTTTACATCTTCTATTTCGCATTTATCATCTGTCTCATGGTTCTATCCATTATCAACACTGGAGTGTTCATGTCTCCGATCTTCACTGTAAAAATGTTTCTTCAATTTTGTCATAATACTCTTGAATATACATTGGAGTTCATTTGTAAGATACATATTTGTGTTTATATTTATGTCTTTTGAATAAATTACCCATTTATCTATGTATAATGTCTATTTTTGTCACTTGTAATAATTTTTCTTCTAAAGTGCACATTTTCTGCTATTATACAAACTCTTCTCCTTTGGTTATCATTTTCATAAAATGTATTTTTCCACTCTTACACTTTGAACCAATTTCTATCTTTGGATCTGAAATAGATTACTTGTAGAAAGCATACAGTGTCATGTTTTGGGTTCTTAAGGCTACTGAAGGCATTTACATTTGTGTATTTACTGAAAATAAAGACATGCTTGAGAGTTCACCACTTGGTAATGGATTTTTTTAAAAGACTTTCATGTGAAAGGTGGACTTACAGAGAAGGAGAAAGAGAGAGAGGGAGAGAGAGAGAGCACGTGCGAGAGTGAGCTTCCATCTGCTGGTTCATTCCCCAGCCTGGGCTGTGTCAAGCCAAAGTCAGGAGTCAGGAGCTTCATCTGGGTCTCCATGGGAGTACAGGGGCCCAAACATAAGGCCATCTTCCACTGCTTTCCCAGGCCATAAGCAGGGAGACGAATTGGAAGTGGAGCAACCAGGACTTGAACTGGTGCTGACATGGGATACCTGAGCTGTGGGTGGTAGCTTAACCCTCTAAGGGACAGCACTGGACAATTCCCAGGTTAGTTTTAATTACAATTTTAATTGTCCTTTATTTATTTCTGCTTATCATCCTGGATAAATCAATGAACCTATCTACAACTTACCTGATTTTATTTCTGCCTACTCAGACCTGCTGTTAATTTCTTCTCATGCAATTTTCATTTCAGCTAATGTATTTTTAAACTTCAGAACATTTATTTGGAATGCTTCTGTAATTTCCATCTATTTATTAATAGCCCCTATTTGCTGGGACATCATATTCAGGATTCTCTTTAGTGATTTACATGATTGGCTTCAGGATATTTTGGACAGAAGACAATCCTTACAGGTTTTGTCTGCTAAGCCTAATGGAAGTCCTTCCTCTGGGCCTTCTCAGAAATCGTGGAATCCAACCAGGGTAAATTGATAACCCAATGAGTTTTCTTGCTGACATTCTCAGATATGTTTTCCTAGGTCAAATTTTCAAGATACTGGCAATTTTGCTTAGATCCCGGAGCTAACATAATGCCAAATCTCAACATTTTATCACAGTGTATGAAGTTTCTTTCTCCTTCCTCTCTCTCTCTCTCTCTCTCTCTCTGTGTGTGTGTGTGTGTGCGTGCATGTTCCTCTCTCTTCCCCTGGAAGTATAGACTTTGGGAAGTTCACACTACACAATTTTCACTCACATCATGGCCCTCAACTTTTTAAAAGACATTCCTCCTTCAGTTCTGCTTAGTTCATTGTCCGTTCTCACAGAAAACCTCATACTTTTGTTCTACAGCCCAAATCCTTCTCTTAGATGCCATTTATTTATATGAAAGGTAAAGTCAGAGAGAGAGAGACAGACTGAGAGATCTTCCACCTGTTGGGCCACTCCCAAAATGACCACAAGGGCCAGGGCCAGGTCAGGCTGAAGCCAGGAACTCTGTCTTGGCCTCTCATGAGGCTGGCAGGGGCTCAAGGACGTGGGCATGGTCCACTGCTTTCCCAGGAGTGACAGCAGGTAGATGGAGGGAAGCCGAGCAGCCGGGACTGGAACCAGCCCTCCACATGGGCTGGGCCACAGTGCAGGCATCCTACATCATTCTAGGCAGTTTTCTCTTGAGTGAGAAAAAGTTGTGAACACAAAAAACTCACCATGATTGCTATGAGGAGAGCCGCTGAGGAGGAGTTCATGGGAAAATAGGAGAAAGGGAGGGATAGGGCTTGTAATGAGTGATAACTTGCACATAATATTCCAATACACTGAGCTACTAGGAAGACATGTGTCTAAACAATGTGGAACTGGACCTAAACACAGTGTCGTGAAAGCATAAAGCGACATAGAAACACGTTGGGCATGGAGGAGGGCCTGTGATTACAGCAGGCAAACCAAACATCAGGGGCAGGCTTAGGCCAGCACTTGCAGGGATTTTTCCTACAGAGGCAAATGGGGACTCACTGGTAAAACGTTTTTAACAGAACTAAGAGAGGCTTTTAACAAACTGAAGTGCAACTTGTACAATTCACCTCCTCAATTGCTCAAATCAAATTTCAATTGTTGAAGGGCCACACGCAGATCAAGAATCGATAAGGAAAGGATCGTAGAGATGAAATAGCATGGGGAATGTCCGGGAGACTACGGGACACGGTGTAATTTCAGAGCTGTCTGTCTGGAATCATGGAGGGAAGCAGCCTGCAGCAGAAGCAATATTTGAATGGAAACAGCAGAGAAAAGTTGCCCCCAGCACTGGGAGAGACCCAGGGCAGACACAGGAGGTTGAGCAAGAGCAGGGGCGGGTCCAAGCTGCAGCAGTGTGTACCCCCAAGCTGAGGCCAGGTTTGTGCTTAGGGAAGACAGCAGGATTAGAGACTGTGTGTGGCAGAGGAGAGTGCTTGCATGGGCCTGGGATGTGTGCGCGGCCATGGAGAGAACACACGGTGTGTGGAGATTGCCAGGCCTGCCCCGGAGCAGGGCACACAGGGAGGCTCTGCGGGAAGTCGGAACGGGAGAAGGTCCTGCAAGGGCCCCAGGCAGAGGCTGAGGAGACGGGCCAGCCCGACTCCCGGGGCGCAGTCCAGGGGCAGAGAGAAGTGGCCCCATCAGCAGGGGCCCTGATCTCTCTCTGCGCAGGGGTAGCTGCCTGGCTCTGCGGAAGCTCAGGGTCTCAGAGGAGGCTCCCCCTGGGCGGGGACTCCCGTCCTCAGGAGATGGACATCTCCTGACCGACCTTCTGAGATGCAGTGTCCAGTGTCCCTGAAGATGAAAGAAAATGCTGCCTGGGTCTGCCAGCGCCTCGGGGAGCACAAGGCAGGGGACGAAGAGCCTAGTTGGGGTGACAGTGGCAGCGGGAGGGCAGAGAAGGGCAGTTGCAGCCCGTGCCTTTTCGCCCTCGCTGGGCCATTCTCTGGGACATTGCCCATCAGTAGGCCAAGTCCGCAGTGGGCGGGGAAGGACAAGGGGTGCAGTGCGGGCCGAGCTCCGCCCAGCGCAGGGCCAGGCACTCTAAGCCCTGTGTTACCCAGAGGCTCAGTCACCCTTACCTCCGTGTTCTCCTCATCCCGCGCTTTCCTGCAAGGACACCGGCCACACCTGCCAAGGCACCTGTGCCTGCTGCGGGTAGGTACTCAGGGGTACAGTGAGTTGCAGCCGCTGCACCCGCAGGCTGCTCTCGCAGGACCCACCCAGACGCGCAAGAGCCTGGATCCAAGGACCTCTGCCTCAGGCCACCGCACAAAGTCATCACGTGGAGAGTTACTGGTGTCTGTGCAGGGCTCGGTCTCCTTAGGAGAGCAGCTTTCCCAAGTGATGGCGAGCCTGTGGGTTCAAGCACCTCAGGCTGCAGCTGAGCTCCAGAGAAAACTCTGAACTTCTCCGCGACTGGGCATCTTCCCCTCTGTCACTGGTGTCCCACCAGCACTCTCCTTCTGTCAATCAATTTCAGGGGACCGCGGCGACGCCCGTTGGATCTCCATGTGGGTGGCACCGTTTTGATTCCATCACAGAGCTGAGGAACAGCGGAGGCAGAATGGCCCCCGTCCCGGAGACTGAATATCTGCCGCTTCCCTGGAGCACTCTGCCCGCTCCTGTCTCAGACTTCAATTGCACGTGCTTCTGCGGGGTGAGTGTGATGCTGCTTCTGTGCGGGCCTTCCCTGACTCATGACGCATTTTGAAGGGGAAAGACCTTTCCACAAAGGACGCTTGCTTGGAAAATGCCAGACGTCTGTTTCGTGATTCCACAGGCAATGGCGAAGCGAGCTTGACCATCTGAGCTCACAGACTCGGAAGAGAACAGAACCGGTGCGCCTGTGCGGTCCGCACGAGCGGCCAGCATCTCCCACGCAGCAGGATGGGAAGCGGCCTCGGCTCCCGTCAGTCCCTCAGCCTCCGGCACACTCGTGCAATCCCACTGTCAGCACGCCTCTGCGTGGGCCTCCCACGCACCCCCCTCCTCACCCTTCCCTGCCTCTGCTTACGTCCCATCCGTCTTCCAGGACACGGGAGCTTGCACAGTTGGCACGAAGTCAGACTACACTGCTCCCGCCCTGGACTGGTATTGCAGGCAGTAAGCCCTGTGCACCGTCACCCTCAGAATCCGCCTCACAGTTGTGGTGTCAGCCACCCGCAGCCCAACAAGGGCAGGCAATGTGTGCCCGTACGCCCCAAGGAACACCACCCCCAGGAACACCCACTAGTGAGTGTTTCAGCACCCAGCCTTCCCCACAACCCATACCAGCGTCCCGCCAGATCGCTAACGGCCCAGCTTTCCCGTGAGACCCACGGCGAGGACTGACGTAGAGTGGGCATGAGGTGTGCTTGGTTGGGAAGCAAGTCCAACCCTGCAAGCCGCCAAACCACCCCACCCCTGACACTCAGCTGCCACTGCTGCCTCCCTGGCCTCAAGAACCGGGAGGAGGCATCGGAAAGACGTGTGAGATGCCCTGCATGGGCGCCTCGCTCTGCTCCGTGGTCCACGAGGCTGTGACCAACCAGAGCTCACCCTTAACTCGCACAACTGGTCTTTGTCATTCCTGAAGGACACGCCGAGGTGCAGAAGGCCCAAGTGCTTCCCAGTACTGCTTATTGTCCTAGACTCCAGATTTATTTCACTGCAATCCAGGCCAATATAGAATCTCCTGGGGCCGGGGATGTGGCAAAGCACATAAATCCACCTCCTACAGTGCTGGCATTCTGCATGGGCGCTGGTTTGGGTCTCGGTTGTTCCACTTCTGATCCAGCTCTCTGCTAAGTCCTGGGAAAGCAGTGGAAGATGGCCCAAGTCCTTGGGCCCTTGCACTCATGTGGGAGACCTAGAAGAGGCTCCTGGCTCCTAGCTTCTGATCAGCTCCACTCTCCGTTGTGGCCATCTGGGGAGTGAACCAGTGGATGGAAGACCTTTCTCGCTGCCTCTCTTCTCTGTGTGTTACTCTGCCTCTCAAATGAATAAATAAATCTTAAAAAAAAGAATCTCCTGCCTTGTGCTAAGTTACTCGATGAGTGCCTGTTTTCCATGATGCGTCCAGTTTATCCCCAGAACGCCAGCATTGGCCAGAGTAGAAAGGCCCCCATTAGGGTTGGGGTGGAGCTGACACCTGTGCTTGGGTTATCTGGTCACCTGGCTTTGAGCAATGGTGGTAGGGGCCAGAGCCCAAGATGGCATCTGGGGCATAGATGGTAGCACAGATAAGACTGTCCCATTTTACTAATATTCCCCCCTTCTGTTTTTTATAAAGCAGCTGTTGTATGGGATTACACCAGCCCAAAAGTCCAGGAGGGGTGGAAGGATGATGTACCTCACTCCTTTTTTAAAAACTTGTTTATTTGAGAAGCAAAGCTACAGAAAGAAAGATGCAGAGACAGAATTCTCCATCTGCTGATTCTCTCCCCAACTGGCCACAATGACCAGAGCTGCACTGATCCGAAGGCAGTACCCAGGAGCCTCCTGCAGGTCTCCCATGAAGCTGCAGGGGCCCAGGGACTTGGGCCATCTTCCACTGCTATCCCAGGCCACAGCAGAGAGCTGGATCAGAAATGGAGAAGTGGGGACTCGAACTGGCGCCCATATGGGATGCTGGCACTACAAGTGGCTGCTCTAACCGCTGAACCATAGTGCCGGCCCCTCAACTACCTCACTTCTGATTTAGCTCCCTGCTCATTGAGCCTGCTAGAGCAGCAAACAATGGCTCATGAACTTGAGTCCATGCCACTCATGTGGGGAGACCCAGATGGAGTTTCCCTAGCCTCAGCCTGGCCCAGCCCCAGCTGTGTCAGCAATTTGGGGAGTGAACCAGAGATGGAAGATTTCTCTCTCTCTCTCTCTCTCTCTCCCTTTCTCTCTTTCCCTCTCTTCCTCTCTCCCTGTCATTCTTTCACATACACAAATAAATAAATACTGTTCATTTTATGATAGTAAATATTTTAATAAACTGATATTGATAGCTAAAGAAGCAGAGGAAGGGAGTCCTCACAAGAGGGCTTGCACTGTCCTCATGGGCATTGTGATTGGTGGCCGCTGACATGAGCTTCCCCCAGGGCCGGTTACAATGTACTCTGTCAGGGAACGCTGCCTTCTACCCAGCCAGTTAATGAGCCTGCTCAGTTGTGTGCCATTGTCAGATGTCATCTACTTGGGCTTGTAGAAAGACGTTTTGGCCAAGTTGGCCAGGATCATACACATGTTTCTGGGTCCACGGGTATATGTGGCTTCTCTCTGCCATCTTTGCATGTTGAACACGTAAAGAGAAACCTGCTTTTGTCAGTCTTTCTGGGGCCTCTTAGCCAAGAACCCTCCATGTTCCTGTTGGAGTACAGAGGATGGAAGCTACACTTAGGCCTCTGTACAAAGCCAAGGAAGGTTCCAGCAGCCTCTCGGTGAGCAACACAGATGTCATGCCCACATTCTGGGCAGTGCAGTCCCATGAATGTGAAACAGCAGGGTTGTCCACGGGTAGGCTTTGCAGTCAGGGACTCACCCAGAACGGTGGATGAGGACTGAGTGCGGCTCTGCGGCTTCCGTGTTGTGTGGCTGAAGTATTTTAGGAGCTGCTCTGTTTCTTACTCTCCTTTTCTGACAAACAGCTACAATGTCAACATGTCTGCGCCACAGGGGTCGACATGAGGACACACAAGTGCCCTCTGTGTTTCATTCGGCTCATAAAGGACAAATAGAGGTGCAAAACACACAAGCCAAGTCCCCGTAACACGAAGCCACACAAGGTGCATGGGAGCTGGGATTTCAGCCTACAAATACACTCCTCCGGGTGTCAATGCAGAGATCATCATTGGACATCTAGATTTTCTTCTTCTTCTTCTTCTTCTTTTTTTTTTTTTTTTTTTTTTGACAGGCAGAGTGGATAGGAAGAGAGAGATAGAGAGAAAGGTCTTCCTTTGCCATTGGTTCACCCTCCAATTGGCTGCCGCGGCTGGCGCGCTGCGGCAGGCGCACTGCGGCCGGCGCACTGCACTGATCCAAAGCCAGGAGCCAGGTGCTTCTCCTGGTCTCCCATGGGGTTCAGGGCCCAAGCACTTGGGCCATCCTCCACTGCCTTCCCGGGCCACAGCAGAGAGCTGGCCTGGAAGAGGGGTAACCGGGACAGAATCCGGCGCCCTGACCGGGACTAGAACCCCGTGTGCCGGCGTGCAGCAAGGTGGAGGATTAGCCTATTGAGCCGCGGCACCGGTCGACATCCAGATTTTCTATCAACATTCTCACACCTTGCATGTGGGCGGACAAATAGGTTTACCATGCATCCTCGATCCTGAATGAGCAAATAGCAGGGGCAGTGGCCAGTATGCCAAGGCACCTTCAGCAACTGTATCTAATAACAGAAGTGTGAAAGGCATTCTTTGCTTTTCCACATTCCAATGTGCAAAACAGGAAAATAAAGCGAAACATAGGGTTTGTCAACATCTGTGGAAATCAGCACTGAAGGAAACCTACTTATGCTCAAGTTCACAAAGATGGGAAGAGAGACCCCCAATGAAATTGTGGATTTCTGCAGCCAGTGAAATATTCTTCCTGATATTTTTCATGTCCTGTTTTGCTGTGATAGCCTGCTTTCTACTGTTTCATTAGTTCAACTTTAATTGTCAGCTCCTTCCACTCTCATTCTTAAGTGTTCTCTGAAAAGAATCATTTAGATAAGTGCCAAAGCTAGAATTTCCAATTTGATGTGAAACAGATTACCAACCTCAGCTAACTAAACACACAAATTTGCATACAGCCTTGCTTTGATGCTCAGGATAATCTACCACCTTCAGTAAAGTATAAGGGGGGACAGCACTGTGGCTATGCATGGATTTCAAATATTGGCACCAAAATAAACTTATGCAGTGCCGGCATCCCATATGGGCACCAGTTCAAGTCCTGGCTGCTCCACTTCTGATCCAGCTCTCTGCTGTAGCCTGGGAAAGCAGTAGAAGATGGCCCAAGTCCTTGGGCCCTGCACCTGCATGGGAGACCTGGAAGAAGCTCCTGGCTCCTGGCTTCCGATTGACTCAGGCCTGGCTGTTGCCACCAATTGGGGAGTGAACCATTGGATGGAAGACCTCTCTCTCTCTCTCTCTCTCTTCCCTTCTTTCTCTGTGCAGCTCTGACTTTCAAATAAATAAATCTATCTTTTTAAAAAAATAAGGAGGAGTATTATATGAGATTTTTATTTTCCTGTCATTTTTTCCAGATATGAGAGCATTTAATGATTTTATTTCCTACTTTTTCTTCTTTAACCATTTCAACATTATTCCTTAAGATAATAGATTACAAAATCTTTTTATTAATCAAGATAATATTTCAATTGTATGCATATGCATCTATATCTCATATCCCATACTACATCACAAAGATTTTTTAAAATTTATTTGTTATTTATTTTTTTGAAAGGCAAAGTGACGGCGATGGAGGGAGGGAGGGAGAGAGAGAGATAAAAAGAGAAAAAGAGATATAGCTTTCATCCACTGATTCACTCCACAAATGGCCACAATGGCCAAGGCTGGGATAGCCCAAAGCCCAAAGCCTCGAATTCTATCAGGGTTTCCCATGAGGGTGGCGAGGACTCAAGTATTTGAGTCATCCACCACTGCTTCCCAGACACCTTAGCATGTGACTGGATCAGAAGCGCAATGTAGGTCGATCCAAATCATCATTCTGACAAGGGATGCTGGTGTTCTAATCAGTGATTTAATCCATTGTGTTAAAAATGCCTGCCTCTACATTACAAACATTTTTAAGCTAAATTAGTATCTTCTATCACTCCCTCCTAAGAAAACATAAAGATGCAGATAAATGGGATGTGTAACCCAAACTATTTGTTTACACGGCAAGATGGCAAAGAAAAACACTCCATGTCATTTGTTAAGTAGCCAACAGCAGGATAAAAAGCAACAAAAGGAATATGCACTCTCATGTAAATATAAATGTGTGTGCGTTTGTGTGTGTATATGTGTGTATGCCACATACGCAGTATCGCCAATCTACTACATGGAAAATTTCACCATCAACAAACCACTGTGTTCTTGTGTCAGAAAATATGTTGGTGTGTGTGTGTGTGTGTGTGTGCATGAGTGTATGTGTTTGTTTTTATACATGTTTAAGAGGTTGTTTTCCAAAATGATAAAGTATGTTATTTTAAACTCATTTTATTCTGACAATATGAATGCTCAATAAAAAAAAAAAGTCAAATGTTTACAAACTTCCAAGATGTGATTCTTTTCATGGGATGTATTTCTACGAATGGAAGTATTTTTTTTTTAATTCTATAGCACATTTTTAAAAAATATTTAGTTAGTTACAGAGAGGCAGAGACAAAGAGAAAGATCTTCAATCTGCAGGTTCACTCCCCAGATGGCTGCAACGGCCAGAGCTGCACCGATCTGAAGCCAGGAGCCAGGAGCTTCTTCCAGGTCTCCCAGGACGGTGTAGGGGCCTAAGGACTTGGGCCATCTTCTACAGCTTTCCTAGGCCTTAGCAGAGAGCTGGATTGGAAATGGAGCAGCCGGATCTTGAACCAGTGCCCATACTGGATGTCGGTGGCTTTACTCGCTACGCCATAGTGCCGGCTTCTCTATAGCACGTTTTAAAATAAATGCTTGTGTTTGTATGTCTCTTAGAAAGTGTGACTCAGGTTAATGGTGCATTTTTTATACATCCTCAAATTATAAATTTTTCTGATAAAAATGATACATGCTCAATATAAATTAATAATTGTAAAATACTTTAAACTTTAAAACATCCAAATTACAGTCACATCTCCCAGAGGCCCCTTTATAGCTTTTAATACCAGATTCATGTATAAACCCAGAAATTTCATTTCATTTTCTATAGCCAGTTATCTCGTTCATTTCATATACTCTGTTCCCCCTGCATTCGTCTGTTTCTCCTTCCCTGTCTCCCTACTCTTCATGTGTGTGTGTCCCTATCTCACCGTCCCTCCATCCCTCTTGCCTTCTCTTTAAACATTAATACATGATACCAAATAAACTTAACTTATGTTAATGAAACCCCCAAATTACTGAAATCTTGGGTTTCCACAAGTATCCAAATAGCGCAATTTATCCGGACTCAAACCTCCTAAGACTTGGTATAACGTTTTAAATAAAAGTCACATTGAATGGAAGGGGAGAGGGAGCGGGAAAGGGGAGGGTTGCAGGTGGGAGGGAAGTTATGGGGGGAGCCACTGTAATCCATAAGCTGTACTTTGGAAATTTATATTCATTAAATAAAAGTTAAAAAAAATAAAAGTCACATTGATTTAAGGAGCAAGTATGAATCTTGCCTAATTCATATCCCATAAGTCCATAATGTTCTAAGGAACATTATTCAATAAGCTGTAGAAACTAGAAGTTTTCCATCTCCATACTTTTAAAAATAATGATGACTCGTTTTTCACCATTGCTTTCAAATGAAATCACTGATCAAAATGTAGTTTTCCGTTATCCAATCAATAGCTATGCTCTCTAAAATTATTAACTTGGGAGTTATATTTCGATAGCCCCTTACCTGAATGGTTGATACATCATACATCTGGAGTTCTATGTAAGGGCACATTTCCCAAAATGACCCTCTTTGAACACCAGTACCCATAGACTGAAATTCATTTTTGGTGACTTTAATCTCAAATCCACATCACCAAAATTTATGCTATTCCCTTAGAGTTTTTATAACCTATGGAAAAAGCCATCTAAGAGGACTATTTTATAAACATAATAAAGAAACTTTTTTCTTATAAAATACAGGTGATTCATAATGTTCCTACGTAACTGAAGAGTGGCAGAATATGCTACCACAAAATGTCGCTTTGACATAGAACTATTTTGAGCTAAAACCTCTTGAGAAACAACAGATGCAAGAGGGCAGTCTAACCTCCCTGTTTTCTTCTTGGAAACAAAGATCACAACTTGCATTTGAAATGTGCCCTTTCTGTACCAGAAAAATAGGAATACTCTTCATCGGGGAGTCATAGCTCAGGGAGTTCTGTACAAACTGACCCTGTTAAGATAATTCTTATCTTCGTTTAGCCTCCTCGCATAATTTAGTTGCTTTGCCTCATTGCTACTTGTGTTTAACCTGGTATTATAAAAAAAAAAAAAACCAACAAAACACTGAAGCTTTGCCACTTCTTTGGGCCTTCATTTTCTTATGAGAGCCCTTGTGTCACATGAGCCTTAGATATAAATTTTAGGCTCACCTTCTGTTAAGCTCCATGACTTATCAGGCCTAGCTGAAAATTCTGAGAGTACAGGCAAAATTTTGCCTCGTTTACATGATAGAAATATGTTACTTACTCTGCCACCTTAATGATATTAGAAACTATTTAGTATTGCCTTCTGTACTTAAAAGGAACTTTTGATAATCAATTATTTTGGCATTGAGTATATGGGATGGTTTAAGGAGAATCTGAATCTTCCCCCAAATTGCACTTTTTCCCCTAATAAATAATGCCCATTTTGTCAGAGGAACTTTTATTGTATAATGTTGACATGAATATATTGTGTTTACAAAATAATGCAATTAATTTAGCTTTCTTTCCGTTCTTCTGAATATTACTCTGTGTCCACCGGTAAGATCCAGTTCCAAATCTGAAAGGCTAACTTGGCTCTCCCTGCACAGGTGTCAGGCTATTTTGAGACACAGAAACAGGGGAACTGAATGGGTAACTAGTGACTCAGCTACTCACATCTCTCCTCATGAGTGACGGAGAGTCTCTCTCAAGTTACAGGGGGAGCTTGGACCCTATTTTTGCACAAAAATAACACAATGCCTCAAACACACACAGATAGAAATATAGTGATGGAAGACCCCAGTAGGCTTGTTATATACACATGGATGCCTCTCTTTCTGCCTGTAAGAATCCTTGCAAATTGTTTCTGCCTCTAGCCATTAGAGAGCATGTCCCAGTCGTCATAGAAACCAACATATCAGCATACCAAAACCAATCAGTTTTACATTAGCTGTCCACAGAAACTGGAAAGTACAAATTTAACCTCAGAATCACTAAAATGAATGAATGAATAAATGGCAATATTACAAGGAATTATACTATCAACTCCCAAAATGTCACCATGGGAGTAAGATAAAAGAATTTTGAAGAAATAAGTTTAAAAGAAAGAAGAGAATAGTTAATCATTGTGGATTTCCTGTCAGACATATCCAAATTGGTCTCAGTCTCTGGACAGGATAACCTGAAAATCTGAAATAACTGAGGCTTGTGTTGAAACAGATCTCAAATTCCACACAGCCCAAAACCTAGTGCAAACAGTCAATAACTCCAGCTGACATGATTCACAAGATTAACATGTTCTTTCTACTGAACCTGAAATTCCTCCTCAGAGGCAGAGCTTTGTATCACAGTTCAGTGGTTCAGGCTCCTATGACTCGCACTGGTACAACCAAATGGATGATTGAGGTAGAATAAAAATGTTAGAATTTGAACATTGAGATGACTCAGAGAAAGCAGCACCTAAGAATGAGAGGTATATAAGAATTGGATTTTCCCTGCACTAAGATCTTTGTTGCTAATGTGCATACTTGATTACAGTATTCCCCATAAATGTAATGACACCATGCCCAAGGACATTTGGTATTTTGCATCAACATGCAGGATACAAAGTTTAGCGAATATCAATCCTCCAGATACAGTATTAGGGAAATCAGCCACTGAGGAGCTACCTGAGTTAAGGACACTGCTCAATTTTTTGACAAATATCTATAAAGATGGCAGTATGAAGAAAGTGATTCCAGAAAAGATAACCTGACATCTAGTTCTGAAACAAAATGGCATAGACACACTTTTATTGCTCTTTCCCTTTAAATATCACAGGAAAAACTCAACAATCATCAAAGGACTCCGCAGGTGAAAGGAAGAAATCGACAGGTCAGGGAACGTAGACATGAGGAAAGACATGGCTGTGAGACCCTTGGGCTTTATTTTAGTCTCCCATATATTGCTCCTTAGGTGTCAGAGAGGCCTAGAATCAAGAAAGTCCAACAATCACGGAAGACAAACAAAAGAACACGAGAAGAGTCTGCCCTTTTTGCCCAAAGGAATTGAGAAAAGATAGCCCAGTAAACACCTCGCGGGGCAGGCAGCCCTAACCAGCAAACAACCAGTACAGTAGTGACCTGGTCCACAGTAACAGCATAGCCAGTGGGGCCCAGCAGGGGATCCAGCTGGCAATGCACGGAGCAGTGGCAGAATGGTTCACCACAGCATCAGTAATCTAGGTTCAGTGTTTGATGAACTCTTATCCAATGGCTGGGGATGCACAGCTGGCACCTGCAGGGACCAAGTGGGAGAAAAGTAGAGCCAGAACAAAGCCAATCAGAATAGCAGTGACTCAGGCTCAGAATGCTACATTGCCTTTTGAACTAAAGGTCACAAAATTGGGCAGAATCTGTAAGCTAGACCTAAATAGGGTGACTGCCTATTGAAATGGAATATTTATATATGACGAAGGATCTCTGAACATAATGGTCAAAATATTCATACTGTATGATCTTACATAGGGAACCTAAAAACACTGAACTGTGGCTACAGGAGAATCCTCTAAATTTAATAGTCCCTTTGGCAGTTCCCATGCCTACTTTCTTTTACAATTAGTACACAGTTCAACATGCCTACTTTCTTTTAATTATTGCCTTTTATCCCTTCTTTCCCTATAGCCTGAAAAACTGGAGATTCCAGAAAGCCCTTGTGACTTAAATGACTGAATGAGTACAAAAAGAAGAGACTAGGGAACAGAAAATCTGTACTAAAAGTAACAAAGCTAAGATTCAAGCCCATACACATCACAACTATGGATGATTCCAGTATGAGGGTTCTCAGAAAAAAAACACAGTATACGCAAATAAATTTGCATTTCAGACACACAGAATTTTTAAGTACAAGTATGTCCTATGCAATATTTTGTGTGTATTTGAAATTCAAATTTAACTTGGTATCATGTAATTTTATTTGAAAATCTCATCAATCTCGCAAAAATATTTATCTTCTGTGTTTAAGTCTACAGGACAGAATGTGTGTCTTGGTTTCCTTCTCCATTTTCACCTCACTAAAATATTGAGAACATTCACTCATTTACCATACAGGTATATTTCTGGACTTTCTTGGCACATGCCTTGTGGAGTCTAGGAAATTTATCATGGGTGTTTACTGCTTTTAAGTCCCTTGACTACCACAAGCACAAGGAGGGATGCCTTCTGTGCATGTTGATAGGAAGTAGAGCTGTGTCCTACTGCACCTTGTTTCTCTAACTACAGTAACTGTATCACAGAGACTGTGTGTTTACCTTTTCTTTGTTTAAAAAAAAGATTCACTCCCCAAATGGCCATGATGGCTAGAGCTGGGTCGATCCAAAGCCAGAAGCTTCTTTGGGGTCTCCCACATGGATGCAGGGGTCCAACAACTTGGGGCATACTTTGCTGTTTTCCTAGGCCATTAAAAGGGAGCTAAATTGGAAGTGGAGCATCCAGGACTCAAACTGGCACCCATAAGGGGTGCCAGCACCACAGGTGGAGGCTTAACCTGCTATGTCACAGTGCCAGCCCTGTGTTTACCTTTTCTAATGATGGATTTGTATGGTCATTCTCAAATGTACCTGAATTTTATTTCTTAAATTAATTTTAACATAGCACATATGTTAAATGCCTACCTGTGAATATATTACCTATTGTATCTGTAGATTTCACCACTGCTAGGGAACAATATAATCTGTACTGTTGCAACCTCCTATTAATCTTCTGTCTTGTGTTGTTTTGTACCAGAGCACTATGAAGTGGCTTATCTGTTTTTTTTTAAATATTTACCTGCCAAATAAAGATTGTATATCTTCAAGGTATACTATATAATTATTTGATATAAGCATGCATTGTGTAATGATTATCACAATCAAAATGATTAACACATCACCTATGCCATAGATTATATCCCCAGAACTTGCTCATGTTTTAACTTAAAATCAACAAAGAAATAATGGAGTTAAACAATGGAGTTAAATTGCACCCATGGTTAATTGGACCTAACAGACATCTACAGAACTTTCCATCCAACACCTATGAAATACACATTCTTCTCAATAGCAAATGAAATATATTCCAGGATAGATCATTTGGTAGGTCTTAAAACAAGTCTCAACAAATTTAAAAGAATAGAAATAATGTTGGTTATTTTTCTGAATGCATGGAAATGAAACAACTAACTCCTGAACAACAAATGGGCCGATGAAGAAATCAAGGAGGCAATTTAAAACGTTACTGAAATGAATGAAAATGTAAACACAACATACTAAAGCCTATGGGATAGAGAAAAAGAAAGCCTAACAGGGAAGAAATGGACAAATTACTGGAAACATGCACCTTACAAATATTTAATCAAGAGGAAGCCTAATACCTGAACAGACTAATGATGAGTAGTAAGACTGAATCAGCATCTTCTGTATATTAAGATAATCGAAAATGAATCTTGATGTGAATGGAAGGGGAGAGGGAGTGGGAAAGGGGAGGGTTGTGGGTGGGAGGGACGGTATGGGGGGGAAAGCCATTGTAACCCATGAGTCGTACTTTGGAAATTTATATTCATTAAATAAAAGATAAAAAAAAAAAAAGACTGAATCAGCAATAAAAAAATTTTCCATCAATGAAAAAAACCGCATGGCTTCGTTGTTGTCTTCCATCATTCTTTTAAGAATTAACACCAACTTTCTTAAATTATTTCAAAAAAGAGAGGAGGGAATGCTTGGCCAGCGTTCTTATCTTGATACCAAAACCAGACAAGAAAACAACAAAAAAGAAGGCTACAGGTGAATATCCTTGATAAACTCCAATGCAAATAGCCTCAGCAAAATACTAGCAAATCAAATCCCATAGCACATTAAAAAGATGACTTACCAAGATCAAGTAGGATTGATCTCAGGGATGCAACGATGATCCAATATACAAAAATCAATAAATGTGTTACATCACATCAGCAGAATGAAGGAGAAAAACTGTATGATCAATCTCAATAAATACAGAAAAGGCATTTGGTAAAATTCAACATCTCTTAATGATTAAAAAACTACCTCCCCAAATTGGGTATAAAAGAAACATACCTCAAAAATAATAAAGGGCATACATAACAAACCAACGGCTAACATCATATTGAATGAGGGAAAAAAGGGAAGGCTTTCTCTCCAAGATCTGGAACATGACAAGGATGCCCACTTTTACCAATTTTATTCAGTGTAGCACTGAAAGTCTTAACTAGAGCAAGTAAGCAACAGAAAGAAATAAAGTGCATCCAACTGGGAAAGGAGAAAGTCAAACTCACTGTTTGCAGAGAACATGATTTCATATGTATGGTTTATAAACATTTTCTTCCATTCCATAGGTTGTCTCTGTACTCTATTGCTTCCTTTGCTGTGTAGCCCTAGATTGTTGAATGCTTTTTTTTTCTTAAATATTTATTTATTTATTTATTTGAGAGTTAGAGCTAACAGACAGTGAGAGGGAAAGACAGAGAAAGGTTCCATCCACTGGTTCACTCCCCAAGTGGCCGCATGGCTGGAGCTGAGCTGATCTGAAGCCAGGAGCCAGATGCTTCTTCTGGGTTTCCCACATGGGATCGGCCGTCTTCCGCTGCTTTCCCAGGATCATTAGCAGAGAGCAGTTGAAGTGGGGAAGCCAGAACTTGACCTGGCGCCCATATGGGATGCCAGCATTAAAGATGGTGGCTTTACCCGCTACAGCACTGGCCCCTGTTGAGTATTCTTATCATGAAACAGTGTTGTAGGAGTGGGCGCTGTGGTACAGTGAGTTAGGACACCACTTGAGATGCCTGCATCCAATACAGAGTGCCTAGTATTGAGTCCTGCCTCAGCCTTCTGATCCAGCTTTATGTTAATATACCTAGGAAGCAGAAGATGGTGACTAAAGTACGTGAGTGCTTGTCAGCCATCTGGAAAACCTGAATGGAATTCCTGGTTCCTGGTTTCAACCTGGCTCAGCCTGTTGTTGGCATTTGGGGACTGAACCAGTGAATGGAAGATCTTTGGATCTCTTTCTCTCTGTCTGCCTTCCTTAAAAATAAAAATTAATATGGCTGGCACTGTGTGCAGCGGGTTAAAGCCCAGGCCTGAAGCGTCGGCATCCCACATGGGTACTGGTTCAAGTCCCAGCTGCTCCTCTTCTGATCCAGCTCTCTGCTATGGCCTGGGAAAGCAGTAGAAGATGGCCCAAGTCCTTGGGCCCCTGCACCTGCATGGGAGATGCAGAAGGAGCTCCTGGCTCCTGGCTTCGGATCAGTGCAGCTCCAGCCGTTGTGGCCATCCTGGGAGTGAACCAGCAAATGGAAGACCTCTCTCTCTCTCTACCTCTCTCTGTAACTCTGTCTTTCAAATAAATGAAATACACTTTTTTAAAAAATGAGTAAATATTTTAAAAATAAAAAAGGATGTTGGAAGTTGACAGATGATATTGCTGCGTCAATAGAAATGATCATGTGTGTTTTTGTCCCTTCATTTTATTTTTTTCTTTTTTGAAAATTTTTTTGTTTTAATATAAAAATATAGGACTTCATGTAATTCACAGATACAATTCTAAGAAGATATCCATACTTTACTCCCCTTCCCCAGACCCCCCTCCTTCCTTTCTTTTTCTTCCTTTAATTTTGGCAACAACATACTTTCAATTTACTTTATAATCACAGGCTTAATGTACCATGAATGGTGTATTACATTGTTTGATATTTGTATGTTGAACCACCCTTGAATTCCTGGATAAGTCCCTATTGCTTTTGAATAATCTTTTAAAGTCACTGTTATATTTGGTTTGCTAGTATCTTATTTAGGATTTCTGCATATGTATACATGAGGGATATTGGTTCACAACTTTCTTTTCATGTATTATTTTTGTCTGGCTTTTGGATCAGGTACATCGATGGTCTCATTAAATGAGCAAGAAAAATTTCCTTCTTCCTATGTTTTTGAAAATATTCTAAGGAGGATAGACTTTTATTCCTTTTTAGATTTTTGGTGAAATTCACTAGTGAAGTCATCTGGTCTTGGGCTTGTCTTCCTTGGGATATTTTTGATTACTGATTATGCATTTTCTATTTTTTCCTGAATCAGTTTTGAGGGTTTGTGTATTTTTAGGAATTTCTCCATTTCATATAAAAGATACAATTTGTCGACATCCAATTATTCATAGTATTATATCTTTCTTATTTGTGTAGGGTCAGTAGTAATTCATGCACTTTAGTTCTGATTTTAGTAATTTTCATCTTCTATTTTTCTTAGTCTATCCAAGGTTTATCAATTACTGTTGATCATTTCAAATAATTTATTTTTGTTTTCTTGCTTTTTTCTATTGTTCTTTATCTATTTTATCTTTGCTGTAATTATTATTATTTTGTTCTCTCTGTTAACTTCAAATTTATTTTGCTCTTCTTTTTCTGATTCTTTAAAGCATGAAGTTAGATTATTGGTTTGCTGTTTATTTTATTATGGTCCAGAATAGCTATTTTCTCTGAGCCATGCATTCTCTGCATCTCATAAACCTGGCATGCTGTATTTTGCTTTCACTCATCTCAAGTGATTTTTAAATTTTCTTTGAGATTTCTTCTTTCACCCATTAAGAGTGTGTTGTAAAATTTCCACATATATATGAATTTTCCTGTTTTACTTCTGCTTTCAATTTGTACTTATATTCCTTTGTGATCAGAGAACATACTTTTTGTGATGTTAATCTTTTTACACTTAAGACTTATTTTGTGACCCAACATCTTGTCAATTTGAAGCTCTTCATCTATTTTTGTAAGACATCCCCTTTCTCCATCCCTCAGTGTTTAGTAACCACCATTCTCCTTTCTGTTTCTTTGAATTTGACTAATTTAATTTCATTTGCAAGGCAGCAAGAAAAACATCTTCCACCTGCTGATTCACTATCCAAAGGTCTGCAACAGCCATGGCTGGGCCTGGCCAAGCTGGAAGCCAAGCATTCAGTCTGGATCTCTCACATAGGTGGCAGGGACTCCAGTTCTTCAGCCATCACCTGGCTGCCTCCCAGGGGACATAGCAGGAAGCTGAAATCAAGAGTGCAGCCAAGATGCAAACCCAGGCACTCTGACGTGAAATGCAGATGTTCAAGCAGTTTCTTAACTTTTGCACCAAATGCCTACCTCAGAATTTGACTACTTTAAACACTCATTTAAATGAAGTCATCTAAGCATTTGTCTTTTGTGACTGGATTATTTCCCCTACCATATAACATATGACAGGATTTCCTCTCTCTTTTTAAGGCTGAATAGTATTTCATTTTACATATATGTCACATTTTGGTTGTACACTCACCCATCCATGGACATTTGGGTTGCTGACGTTATCTTTTTGGTAAGATTGCAAAATACCAAGAGTGTTGATTCTGACAGTTTTCACCACTATATTCATTTCTCTGGGGAATCGACAGGTCCTTGATAATTCCCTAATCCACATTTTCAGTGACTCCGCTTAAATAAACATTTTTTTAAATTTCTGCATCACACATTGAAATCAACATTGCAAATGTATATAATGTATTATAATTTTTATTTGAAATTACCTGAACATCTGTCTTCCTCTTAAAATGTAAACTTACTAAATGAAAGAAAAATAGGTAATCACCCATCCAACAGGAAATGAAACATGATTTTTTCCTAAAAAGTGAAGAGGATATTAAGAAAGAGGTCTTGGGGCTGTCACTGTGGTGCAGTGGGTTAAGCCTGTGATACCTGCATCCCTTATCAGAAAACCAGCTCCAGTCCCTGCTTCTCCATTTCCCATTCAGTTCCCCAGGAAGGCTGCAGAATATGGCCCAAATACTTTGGCTCTTCCATCCATGTGGGAGACCCAGATGGAGTTCTAGGCTCTTGGTTTCAGCTTGGCCCAGTGCATGGTGTTGCAGCCATTTGGGGAGGGAACCAGCAGATGGAAAATCTCTCTCTCTCTTTCTCTCTCTGCCTTTCAAATAAATACATCTCTAGAAAATTTAACTTTTATAACATTTACTATCACGAAAGTCTTGTTGCATGTTAGAATAAACAATTCATCAGATTCAAATTTCAACCTTAATTGTATGTGTGTGTATATATATATATATTTAAAGATTTGTTTATTTATTTGAAAGTCAGAGTTACACAGAGAGAGGAGATGCAGACAGAGAGCAAGAGAGAGAGAGAGAGAGGTCTTCCATCCGATGGTTCACTCCCCAATTGGCTGCAATGGCCAGAGCTACACTGATCCAAAGCCAGGAGCCAGGAGCCTCTTCTGGATCTCCCACATGGGTGCAGGGGCCCAAGGACTTGGGCCATCTTCTACTGCTTTCCCAGGCCATCGCAGAGAGCTGGATCGGAATTGGAGAAGCCAGGTCTCAAACTGGCGCCCACATGGGATGCTGGCACTTCAGGCCAGGGCGTTAACCTGCTGTGCCACAGGGCTGGCCTATATATATATATATATATATATATACACATATATATACACACACATATATATAAAAGATTTATTTATTTACTTGAAAGTCAGAGTTACACAGAGAGAGAAGGAGAGGCACAGAGAGAGAGAGGGAGGGAAGGAGGTCTTCAATTCACTGGTTCACTCACCAGATGGCCACAACGGCCGGAGCTGTGCTGATCCAAAACCAGGAGCCAGGAGCTTCTTCTGGGTCTCCCACGTGGGTGCAGTGGCCCAAGGATTTAGGCCATTGTCTACTGCTTTCCCAGGCCATAGCAGAGAGCTGGATCAGAAGCGGAACAGCCATATGCCACAATGCTGGCCCCCAATTGTATATATTTAACAATATTTAGAAAATCATTGTATTTAGCTGAATGAGGAATTATTTTGTGATCAACTTCCAATTTCCAGATTCTTGTCTATCTTGTTGTTCTAGCAATTTCTAATGATTAACCAATCAGAATTTATATTGTTCGGACCAGTGGAAATTATTCTATCAATAAGCCATGATAACTCTTCCTTGGTTTGAGACAAATAATATATATTTGGAGATGAAAGACTCAGAACAAGGTTCTTCCTTTTTCTTCTTTTTATTCTAAACTGCATGTGATCTTAAGCAGTCAGCCTGAACTTGTGTGTTTTGAGTAGCCGAATTGGTAATACAATGACATTAGCTGCCTTCTACGTGGGAGCAGATGGCTGTGTTACAAGGATCCCTTCACTGACAGTTAGGAAGAGAGCCAAAAGCCCATATGTTTTAAAAAATCATTCAACTATTGAAGAATGGATACTCCTCAAAATGGAATTTCAGGGAAGTGTAGCGTGAACAGTTTTTCTCAAGGCTGCCAAAATAACGGATTTATTCACAGACATATAGACTGGATATAGATAATGCATTAATTTTGTCTTCTAATTGCAGATCTCTTTTTTTGCAAAAACAACTGAAGCTAATGATAATGCATAAGCAAGGGTCTCTGTCATTGGTTTGATGTTTCAAACCTATTATTCCAAAAGTAATTAGGCATAATAGGGAAATTCAGGAATTATCTTAAGACGAGATGCAATTGTTTATATCAATGAAGCAAAAAAGAAGAAAATATTCAATTTGTATTTCTGAGAGAAATACATTAAAAATTTAAATTGCATTTGCTGATAATGGCTGCACAGGGAGCTAGATAATGAACAAAGGAGAAAGAGCCCAGCAGGCTTCTTGCTGCAGCTCTGCTCCTCTAGTACCCCATCCCCTTCCATGCCAATCCAACATGGCTGCAGGGTTGAACCCCTTTCCCATCATGCACCTAAGCCTCACTTTCTCCATCATGCACAAGATGCCATGATGATGTGTATGCTGAGCTCCTCATGGAGTTGCCATGAAACCTTCCCAGAGACCACCACATGCACTAAAGCCCTGCCCGACCTTTGCCCCCGTTTGTATATTCTGTTAGGGCACCACACTCCACCCCAGAAAGGGGCAACTCAAACTTCAGTGGGGACAGCAGCAGCAGCACCAGCAGTTGCTCCTCTCCTTGTGGAAGGAGCCTGTCTGTACTTCTGTCCTGAGTGTGTACTCTCTCATTAATCTCTTTAAATAAACCCTGCTCTCATTCTTGCACTTTATGTCTCTGTTTTGAATCCATCACTCTTGCCTAGAAAAGAATTTGGGGACCTTCACACCCCTGTACCCCCCAGAACACTTGTTTGATATCTGACCATTGCTGTTTTCTGTAAAAGAAAAAATGAATGTGAAACATATTAAAATATTAGTCAACAGAAATATTAGAAAATAAAATGGTATTTTCCTTTGAAAATATTTGACGAATTGGTCCAGATCATCCAAGCTATTAAATTTGTATGCAAAGTACCACCAACAGTATTGTAATATTCTTTTAATGGTCATGAGATTAGTAGTTATGTCCTTTCATTCCTGATATTGTTAGTTTGTGTTTTCTATTTTTCTTGATTGCTTTGACTAAGACCTTATCAAATTTATTGATCTTTGCAAAGAACAAGCTTTAGGTTTCATTGACTTATTATTTTATTATTTTCAGCTTTATTGATTTCTATTGTTTATTTTCTTTCTTCTGCCTGTTTTTGATTTAGTGTGGTTTTTATTCCCTAGTTCCATAAGGTGAAAATGTAGGTTATTGATTTTAGCAGGAGAGATGGGGGAAATGTGTGTAATTGCTATCTACAACAGGAAACTTACTTTCAATACTTTGTTCATACGAATGTTTAAATGTTTAATACATATTGATACAGTAGTGCCTACTTATATTTTATCATATGTATGTATATATTTACTGCTAGTTGTCTTAGCCTGAATGTCCATAAAAGAGAGCCTGATACAAATACTTCTATGTGAATATCTGCTTAGAATGGTAATTTATATATTTATTTATTTATTAAATATTTATTTATTTTAACTTGAAAGTCAGTTACACAGAAAGAAAAGGAGAGGCAGAGAGGGAGAGAGAGGAGAGAGGTTTTCCAACCGCTGGTTCACTCCCCAGATGGCCACAATGGCCAGAGCTGCACCGATCCGAAGCCAGGAGCCAGGAGCTTCTTCCCTGTCTCCCACGTGGGTGCAGGGGCCCAAGGACTTGGGCCATCTTCTACTGCTTTCCCAGGTCATAACAGAGAGCTGAATCAGAAGTGGAACAGCCAGGACTCAAACTGGCACCCATATAAGATACCAGCACTGCAGGCAGTGGCTCTACCTGCTACGCCACAGCACCAGCCCAAAGATGGTAATTTATATTGTGTGTTAAAATAATGGCAGCTACAGAAAACAAAAATTCCAAACAATTTGTGTGTGTGTGTGTGTGTGTATTTTAACTTACACAAACATCTCTTAGGTAGCTGCAATATCTGAAGCATGACATGCACATCCAAAGTGAAGAATATAATGATTTTATTGAAAGTCAAAACATCAAACTTTTATAAATTTCACATAAACATGTAGCCATTTAAACACATAAAAAGAGCCCAAAAGTGACAGATGTCTCATTATAAGCGGTCAAAATAAAGACAGGTGCATGTTAAGCCTTCAGCATTTCTTTTACCATCAAGTTTTTAAAATAAACTAGCTTTCCTAACATTTATTCTCACAAAAGTCTATTTCAAGTGAAAATAAATGATCCATTGCCTTCAGATTTTAATGGTTTATATTTAACCATATTTGGAAAACTGTCACATTTATTCAAATGGAGGCATTTTCTGTGACTTTATTTTAAGTTCCCACATTCTGGTCCATCTACAACTGCAAGTAGTGTGGAATGATTTATAAGTTGGTGTTTACATTATTGGAACGAGTTGGAACTATTCTATGGAGAAGCCAGATAAAAAAGCTTGCTTGGTTTGAGACATATTTGGAGATAAAAGACTTGGAACATGGCACTTGCTTTTTCTACAGTTTATATAAAACTAGATGGGCTCATAAGCAGTCACCCTGGCTCACATAACTAGGTTGGCCAGGTCCTGAATACAATGACTCTAGCTGCCTTCTACATCTGGTCAGAGAACTACATTGAGAAGATCCACTCATAGTTATGGAGACAGCCAGGAGCCTGTCCGTTTCAAGAAAGTGTTTAGCCTTTGAAGGAGAGACTCCCCAAAATGGAATTTCAGGGAAGTGTAGAATAAACAATCCTGCTCAAGGTTCAAGGCTGTCAGAATTATTTTCTGCATGCTGAGATGTTATTCACACATGTATAGACTACATGCAAATAATTCTTTTTTTGTATTTCAGATTTTTTTGCAAAAGCAATTCTAGTTAATTATAATATATAGCAAAGCTTATCTATCTTTGGTTCTAGGTCTCAGAGATTTTTTTTCCAAAAATAAATAGGCATAGCAATAAAAATAATTCAACTATCTTAAGAGAAAACTGAATATCTTATAAAAAGCAAAAAATATATAAGTGCTGTTTCTTAGACTTTTTTCTAATTATCTTGCTTAATATCTAATACCAGTGCAATTTTAATATTAAAATGACTGTGCACATTGTATTTACCTATACAGCATAGAAACAAAAATATCGTAAAACCAAATAGTACTTTCCCTTAAAAATTATTTATGCACTATGCATTCTAAAAATGTATGGAAAAGCAAATTGCTGAAATGCTGGCAAAATTGACTTTGAGAAAGCATAATCAAAGGAAGTGAAGATGTAATGATACCCACAGATCCCAGAGATAAAAATAAAAAAAAAAAACACATTACTCAAAGTCTCCAGTTCTCAGAAATGTAGAGAATTTTCAGAGATTTTTCAAAGAAATAATATCTATGAAAGCATATTGTTATGATTTGGACTCTCAGGAGATTTAATGAGCTTCCTTTGTTAATGGTTTCCGTCTCTTTTCAAATAAGATTTTTGAATCAAATAATTCTCTTTCCCTATAGCCTAGAGATGGTCCTTTTAGATACTTTGCTTCTGCTGCTTTGTAATCTAACCCATCAACAGCTGAGATTGAACAAATAATTGCTTCGGGTAGAAGGACTTCCAGGATAAATTTAATTTTATCATGTTTTATGAGAGTCATCATTTTTTCATCTACTTGATTGCAGACTCCTTGTAAATATTTCACCACTTCATCCAACTGATCGTCATCCTCAAAGTATGTTTCAATACAGGGTGAGAATCTCTTTGCATTCAAAAATGATTTCAGCCATCTGGATCCTTTTGTGCCATTTAAAATGGACTGAAGATGGTCTTCTGTTCCCTTTGCATTCACAATGAAGTCCACAAGGTTTTTGTTGGCTCTGTCTCGTGCAGCCTTCATTCGGTCAGGAAGAATTTTCTGGAAGGACATTTTCTTGGTCTGGGAAGTCACAGTCATGTGTTCCACAGCATCTTCATTATGCAGCTTTGGAAATATATTCCGGAAGGTCTCCTGTTTGACTACTTTCCTAACTGGATAGCTAATATCAGCAGCATAATACTCAAAGAAAGAGCCTGCGAAAGAACCACAACCTATTCGAACTCTGTAGTCACAAATCAGTGAGATGCACCAGTCAATACTTTCGCTGTAATCTTCCCTGGCTTTATCCACTAATGTTTGCTTCTCTTTACAGTCAAATTTCTTTAATCTTCTGAAGGATACTCTCACGCCTTTCTTTTCAGGAGTCATGTTTGCCTCAACGAAAAGCACACTTGCTTTCCTTTCTTTTCGCCTGATGCTTTTTACCACTGCTGGCCAATAAGGATATTTTTGATATTTAAACCAGACTATCATTCCTGTTTCAAAGGAACGCTTCTCATACTGAAAAATGAAGCGTGGAAGTTCTTCTTCTTCCTCGTCGTCAGCTAATATGGAATCAATGATAGAATTTAGGTGCAATGATTTGTCAGAAGCTTGAAATTCCTCAAGATCATCAAAATCCAGTCTCTCAAGATTCCTTTCTCTATTCGCAACAAGTGCACAGGCCAGGGCAGGGTTAGGGGCACTAGCAGAGACCTGGTCTTCCCATGAACAACTCCCAGTGGATGTTGTAGCACCCACCTCAGATTCTACAGAAGGCTGATTCTGGCTGGGCTCTAAGCATGGATTCGGATTAGAAGGACCTTCACCTGGATCTTCAATATTCTCTGAGAAGGTAGAACATTCAGAGGAATCAGGTAGGGGCCCTGGGCACACGTCTTGTGGCTCCTCTTTCAAAGCTTTGGGTGTAAAGAGAGTATCTGATGGCAGATCTGGAAGACATTTCTCTTCTTTCGCATACACATCCTCCTCTTTGACTGTGGAATGAACGGGCATAAGTGAAATATCAATCTTTTTCTTGTCTTCTTTTTCATCTTCATCTTCGGAACGTGAAGGGAAAGTCTGGCCCCAGCTAGAGTCTAGCAATGGCTTTGTTTCCATTTCCCCTGGAATAATACTGCTGGTTGTGTGCACCTGTGATTTATCATCTGCCAGGGAATCATTCTCTGGAGATACTAACAAGGATGCTGGGTTTTCACTTTCCTCGAGGTATTTCGGTAAGTCTCCTTCATGCTTCCGATACTTCTTCTGAGGCGGTGAATCGGACAGCTTTTGCTGCGCGTTTTCAGCCAGGGTAGCAGTCTCTTCTTCACCTGAAATGCTTGCTTCACTCAAATTTGGTCTCTCATTCAGAATATCCAGTGCCACTTTAAGTGCTCTTCCATAGGCTGTCTCATCCCTAGGTGAAGCACCGGCCTCTGACTGCACTGCTAGTGAGGAGGCAATGGCTTCAATCTGAGATTTGTTTAGGAGCTTTGTTTCTGAGCTGTCTACTATAATTTTTTCTTCTAGTGAGAGTATTTGAACTTCTAGGGAAAATGTCTTTTTTCTCTTACTGTTTGGTGATGTTTCATAACTGGACAAAACCTTTGCTGGCCACAACTGGTCTTTCCAATTGCACAGGACATACTCAGCATCCATTATGATTTAGATCCGTGTACTGATTGCTTATTATCAGTGGATGGGGTGGCTAGCTAACCTTGTCACTGCTAATGCAGGTGCTACCAAAAACAACACTCTCAACAAATGCTCTTTTGTTTTCTGACAACAAAAATTAGTTTGTAGGCACTGTTCTTCTTCACCTCAGTTTCCAAAAGGTACTTGAACACGTTGTTTGGGACAATCCTAGACAATACAGAAATAGGGGAAAGGAATACCATCAGCAAATAAAATTATTTTGTCAGAATAGGAGGTGAACAACTGCAGATAGAGAAGAGATAAAAGAGAATGTTAAGTGCAACCTTGGTCAGAGGGGAAAAGGGGTATGTGTAGGGGGGTGGTGGGGAATAAGGACTAGAAATGCAATTTTACAACATGTCAACATCAAGAACCTCCCCTTATCACAGTGCTTGTTTGTGAAGCAGTGAATGTGTACACATGCCAGCAGAAGTGGGAGAACTTGGTGGGGGCGGTGTCAGGGACTCTAGTTATGTTATTGAACACTTTGGTACCTTTGTGCTCCCATGGATATACTTAATGGCAGTGGCCCTCCAAAGTTACCATGCATGAGAATCATTAGGAAGACTTGTTGAATCTCCAGGCTTCCTCCTAAGAATTTAATTCATATCTGACTTGAACTCAAAATTAGTGAAATCAGCTAGTCCCCAAAAGACAAACATCGTATGTTTTCTCTGATACGTGGTAGTTAATACAGAATACAAAAAAATTGTATAGGACTGAAACGGACACCTTGTGACTTGATTGTTGTTTTTAGCCCTTGTGCATACTCCTGTTGGAACTGTGGTCTTTCTACTTTTTCCTACTTGAATGCTACGGTTAGTGGTGCATTAAGCCTATGATTATAGAGTGGGCTGAAATTATGTTTTTGCAAAAATCAAAGAAACAAAAGAAAGGAAGGAAGGAGGGGGATTGAGGGAGAGAGAGTGAAGCAGGGAGGGCAGTATGATTATCTTCTTAGCAGTGTACCTATGAAATCTATTCTTTTTATATTAATGACAATTTTAAAAACCTGATAGAAAAGAAAAATAGGCAAAGCTACAACAACAAAACCAAAAATTTTTATATTTCTAATAAGTTCTCAAATGATTGTGGTGCTGCATGTCTAAGAACTTTTAAGAAGCACTGTTTTGCTGAACACACGATTTTATAATTTTAAGCTGCAAGTGTTTTGCTATTCACTCAAAAAAAGCAGACAAAGACAATAGAGTTTATATTTCCTAGACACAGACAACATTATAATGACACTGCTTTTTAAGTTTAAGTTTAAAGCAGAAATCCAAATGAGTGCTATGACCACTTATTTTTTAGTTATTTATTTATTTGAAAAGCAGAGAAAAGAGGAGGAGGAGGGGGAGAGAGAAAGGGAGGGAGTGAGACAGAGAGGGAGAGACAATCTCCCATCTGTTGATTCATTACCCAAATGGTCATAAGAGCCAGGTCTGTGCTAGGCCAAAGCCAGGAGCCTGGAACTCTGCTGGTCTGCCAAATGGGTGGCAGGGGCCCAAGTACTTGGGTCATTTTTCAGCGGCTTTCTGCGTGCGTTAGCAGGAAACTGGATCAGAAGATCAGCCCAGACACAAACTGGCACTCCAATATGGGAAGCTGGCACGTTGCAAGCACTGACTTAACCTGCTATGGCAAAACAACTGGCCCCTACGGTCACTTACTGAATAGAGTAGTAATCAAAGAATGGAGAATCAGACCATTGGCTGAAACATCAGGGGAACTCCTATAGACCCCCTAGCATGATTTCTTCACAATGATTTAATGTGTGAGACTCTTTCTATTTTTATTTTTTAATTTTAATTTAATTTTATTTGTTTTTTTGACAGGCAGAGTGGACAGTGAGAGAGAGAGACAGAGAGAAAGGTCTTCCTTTTGCCGTTGGTTCACCCTCCAATGGCCGCCGCAGCCAGCGCGCCATGGCCGGCGCACCGCGCTGATCCAGTGGCAGGAGCCAGGTGCTTATCCTGGTCTCCCATGGGGTGCAGGGCCCAAGCACTTGGGCCATCCTCCACTGCACTCCCGGGCCACAGCAGAGAGCTGGCCTGGAAGAGGGGCAACCGGGACAGAATCCGGCGCCCCAACCGGGACTAGAACCCAGTGTGCTGGTGCCGCAAGGCGGAGGATTAGCCTAGTGAGCCGCGGCACCGGCCCAGAGACTCTTTCTAAAAACTAGAAGTTATGAGTTTTAATCATAAAATGTTATATAGTTGCAGAACAGAGAGTAAAATGAATCATACCCTACATTCCCAACCTAACATGATTTTAATATGCAAACATGGTCTTTAATTTAAAATGCTATGACTGGGCCAGCAATGTGGCACAGTAGGTTAAGTCACCACCTGTGATGCCAGTATCCCATATGAGTGCCTGTTTGAGTCCTGGCTACTTCACTTCCCATCCAGCTCCCTACTAATGTGCCTGGAAAGGCAACAGATGATGGCCTAAGTGCTTGGGTTTCTGCCACGTACATGGGAGACCTGGATGCAGTTTCAAGTTCCATGCTTCAGCCTGGCCCAGCCCTGGTCATTGAGGCCACTGGGGGAAACTAGGTGATGAAAGATATCTCTCTCTCTCTGTAACTCTGTCTTTCAAATAAATAAATAAATAAATAATTTTTAAAAATGCTGTGACTGTAGAAAAAGAGAAAAATACATTATCTCTCAGAACTGTTTCATAAGATGGGAAGAGTCTTACCCTCTGCCGGGGACTGTGGTAGCAGAGCCTTCGCCCCGTGCGGCCCCTCTGTGGGTACACAGCCTTTCTGGACCTCAGATGATATCACGTGCCGATTTCCCAGGTCACAAGTGTCTGATATTTGTCCTAAAGGAATACAGGGGAAAAACCATTTAAATGGAAAAGTGTAAAGAAATTTCCCTACCAAAACTCTAGCAGGGACTCCATTCACAAACATAGGAACAAGCTGAAACCTCACCCATGATGTATATGCCCTGTTTGCTGTCCTTTTTGTCCTTACACTAAAAATGCTTGCTGTGACACAATTATGATATGTAGTTCACCCTGAAATCATCACTCTCAGGAAAAGTATGAGAGAAGGGAAGTATACTTATCTTGTATCTACTATGAGGCAGGTTCTAGATTTTCTGTTTGAATCCTTATAGCAGTGGTAAGGTAGATTTTTTTCTTCTTTATACATATATTTTAATAAACTAATAATTGCACTGTTATGTATTATCTGATAGTCTAATAATATAAAATAAGTTCGTTGCTTTGTTTACCTCTTCATAAAAAATGGTTGCCTGGAGAAAATGTAGGACATTTTGCAAGCGCCATCTTGTGACTGAAACCTGAATTTCAGCCTGCACTTGAGTTTATAGGCATAAACTCACTAATCAGATCCTTGCTATTGGAGAAGGATGCGAATTACTTCCAACCAGCCAGCAGCTTTCTCAGGCTTCTAGAATTCTCTATTCTAAACTTAAGGGTTTTGTTGTGTGAGATTATAATATGATCATAATGTCTTAACTACAATATTTCTGATGATAAAAATATCCAATTGCCTATTAAAATTGAAAAGATGCAGAAAGCAATATAAAGAAGAAAGTACAATGCTATGTAAAATATCCAGTATGAAGATTTTCTATATATCTTTCCAGATTTTTGGCATATATAGATGAATGTGTACCATTTCATAGTATCTTCAGATCCCACTCAAGGGCCTGCCTTGAACATCATTCTAAATGAAATATTTTCCAGGTGATTTTAAATAAATTTCATTAAATAAGGGCTGTCCCAAGTTTATAACATTTAATTTGATGTTTTCCCTGAAGATATAAAATGTATATATTAATAATTTTAAAAATAGAGAACAGTAAAGCTATCCCTGTCTCTTCAACTCTACAAACGATCCTGTTGATAACTTTGCGGGTTATGCTTTTCCAAATTTGGTTACATATATTGTAGCAGTAGACATATGTTATACTAACACACATATTTGTGCTTATTCTTATACTAATACACATATTTATGATTTTACATGCTATTCTGTAATTTTCTTTGCTTACTTTCTGAGATTTCTCTGATATTTTTAAGCCACCATATGGAGAGGTTCCTGCTTCAATTTACCAGATGCATTTAATGGCTGCACCATGCCATCTAATATCTTTCAAACTGCTTCTAGAAATAAATTAAATTATCTCTCTGCATCACTCTTAAACATACACTACATAGACAAATGGGTTTTGCTGACCTCATCCTCATCTGTGGATTGAAAGAATGAATTGCAAGGAGGACACATGAATGGCTGTCCTTGACACAGCAACCAGGCTACCCATTTAATCAGGTCCAGGAAAATTGCCACTATTGGGAAAAGGCGGGGGTGTTGGGAGCTTGTGTGTGCGTTGTGTGCCTATGAGCATTTCTGTGTCTGGAACAAAATGGGTACACTGTTACAGCTTCATTTTTGCTTCGTAATTATAAAATTAATCACGGGGAAATCTACTCCAAAAATGCAGAAACAGGTTAAAAAAATTGAAGTAGCAACCTGACCATTCAGAAATGCTGAATGTTAATATGGGAATGGGGGATTTATTTTTCTCCAGAGTTTGTTCCAATCATATATGTATACTTGTACAGGCATATGTTACTGCAAGAGTCTTCATTCAACCTTATACTTGATCCCTTCTCCGGGCACAAGTACACGTGACACATACAGAGTCTTTCTATGCATCAATCCATTTATAGAAATATGTCCTCTATGCTGTCAAATACTTCTACCAGTTATTTTTCTGTATAAATTAATAATTGTTTAAAAATTCAAACAATAGCAGAATGTCTAGTAATAAAAACATGGAATGCCAAGTCAATAAATTAGCATGAATGGCCCTCCTGCACTAAAGCCTTAATTTAGAGGCTGTAATCTGATCACCCCTTCTCCCACTGTGGACTTATAAAGCACTGGGAGACAGAAAAATTCCAGAGGATTAATTCCTTCAAAATGCCAGCAATTCTCTCAAACCCACACATTGTTCTGACTGCTCCAAGACTGCCATCCCTATTTTTCTCCTTTTTACTCTGGGGCCCTGAGAAGTCACTAGAAAATAACCAAATTTAAGACAGCCATTACCTTGAAGCTTCTTGTCAGCTGCAGCCTGGTGAAAAGCAGCTCCTCCCCCAAGACTGGTCAGGCACAGCTCCCTTCCCAGCTGCTCAGAGCACGCTCCGCCCCCTGGCTAGGATGAAGAGCAGAAGTCCCCCCGCCCCAAATTAGAGGTGGGAGAAATGCCAAGAGAAATCATTGCAGTGTTGTAGAAACGTTCCTTTTAAAAGAACTTTAAAGTGAAATGGCAACAAGTGTCTGTCTATTTTCCATTCAAACCCTAAGAGTGGGTGATTTCTTGAAGAAAGGAGGTAGCAAATTGCTTTCTCTTGTATTAAAAATCCAGATAAAATGTTCCCTACATGTATTGTTTTCTTTCCTTCTCTGGCATCTAATAGCTACAGCTGAATTTAAAACTCAGCTGGACAAAGCTCCATTAAAACAGTCCACTAATATTGGTTGGGACTGCACTAAATTTGTGCATTATTTAAAGGAGCACTGACTTTTTAGAATTCTCTTTTTTGTTTCCAGGGCATGGATGACTCTCCTTTTATTCAAGTCTTCCCTTAAACCCTTCAGCAAAGTTTCAGATTCCTTTTCACACGTGGTTATTTCTGACTAGAAGCTGAAAAGCATTGGTTTAGCAGGAAAATAGCCATTTCACATGTCCTCATCAATAATTAACCATTCATTCTTCACGTATATACATGGATATATGTGAAGAATGAATATATGTATACATGAACATACATATATACATGGAGAACGTGTATATATATGTACATTCTTCATGTATACACATAAAGAATGAATTCATGTATATACATGAAGAATGTACATATATACATAAAGAATGTATATATATGAATTTTTGTACATATATACATAAAGAATGTATATATGAATTTATTCTTCATGTATACACATGAAGAATGTACATATATATACATGAAGAACATATATATATATATGACGAATGAATTGTCTTTCTGCCACAGGAAGTTTTCCATTTCAATCTTTCACAGACTTCTGTTATTTTTATGCTGTTTTACAACCGTGTATCATATTTATAATGAATAGGACAGAAACGTCTATTTACTCACTCAATTTCACTATTTGCATTTTTCCTCACTGGCAGAAGCCCAGCTGTATTCAAGGTAATAGTATCAGCTCCTATAACATAACTTTTCCCAGACTCCCTCACTGTAAGCCATGGCCATGTGATGGAAGTTCTTGCCAAAGAATGCAAGCAGAAATTGCTGTGAAAATTCTAGAGAAAGCATTGCCAAAGAGGATAAAAACCAGCTTAGACTTCTTTTCACTTTCCCCCTTTATTTTCCTTCCTACAATTTGACAGTGATAGAGTTTGGAAAGTCATTCCAGACTAAGAAGTGCCTTAAGAAAAGGATGTAGCTCACTAAAGATGGATGATCATGAGCACCTGAATAGTGGGACCACTTCATTACAATCTCCTGCGTTCAATGGAAGAACAATCTTTTTTTTTTTTTTTTTTTTGACAGGCATAGTGGACAGTGAGAGAGACAGAGAGAAAGGTCTTCCTTTTTGCCGTTGGTTCACCCTCCAATGGCTGCCGCGGCTGGTGGAACTAGAACCCGGTGTGGCGGCGCCGCAGGCGGAGGATTAGCCTATTGAGCTGCAGAGCCGGCCTATTTTTGTCTATTTTCTATATTGCACATAAGTCAGGAAATGTTATATCACCTCACCAGTTTCCAAACAACATGCAAAGGAAAAGATTAATTAAATGCATAATATTTTATATTCACTGCTTTGTAGAAGGAACTGGAGAATAACTGATAATAATAAATGCGAAAACTATATTACTACAGTGATGATAGGTTATATTACAGCTAAAATAATACCTCATATCTACGAAAATTTTCTATATACCAGGCACTGTTCTCAGTACTTGACATATTATCTCATTTAATAATTGCATGGTTGTTTCAAGGAGTAAAGGCCCACAACTGATTCATTCTGCATAAGAAGAGTATTATTATTAAGAATAATGACAATGATAATAGATGCCAAAGTGTTTTTTTTTTTAAATCATGTGCCAGGCACTCCACAAAGTGCTCTATATACATCATCCCACTAGATTTTCACAAAATCTTGTTAGACAGATACCATGGTTTGAAAGTGTTCCCCAATGTTGATGTGTTGGAAACTTAATCTCCAATGCAACCATGTTGAAAAATGAGACTTTAACATTTATTTATTTATAGAGAAGGGCACACACACACACACTCCCCAAATGGCTTCAACGACCAGAGCTGCACCAATCCGAAGCCAGGAGCCAGGTGCTTCCTTCTGGTATCCCATGCAGGTGCAGGGGCCCAAGCACTTGGGCCATCCTCCACTGCTTTCCCAGGCCATAGCAGAGAGCTGGACTGGAAGAGGAGCAGCTGGGACTAGAATCGGTGCCCACAGGAGATGCTGGTGCCAAAGGCGAGAGAGAGGGAGAGAACTTCTATTGACTTGCTTACTCCCCAAATGCCCTCACGGGCCCGTCTGGGACTAGTCAGAAAGCTTGAACTTAATCCAGGTCTCCCACATGAATGGCAAGTACACAACTACTTGAACCATCACCTGCTATCTCCCAGGATGCACATTAGCAGGAAGTTTGAGTCAGGGGCTAGAGAAGGAGCCTGAAATCAAATCCAGGCACTTTGCCATGAGATGTGGGTATTGTTTTAACTGTCATCTCAACAGTTAGGACAAATGACCACCCCAGGAGAAATGAAATTTTTAAGAAGTGATTAGGACATGGGAATTCTGCTCTCGTTAATGAATTAATGCTGCTATTGCAGAAGTGGGTTACTTATCAGGAGAGAGAGTTGCTGATGAAAGGATGAGTTAAGTACCTCCCCACCCCCACACACATAAATGTCATGACTCAGCAAGAAAGCCCTCATCAGAGGTGACTCTTCAACCTTGGATTTCCTAGCCTCAAGAACCAAGAGCTAAATAAACTTCTAGTGTTTGTAAATCTCAGGCATTCTGAGACTGCAACATTAAAGAAAGTAAGACAGAAAATTAGTATCCAGAGGTGGGGTTCTTGCTATAAACAAATACTTGACAATGTGGAGGCAGGTTTGGAACCAGATAATGGGTTGAGGCTGGATGAATTAAGAGGGACGGGCTAGAAAAATCTTAGGCTGCTGTGACTTGAGCATTAATGGAGATTCTGGTGAGGGCTCAGGAGAAGAAGACAGCTGTGGGGAAAGTCTCAGTCTTAGAGATAACATACATGGTCATGATCAGGATACCGGGAGAAGTATGGCCAGTAAAAGGCATTCTGAGAAGATCTCAGACTGAAACGAAGAACAAGGTTTCAGCAGTTGCATTAAAGGCTATCGTTATACTGTTGCAAAAAAAAAACCCTGGCAGAATTCTGCTCCTGCATCTCTGTTCTAGAGCTTTATGGAAGGCATTCATTCAGATTGACACAATAGCCTATCCAGTTGGAGAACTATCTAAGCAGAAAAGTGAGGAACTGCAGGACTTCCTCTGACTGCTTACAGTAAAATAGACAAGATTTAAAGATGGAGTCTATCATTAAAAGGGAAGCAGAGAAGAAAGATTGGAAAATCTGTATACTTGTTATATATAAAAAGGCATATTTTAGAGGAGAAAAGTAAGGCTCTGGCCAGATGGGTGAATGAATGAATGAATCTGAAATAGTTATGTATTTAGAGTCACTGGGTCTTAAAAGAGTGGTGTACCTGATTCTGCACATAACCCACCTCTGTACCTCTCTATCTCTCATTCTATATCCAGTTGGCTAAGACACGGGTCTAACATAACATGACATCATCATGGGAGTGATTGACTAACCATCATTTTTGCCAGATTATACTGATTAGAAACAAGGCATCCTATCCCTAACCCAAGGCACAAGTTCTATCCACATTCAAGGGGATAAGATTATAATAGGATGTGTCTGCTACAATAATGTATGATTCCATTCATATGGCATTTTCAAACAGCTAAAAATATAGCAATGGTATAAAGATCAGTGTTATCAGGTGCTACAGGTGGGAAGGGTGTTCCTATACACGGATAGCACAAGGAAGTTGTGAGGGTGATGGAACTCTTCTGTCTTTTGATTGGGGGAGGTGTGGTTATATGAACCTATATTTACGTTAAAAATAAGAGAACTATAAACTGCAAAAGGACACTTATAAATGTGGTACTTTAAGGTGTAGTTTTAACATATAATAATTCACATTTTGAAAATTTAAGTTGGAAATGCAGTAATAATATTATATAAAAAGCAATTCTTCATCAGTAAGCTTTAGAAACTATCTGCACTTTTAATGACCACAAAATAACTACCATGCATTCACTATTTAAAAGGCACCAGTTCCACTTCCACTTAGGATAGAAAAAGCCATATGAGAATGTCACCCATAAATAAGCAATTACAAATTATGAGATAACATACAAAATCATAACTTTCCTTGAGTCCATCAGAGAACTTAGTTAAACTGAATTCCAAAGGGCAACCAGTCCCTTTAAGGGCAGACAGACAGAAGGTACCACTTCGCCTTGGCCACAGTATAGAGGCAAAAGCTACTGTCATGCAAGCAGGTAAAAAGAAATCAGCTGAGGGGCATGTGTTTGGGCTAGTGCTTAAGGTACCCACATCCCACACTGGAGTACCTGGATTCAATAACTGGCTCTGAATCCTGACTCCAGCTTCCTGGGGAGTCAGCAAATGATGGTTCAAGCAGTTGGGTTTCTGCCACCCACGTGGGAGACCTAGACTGCTTCAGTAATTTTGGGCATTTAGAGAGTGAACCAATGGATGGGAGCCTCTACCATCTCTCTTTCTTTTTTTTTTTTTCTTGACAGGCAGAGTGGACAGTGAGAGAGAGAGAGACAGAGAGAAAGGTCTTCCTTTTGCCGTTGGTTCACCCTCCAATGGCCGCCGCAGCTGGCGTGCTGCGGCCAGCACATCGCGCTGATCCGAAGCCAGGAGCCAGGTGCTTCTCCTGGTCTCCCATGGGGTGCAGGGCCCAAGCACTTGGGCCATCCTTCACTGCACTCCTGGGCCATAGCAGAGAGCTGGCCTGGAAGAGGGGCAACTGGGACAGAATCCGGCACCCCGACCGGGACTAGAACCTGGTGTGCTGGTGCCACAAGGTGGAGGATTAGCCTATTGAGCCACGGCGCCGGCCACCATCTCTCTTTCTATCTCTATCTCTCGCCATTCTCTGCCTCTCTCTCTTAAATAATTATAAAAGAATCAGCTGAGATTTTAATGAATTCTTAAAGGTAAAGCATGGATTGTGTCAATTTGCAATATCTGGAACCTCCACTGCCAAGTTTTTTTTTTTTTTTTTTTTTTTCATGGTCCTTAACCAGAAACTCACAAAAATGAGTGCGGACAAAGAGAGGACATAAAAGAGCCCATATCACTGGCTCAGGTGTGCAGGAGGCAATCAACTGTTGCAAGGAACAGACACATGGATTCAAATACTTAAACCCTTCAATCATGGAGATCAAAAGCCTTAACCAACTAGGCTAAAAGAGGCACACTGTCTCTTCCTGGACTCAGGCAATAATCTATTGCTTCTAGGGTAGAAGCAAAATTCGTCTTCCTGGGGAGAGAGTGACAAGAAACTCTCCCATCCTTAGGACAAAGGCATGAATCAATCCATTGCTGTTGGAGAAGTAGAAGCAAAAACTTTGGGCCTTTGAACCTTTTAGGTCTAGGATCTTAAAAGGATAAGAAGTTCTAATCAATATGATAAGGCCTGAAAATGAATGAATGGCATATGGATTGGAAAGAAGTACAACTGCAGATAGCATGATGAACTATGTAGAAAAATCCCAATGCGTTTACCAAATGAAAGCTATTGACTTACTCAGCAAGTTTAACAATATCACTAGATTCAAGGTCAATATAATTCACCTTACTTCTATACCAAAAACACTCTTGGAAGTTGAAAAAAAATCTTTTACAATATCATCAAAAACAGAAAATACTAAAGGAGGATAAAGCCAACAAATATGTGCAAGATTTGTGTGCTGAAGACATAAACTACTGAGAGATATTAAAGCACACCTATCTAAATAAACAGAGAAATACATCATGTTCATTGAGCAACATACTCACTAGTTTTAGGATATACTAGCTCCTAAATCATATCTATAGGCTCACTGAATCTCGACCAAAAATCCTAGTAGCCTTTTTTTAGAAATTGAGAAATCTAAAATGCATATGGAAAAACAAATAAACCATAACAGTCAAACCAATTGTGAGAAGGAAATACAAAAGCTGCAAGACCCACACTACCCGATTTCAAGACTAAAGTAATCAAGATAGTGTGTTATTGGCATAAGATTGGCATGTACATCAATAGAGCAAAAAGACCAGAAAATATGGACCATAGATTTTTTTTGCAAAGGTAATTAAATGAAGAAATAAGGTATTTCCAACAAAAAGTGCTGGAACACTATACATCATATGTGAAATATGTTCTTCTCAAAACCATTAACTAAGGCTATACAAAAATGAATTTAGGGGCCGGCGTTGTGGCACAGTGGGTTAAAGCCCTCGCCTGCAGTATTGGCATCCCATATGGGCTCCAGTTCAAGTCCCGGCTGCTCCACTTCTGATCCAGCTCCCTGATAATGCACCTGGGAAAGCAGCAGAAGATGGCTTAAGTCCTTGGGCCCCTGCACCTATATGAGAGACCCAGAGGAGGCTCCTGGCTCCTGGATTTGGATCTGCTCAGCTCCGGCTGTTGTGGCCACTTGGAGAGTGAACCAGCAGATGGAGGACCTCTCTCTCTCTCTCTCTCTCTCCCTCTACCTCTCTCTGTAACTCTTTCAAATGAATCTTAAGAAACATATATTGCAAGGTTAAAGTAATTTTTTAAAGTTCAGTGACAGTTCAAATGTATAGCAAGAGGTAGATATGCACACAGGAAGAAAGGGAAAAGGAAGCTGTACAAAATGATCCTCATAAGAGCTGATGATATACATGATTCACTGGCACACTTGGCTATAGGCTAGAAACGAATCCGTGAACCCTCAACTTAGGAAAATGCTTAGATCGCTGAACTGTGTTTGACTGTCTGGTTTAACCAGAGCATTATTTGAGAGGGCTCTACTGCCTTAGGGTTACTGATTTTCTCCTTCTGTGGCTTCTGCATATCCTCCTAAGGGTCACAGGTAAGCTTTAATAAAGAGCTCTGAATGGGTGACACTAGAGGATCCCCATTTAAAGACAAGAGGTAAGGAACAGTAATGCTGGAGAAGACATAGAAAAAACTCACGGGCAGGTGTTGTGATGCAGCAGGTTAAACCGTGTCTGAGAGCCTGGAATGGTGCCTCTCCACTGCTTCTGATCAGCTTCCTGCTACTGTGCTGGGAGCCAGCAGGTGAGGGTAGGCCCTGAGTACTTGGTTCTTGCTATCTGCAATGGAGACCAGGATGGAGTTCCTGGCTCCTGGCTGCAGCCTGGCTGAGGAGCAGTTGTTGCAGGCATTTGGAGAGCGAACCAGTGGATGGACAATCACTGTCTGTCTGTCTCTCCCTGTCACTATGACTTTTAAATAAATCAATACTTTTAAAATACCTGGCCCTCAGGGACCGGCGCTGTGGCGCAACGGGTTAACACCCTGGACTGAAACACCGGCATCCCATATGGCCGCTGGTTCAAGACCCAGCTGCTCCACTTCCAATCCAGCTCTCTGTTATAGCCTGGGAAAGCCACAGAAGATGGCCCAAGTCCTTGGGCCCCTGCACCCACGTGGGAGACCTGGAAGAAGCTCCTGGCTCCTGGCTCCTGGCTTCAGATTGGCTCAGCTCTGACCGTTGCGGCCATCTGGGGAGTGAACCAACGGATGGAAGACCTCTCTCTCTCTCTCTCTGTGTCTCTCCTTCTCTCTGTGTAACTCTGACTTTCAAATAAATAAATAAATCTTTAAAAAAAAAAAAAACCCTGGGCTACAGACAGAGAAACATAGTATGGTTGAGGAAAGTACTTAAAATTAAAAAAAAAAAAAGTAGTTCTTTTTTTTTTTTTTTTTTTGAATTTGAGAGAGAAAGTTTTAGTTACCCCTTGCTTGTTCACTCTCCAATTGCCTGTAACAAGTAGGGCTGGGCCAGGCTGTGGCCACGAGCCCAGAACTCCATCCAGGTCTCCCTCATGGGTGGCAGGGACCCAAGGACTTGACCCATCATCTGCTGCCTCCCACTGTGCACATTAGTAGGGAGCAGAAATTTGGAGAGAAGCTGAGACTTGAACCCAGGCACTCTGACGTGAGAAATAGTTGTATGAGGCTCTAGTATGTAACCCTTATAAAAGCCATCACATATAAGGGCTGTGTATATGTGGGGGAGGGGAGATGGGCAGGAAGTGCTGCAGAGTACGTTGGGGACACCATTTCTTTTTTTTTTGGTATTTTATTTATTTATTTATTTTTTACACTTCTAAGAATATAATGATATTCCCTCCCTCTCTCCAGGTTTCTAGATGTTTATTCCAGGAGAATGTTCTTAAATTTTCTGAACTGCCAGTGCTGCCCTATCTACTCAAGGCAGGCAGACTCAGATGCAAAGGTCTGTCTCTCTGGACTGACTCAGATAACAATACAATAACCTTGCTACAAGGATGAGCTTAGTAGTCAGAGATTCAGAATTGCTGTCATGGCTACCCACCAGACAACGATCATTTTCTAGAATTTCTCAACAGACAGGTGGTTGAATGGGAAATACAAGTCCTCCATAAGTAGCCATCATTATGACCATTTGTATAATATCTTTATAGGGGATTAGCACCCAGATGTTCCTCAACTTACAATGGGCTTATAGCCTAGTAAACCCATCAGCAATAGAAAATACTTTAAGTCCAAAAATGTATTTAACACATTTTGGGGACACTGTGGCATGCAAAAAAAAAAAGGAAAACCTCTCAAAAATATGAACGACATAGTACAGGGTGGAGTATCAGTCATCCACTCTCACGATTGTGTGTCTGACGGTGAGTCATGACTTGCTGTCACTACCATCCACCACATTACACTATATATTGCTAGCCAAGGAAAAGATCAACACTGCAATTTTGAAGTATCATGTCTACTGAATGCATATCCATTTTGCATCATTAAGGAAGCAAAATGGAGTGAGTGGAGCCACCATAAGTTGGAGTCTATTTGTGCCTTTTAAATTAATATGCTGTTAAATGCAGAGCAGGGAGAAAAATATATTATACCTCAAGTTCTCAACGTGTTTTCAAGATGAGCTGTTTCATGAAATGGGGAGAGTCTTACCTTCTGTCAGCGAGATTGTGGTGGGTCTGGCCCTGTGACTCAGCAGAGCCTTCACCCCGCGGTGGCCCTTCTGGGGGTGCACAGCCTTTCTGGAGCTCAGCTGGGGTCACGTGCAGATTGCCAAGGTCACAGGTGTCTCTGATATCAACCTAGGCTTTCCAAAAGGAAGACAGGGAAAAAGACAAGTAAATAAAAAAAAACAAGTGTGAAGGAACTTCCCTAACGAGACTTGAGCAGACACTTCACTGGAAAACACGGGAACGAGCTGAAACCTTCATGGTGTAAATGCTGTGTCGGTTGCCATCGTCCCTAGACTATGAAATGCCCTCTGTGATAGATCATTTGGTTCATGTTGAAATCATCTCCCTCAGAAAACTATGAGGTGGAGGTGGAAGAGAAAGGAAATGACAATTGCCCTGTGTCTCCTATGGGACAGACTATGCAGCATCTTTTTTGTTTTCTGTTTGAATTCTCACATCAGTCCTTGGGTAGGGCTTTTTCTTCCAGACACACAGTTTTTTTTTTTTTCCAATGGAATTTCAATCACACTCTACGTGCTGTCTCAGTCTGCTAACACAAAAAATGCTTCATTGCTTTGTTTGCTCACTTCAGAAAAATAGTTGCCTGGAGAAAATTTAGGCTATCTGCTAAGCGCCACCTTGTGACTAGAACCGGAACTGTCACTACCAAGTCCTTTTGGGAGAAGGTGGGATAAAGGGTGGGAACTGCATCCTGCCAACCAGCAGCTTTCTCAGGCTTCTAGAATATACCATACTCAAATTTGGAGCTTTGTTATGCATTACACAAAAAATGGGATACAAATGTGTTCAACTTCCAATGGTCTGATTGTGAAAAAAAAGTATATGCTCGCTGAATTTTGAAAACAATAGAAAAAGAAAGTATAATTCTGAAAAGAACATTATTCCCTGTATATCTTCACAAGTTTTTCTTTGCAAACACTAGTAAATGCATATAATTTTATGCCATCTTTTTAAAGGCGAGTTTATGGTTTGTACATTTTTCCCATCAATAAGGATTTTCTATGTGATTCTTTAATGAATCATATCAAATGCAATTTTCCCCCAACTTTGTAACATTTCATCTTATTTTTTCTGATAGTTAAAAATGGCAAGCTATGTATTAATACTTATTTAAAAACAGATATCAAAGCCACTTCTGACTTTCCAACAACTCAAACAATTCAGTTAGTAAGTTGCCTATTTTGTATTGATGTTGTCGCTTATCTCTAAATAACATAATGTGGTGCCTGACATTCTGAAATTTGCTTATTTTCACCTTGTACTCCTTCTGAGACATCTTTTCAAACCACTGCAGGTTCATACTTCTATTTGTCAGCCCTATAACGTTCCATGGTATGGATGTGCCATGTCACTTCACACTTTGAAGACTGCTTATGGAAATAAACTCAATCTATCTCACTCTTAAGGTGATATAGAGAAATGGCTCTTGCTGACCACAGCTGTGCCTGTGGCCTGAAGGGAAGAGTTGCAGGGGGGGACACACACAAGATTGTAGACCACGCAGCAAGCAGGCTACCCGTTTGATCAGGTCCAGGAAAATTTCCACCCCGCAAAAGACAAGAGGGGTAACTATGGGAGCGTGTCTGTGTGTGAGTCTCTGAATGTTCATGTGTCTGAAACAAAATGTGTATGTCATTCAGCATCATCTTGCCCTTCCAATTATAAAAAAAAGATCCTGGAATAAAGTAATTCTAAAATACTGAAGCCAGTTAAAAATAGATTTGAAAAATCCCAGTAATGTGAACACTCAGAGAAGCTCACTGTTACATGAGTCTAGTTCACCTCTATAAGGTAAATGCATCTAGATTTTTCACAAGTGTTATCACTCAACAACATGTCTGAACCCCTGTCCACGTTCATGTACACTTACATTTGTGTGTGTGTGTGCCATACACTTTATATGTTTACATTTTTTTTTATCAATGATTTTTGGGCTGAATAGTAAATGTTTGAATCAAAATATAATCCAATCTGTAATGAAGCTAGAAATAGGGAAGGCCACGTGAAAAATGAACATGAACGGCATGCCTCACTGAAGTCTTAATTTAGAAGCTGTAATCTGATCGCCCATTCCCATACTGTGGACTTGAAAAATATCGGGAGAAGCAAAAATTCCAGAGGATTCATTCCAACCCAGTAAAAGCAATTCAACCAAAACGATATTCCATTCCCATCTCTCCAGGCAACAATCTACTCTTTTTTTTTTTCAATCTCAATACCAAGGCACGAAGAAATTCCCAAAAAATAACTAGCTTTAAGACAGCCATTACCTTGAAGCTTCTTGTCAGCTGCAGCCTTGTGAAATGCGGCCCCTCCCCCAAGACTGGCCAGACACAGTTCCCTTCCCAGCTGCTCAGAGCAGGCTCCGCCCCCTCCTAGGGATCTGGAAAGCAGGGGGGCCTTTCCCTCATTTAGAGGGAAGAGAATCACCAAGTTAAACTGCAACTCACTTAATGGGAAAGAATGTTCATTTTGAAAGCACTTGAAAGCAGAATGGCACCATGTGTCTCTTTAATTTACATTCAATCCTAAGGATGGGTGATTTCCTACCAAAAAAAAAGTACAAGTGCCTTTAGCATCAGTGAAGAACAGCTTTCACCTACTTTTCTTGCACCTACTTTTCAGGCACCTTCATTCTGGATTTTTAAGATCCAGCTGGGTGTATTCTATTAAAAAGATCCACTAGGTCCTTGTTTGTGATTGCAGTGAAGTTCTACATTACTTTGTGAAGAATTAATTCTTTACAGTTTTAATTCTTCTGGTCCTGGGACATGATCTCGCTCGCCCTCTCTCTATCTCCCCTTCTCTCTCCAGGTCTTCCCCTTTATTATTTCTAAAGATTAACAGTTTTTTCAACTAGAGTCATTGCAAAGTATAAAACACCAACTGAAATCCTTAAAGAGATATATACCTGAATATAGTGTAATCAAAAAAAAAACCCTATGATAAAACATGATAAATCAAAGTTGAAAATAGAACAAACTTGATAAAATTGGTTTCAATCCAAAAACACCTGTAATCTAGGGTGCCTGCGCTGTGGCCTAGTGGGTAAAGCCGCCACCTACAGCACTGGAATCCCATATTGGTGCCAGTTAAGTCCTAGTTGTTCCTCTTCTGAACCAGCTCTCTGCTAAGGCCTGGGAAAGCAGCAGAATATGGCCCAAGTGCTTGGGCTCCTGCAGCCTTGTGGGAGACCTGGAAGAAGCTCCTGACTCTTGGTTTCTGCCTGGCCCAGCTCCAGCCATTGCAGCCATTTGGGGAGTGGACCAGAGGATGGAAGATTCTCTCTCTCTCTCTTTCAAATAATCCTTTTTAAAAATCTGTAATCTAAAGTAGCTCTTATGTAGTCATAAGAAACAAACAGCAAAGTAAAAAATCTGGGCAAAGAATATAGACAGGGGCTGGCGCTGTGGTGCAGAGGGTTAACGCCCTGGCCTGAAGCACCAGCATCCCATATGGGCACTGGTTCTAGTCCTGGCTGCTCCACTTCCTATCCAGCTCTCTGCTATGGCCTGGGAAAGCAGTTGAAGATGGCTCAAGTCCTTGGGTGCCTGCACCCGCATGGGAGACCCAAAAGAAGCTCCTGGCTCCTGGCTTCAGATCAGCTCAGTTCTGGCCATTGCAGCCATCTGGGGGAGTGAACCAACGGAAGGAAGACCTCTCTCTCTCTCTGTCTCTCTCTCTCTCTCTACCTCACTCTGTAACTGTCTTTCAAATAAACAAAAGAAATCTTAAAAAAAAAGAATATAGACAATTCACAATATTCTGAAGGAGTTATTCTCCCTCACTCCTGATATTTACTTCCTGTGAGAAAATCCCTGCAATGTGACTACAGAGATCTCTGTCCTTCTAGGCACAGTTGCAAACCTCAAGGCTGTTTGGGTCGATGTGATTAAACTTGATGTTCTGTTATAAGGCTTATTTAATTATCACAACAGTCAGTGCCCTGCAAGTGCAAGTTACCTGCTTCTGTACTAGAGTGGACACCTTGGCTTCCATCTACAAATCCATTTGTTTTATTCATTTGTTCAGTGGAGAAAGGGAGGTGCTATTTATTTGGACTCCTCAAAACCCAAATATTCAAAGTAAAAATCCAAATTCATCAATGCAAAGAAAAAGGTAGCCACCTTCCCTAACGATCAAAGATGCAAGAAGAAACAGTAATTGAAATGTCATGTTTCTATCTAAGGTGACTGACAAAAATGCCAAGAAATGCTACTATGAACATTTAACAAGGGAACAAGGAAACAGGCACCCTTTTCTATGTCCGAAATCCCAAAGCAGGGAAGAGGGCAAGAGAAAAGCCGAGTCAAAGTTTATGTGACTCATGGGACTTGCGGGGTAAGCCGCTTCCTGTCACACTGGCATCCTATATCAGACCACCAGTTCAAGTCCCAGCTGTTCAGGTTCCAATCCAGCTCCCTGCTAATGCTCCTGGGACAGCAGTGGAAGATGGCCCAAGTCCTTGGGCCCCTGCACCCATGTGGGAGACCCAGATGTAGTTCCAGGATGCTGGCTCCAGCCTCAACCAGCCCTGGCCATTGCAGGCATTTGGGGAGTGAACCAGGGAAGAGACGATCTTACTCTCTGTCACTGTCTCCTTCAAATAAGTAAATCTTAAAAAAAATAATCTGACTTCAAAACAGGAGTGTGCTCTCTGTCCACCAGTACTTACCATCTTCTGGATTCAGAATCTAATCTCTTTGGTAGAACCAAGGATGATGGGGCTGACGCTGTGGTGCAGCGGGTCAACACCCTGGCCTAAAGCGCCGGCATCCCATATGGGCACCGGTTCAAGTCCTGGCTGCTCCACTTTCCATCCAGCTCTCTGCTATGGCCTGGGAAAGCCGTAGAAGATGACCCAAGTTCTTGGGCCCCTACACCGGTGTAGGAGACCTGGAAGAAGCTCCTGGCTCCTGGCTTCAGATCAGCACAGTTCTGGCTGTTGCAGCCAACTGGGGAGTGAACCATCGGATGGAAGACCTCTCTCTCTCTCTCTCTGTCTCTCTCTCTCTCTGCTCCTCTTCTCTCTCTGTGTAACTCTTTCAAGTAAAAAATAAATAAATCTTTTTTTAAAAAAGAACCAAGGATGATATCATTTACTTTCATATTAGGAAGAAAGTTATGAATATCACCGCACAGTGAGTGTTGCCTAATTTGCTATCTCTGCTGGTAAACACACTGGGAACTAAAACCATCTTCAAGAACCACCAGACTTATCCATGAACTCTCTCTTTCTCCTACATTGGCGAGTGCTGTACTTCTGCACTGTCGGTATCTGCATGATCACATTCACTTGGCCTCAGAGTAGTTATGACATCTCTTCCATGTTAGAGGGGCCCGACGGGAACTTATCCGTCAGATACAGCTCTTCCCATTCAGGGGCTGCAAATCAGTTGGGATGCTGTGCAGTGCCCCCACCTTTTAAATAACATTTATTTATTTGGAAGTCAAAGTTCTAGGGAGAGAGAGAGAGAGAGAGAGAGAGAGATCTTCCATCTCCTGGTTTACTACCCAAATGGCCTCAACAGCTGGGGCTGGGCTAGGTGGTAGCCAGGAGCCAAGAGCTTCTTCGGGGTCTCCCATTTGAGTGCAGGGGCCCGAGAACTTGGGCCATCTTCTGCTGCCTTCCCAGACACATTAACAGAGAGCTGTATTGGAAGTGGATCAGCTGGGACTTGAATCGGTGCTCATATGGGATGCTGGTGCCACAGGCAGTAGCTTAACCCGCTGAGTTGGCCTCCAGGTTTAGGTCTCTTAAGATAATGTTATTCTATGTTTAAATACAAAATTATTCTATGTAAGTAAAGTGGGTGAACTCTCACAGCCCCATGCATTATCACTGAGAAGAGATAAGCACACCTCTGGCTACATTGTAACTATTCACGTTGGAGAAACCAAGCTGCACTGGAACACAGCTCTTCTTGTAATGAGCAAATGGAGAGAAAGAATATTGTTTGCCTGGGGACTCTAAAGAAAGAAGCAATCACCCGATTTAAAAAAAAAAAACAATTATTTATTTATTTGAAAGGCAGAGTTACAGAGAGAGAGGGAGAGAGACAGAGACAGAGAGACATCTTCCACCTGTTGCTTCATTCCCTGAATGACCACAATAACTAGGGCAGAGGCAGGCTGAAGCCAGGAGTCAGGAGTTTCACCCGGATTTCCCACATGGGTGCAGGGGCCCAAGCACTTGGTCCATCTTCTTATTTTTTTAACGATTTATTTTATTATTTGAAAGACAGAGTTACAGAGAGAGATAGAGACAGAGAGAGAGAGGTCTTCCATCCATTGGTTCACTACCCAATTGGCCGAAACGACTGGAGCCGCACCAATCCGAAGCCAGGAGCCAGGAGCTTCTTCTGGGTCTCCCACATGGGTGCAGGGGCCCAAAGACTTGGGCCATCTTCCACTGCTTTCTCAGGCCATAGCACAGAGCTGGATCAGAAGTGGAGCAGCTGGGACTCGAACCAGCGCCCATATGGGATGCCAGAGCATCAGGCCAGGGCTTTAACCCGCTTCGCCACAGCGCCGGCCCCATATTGCTTTTCCCAGGACATTAGCAGGGAGCTGGATCGGAAGTAGAGCAGCTGAGACTGAAACTGGCATCAATGTGGGATGCCAGTGCTGCCAGTGGCAGCTGAACCTGCTTCGCCACAGTATCAGTCCCAAGAAAGAAGTCATCATTCTTCCAGAAACCCGTAACAGAAGGACTGGGTGGGGTCATCATCATCCTGGTAATTGATCTGGAAAGGACACCAAGAATTCTTTGGTGCAATATGGGTTTCCATATCCAGCCTATAGGAGCTTGTCATGGAGGCATTAAGACAGGGTTCCATGTTTCAGTTTTTAGAGAGACAGGAAGTCGCCCAGTTACGGTTTTGAAATTTTGTTAGCTCTGTGGAAAGAGAACTTTTAAATCCTTGACAATTATGCAAGGCTGACATCTCCACATCCTAGATAGCAGAGTTAACAGAGACACAAGGGTCATATACACCACTGGGATTAACTGAGGCTGTCCAAATATCAAATATTAAACTGTATGTTACTTAAAAATAATGCAAAAGACTGTCAGATGTCATATTCTCTAAAAAAAAAAAAAAACCAACTGTGTTCTTAAAGAAGCATCCTTCTATTGTTTTAAGGTTACTAAGTGGTTCTCCAAGGCTAGAGCCTCTTTTTATCCCCCAAAACTTCACAAAACCACTGGAATAAAGTGTTTTCAGTGGGCATAACTGGATTAGTTCAGTACATGGAAAAAAATAAAACAAATCAAATTAATGAGTTGACTTCACTAAGAAGAAAGGTAGTGGACAATGAGAATGGAAACAAGAAAAAAGGGAGAAGACCAAGCAGTGGGTAGCAGGGACATGGTACCTATTTTGCAAGAGAGGAACAAAAGTTGAGAAGTAGTAAGATAATACAAATCTTACCCCCCTCTGTGATTTCTGTGGCATAATAATAAAGGAATACTGGTAGGAAAGTCTTTGGTGGTATCAGGGACATTTGTGCTCCTGAATGACTGGAGCTTTTGGATGTCTCAGGGTTATCGTAACAGAATGCTAGATTTTGATGTTCATTTTTAACGTTTATTTATTTATTTCACATGCAGAGTGACAAAGAGATGGGAGGCAGAGAGAGAGGGAGAGATAGGTCTTCCATTTGCTGGTTTACTTCCCAAATAGCTGCAACAGCCAGGGCTTGGCCAGGCCAAAGCCATGAACCACCAGGAGTTTTGCCAGTGTTTCCCAGGTGGATGGCAGGGAAGAAAAGGACATGGGGAATCCTCTGCTGCTTTTTCAGGCACATCAGCAGGGAGCTGGATCTAAAGGAGAGCAGACGAGACTCCAACCAGTGCTCTGCTATGGGATGTAATCAACGAGGGCAATGTACCATGACAGCACACAGGAATCTATTTTTAAAGGATGTATTTGTTTGTTTATTTGAACAGGATAGGGAAAGAGGGAGAGGAAGAGAAGGCACAGGGAATGGGAGAAGGGAGAGGGAAACAGAGGGGAGGGAGAGAGCAAGAGGAGGGAGAAGGAGAAGAGAAAGAGGAGGATGGAAAGGGGGAGAGGAAAAGGAGGGGGGAGAGGGAAAAGAGAAGAGAGGGGTGAAGGAAGGAGGGGGAGGAGGGAAATTGAGGGGTGGGAGAGAGAAGGGAAGAAGAGGATGGAGGAGAGGAGGAAGGAGAGGATGACAGGGAGTAGAGGAGGGAGAAGGAGATAAGGAGAAGGAGGAAGGCAGCGGAAAGAAGGGAGGAGGGAGAGGAAGCAAGGGAGAAGAAACGGAGGGAGAGGGAGAGAAAATGGAGGGAGAAGAGATGAGAGGGGATGGAGAAGAATAGTAGGGAGAAGGGGAGGGTAAGGGAAAGGGAGAGGAACCAGAAGGAGAGAAGGGAAAAGTGGAGGAGGAAAGAGAGAGAGCGAGAAGGAGTGAGGATATTAGACAGAGGGAGAGGAGGAGGGAGAGAGAGAAAAATGAAGAAGAGACAGGAGAGGGAAAGGAGAGAGCAAGGAGAAGGGAGAGGGAGAAATGGAGGGAGAGGGAGGGAAGGAGGGAGGGGAGGAGGAGGGAGAGGCAGAGGAGGTATAGTGGGAGGTGGGAAAGTAAGCTGAAGAGGAGGGAGAGGGAGAGGAGAAGGAGAGAAGGGAGAGAGAAAATGGGACAGAGGAAGACGGACAGGAGTGAGGGAGAGGAGGAAGAGAAAGGAGGGAGTGGGAGGGAATAAGAGAGGGAGGAGAGGAAGCATAGGAAGAGGGAGAGGAGGAAGAGAAGCCAGAGATTCAGAGGAAAGACAAGGAGAGGCTGGAGGAGGTTTGGAGGAGAAACAGGGAAAAGAGGAGGAAGGAGATGAGGAGGGAGAGGGTGAGGAACACAGAGAGGGTGAGCAGGAGGGAGAGAGAGGAGGTAGGGAGAGGGAGGAGATAGAGGTGAGGGAAAGTAGGGAGAGTAGGGTGACAGAGAGGAGGGAGTGGGGGAGAAGGAAAGGAAGATGTGGGAGAGGGAGAAGGAGAGGAGGGAGAAGGAGAATAGGCAGAGGGAGGAGTGAGAAAGCAAGAGTAGATGACAGATGATGAGTTGGGGCCGCTGTCATCTGCAGCATCAGCATCCCATATGGGCGCTGGTTCGAGTCCCAGCTGCTCCACTTCCATTCCAGCTCTCTGCTATGGCCTGGCAAAGCAGTGGAAGATGAAGATGACCCAAGTCCTTGGGCCCCTGCACCCACATGGGAGACCCGAAAGAAGCTCCTGGCTCCTGGCTCTGGATCAGCTCAGCTCAGCTCTGTCTGTTGCAGCCATCTGGCGAGTGAACCGGTGGATGGATGACCTTTCTCTCTGTCTCTCCCTCCATATATAACTCTATCTCTCAAATAAATAAATAAAATCTTTTTTTTAAAAAAAGAGACTGATGAGGGAGAGGAAGGGCAAGGATAGACTACAGAGGGAGAGGGCAAGGAGGAGGGAGTCTGCTAGGAACAAGGAGAATGTAAGGAGGAGGCAATGGGGAGGAGGAGTGAGAAGGAGTGGAGGGACAGGAAGGAGAGTGAGACTAGGGAATGGGAGAAGGCAGGAGAGGAGGTTGAGGGAGAGGAGGGAGAGGTAGTGGAGGGAGAATGAGGGGAGGGAGAGGCAAAGGAAAGAGGGAAAGGAGAGAGAGGGAAGGGTGAAGGGGAAAGAAACCAGGGAGAGGGAAAGGGGGGAAGGCAAGAGGGAAAGGAAGAGGAGGGAGAGTGGGCGGGGGAGGGAGAGAAAGAAAAGGGAGAAAGAGAGGAGAAGGGTGAGGGTGAAGAGGATGAGGAAGGAGAGGAGAGGTGGGAGAGGGATGGGAGGGACAGGGAGAGGAGTTAGAGGAGGGAGATGGAGACAAGGTAGAGGGAGAGGAGTGAGAGGCAGAAGAGGGAGGGATAAAAGAGGAAGATGGAGAGGAGCACAGAGAATTGTGCAAGGAGAGAGAGAATAGGAGGAAGGGAGCATGGAGGAGCAAGAGGGCCAAAAGGAGGGAGAGGGAGAGGAGAGACAAGTAACAGATCAAGAGGGAGAGGAGGAAGGGAGGGAGAGCAGCACAGAGAGGAAGAGGGGAAGTGGGCAAACGGAGAAGAGGGAGTGGGAGAGGAGCCAGAGGGTGAGGAATAGGTTAGTAAGAGGAGGTAGACAAAGTGGAAGGGAACGGAGAGCAGAGATAGGGAGTGGTGAGGGAGGGAGAGGAGGAGGGAGAAGGAGAGAAAAAGGGAGAGGTGGCAGAAGGGGAGGAGGTGGAGGGAGAGGAAAGAAAGGGAGAAGGAGAGGTAGAGGGAGTGGAGGGAGAGGGAGAGAAGGGAGAGGAGATAGAGGGAGAGTGAGAGGGGGACTAAAGAGAGGAGGTACTAGGTTAGGAGGGAAAGGGAGAGGAGGAGGGGAGATGAGAGACAAAAGTGAGAGGGAGTGGAGGGGGAGAAACAACAAGAGGGAGAAGGAGAGTAGGCAGAGGAGCAAGAGAGCGAGGAGGGAGAGGAAGGAGAGAGAAACACTTGAGGGGGCTGGGGGATAATGAGGGCAACAAGGGAGAAGGGTGAGGATCAGAGAGAAGAGGAAGTGGAGGAAGAGGGCTGCAAGCAGTGACAGGGTGATAAGGAGAGAGAGGGCAAGGAGGAGTGACAGGTGAGGTGGGGTCAGAGGGCAATGTGGAGGGAGAGGGGGAGGAGAAGGGAGAGGGTGAGAGAGGGAGAGGAGGCACAGGATGGAGAGGGAGAGACTGGGAGAAGACAGAGGGCAGAGGCAGAGTAGAGAAGGACAGATAGGAGGGCAAGTGAGGGGCTGGTGAATGAGCAAAGGAGGGAGGAGAAGATGACAAAGAAAGGGGAGGGTCAAGGAGAGGAGTTAGAGGGACAGGAAGCAGAGGGGATGGAGAGGGAGAGGAGGGAGAAAAGGCAGCAAGAGAGCCAGAACAGGGAGAGGAAGTGGAGAGGCAGGGATGGGGGAGGGGAACGTGAGAAGGAAGAGTGAGAAGAGAGAGAAGGGGAGGGAACAGGAGAGGACTGAGACAGACAGAAAGGAGAGAGAGAGGAGAGAGAGAAGGAGGCCTAGATGAGGGAAAGGGAGGAAGAGGAGGGCAAGCAGAGAGAGTGCAAGGAGGAGAGGGGAGGAGGAGAGGGAAGCAGATAAATGTGGGGGAGGAGGCAGAGTTGGGAGAGAAACAGGCTGGATATGGAAAGGAGGGAGAGTGGCGGGGTGAGGGAGAGGGAAAGAAGGAAAAAAAGAGGAGAGAGTGTAGGGAGGGGGGAGGGAGAGTGAGAGAAAGGGGGCAGAAAGGAAAGAGAGGGAGAGAAGGGAGAGGGACACAGAGAGGAAGGACAGGGATCAGAGGGAGCCACAAGGGAGCTAGTGGAGGGAGAAGGAGAGGAGAGAGAGCAGGAGAGAGAGGGAGAGGAGGGAAACTAGAAGAGGGAGAACAGAGTGAATGGAAGGAAGGAGAGGTGATGAGGAGGCGTCAGAGGGTAAAGAGGCAGTGGGAATGGAGTTAGAGAAGGAGAGGAGGGAGATGGAGATGACAGAGAGGGAGAGCAGGGAGATGGGGAGGAAGGAGAGAGGATGGATAGAGAGAAAGATGAGAGAGGGGGAAAGGAGGGAGAGGGAGAGGTACAGGGAGAGGGAGAGCAGGAGGCAGAGGTAGAAAAGGGTCAGGAGAAGAGAGAAGTGGGAGAAGGAGAGGAGGAGGAAGAATAGAAAGGAGATTAAAAAAAGCAGGAGGGGAAGGAGAGGAGGGATAGAGAAAGAGGGAGAGAACAGAGAGGGAATGAGGGAGAGGAAGGGCAGGGAAAGGGAGAAAAGAGCACAGGGAGCTGGAGAGGAGTGATGGGGGAGGGAGAAGGAGAGGAAGGAGAGACAGAAGAGGGCGAGGAAGAAATAGAGGAGAGAGAGGGAGAATAGGGAAGGGAGAGGGAGAGGAGGACAAAGAGCAATGGAGGGAAAGGATCAGAGGAGAGAGTGAGAGGAAGGAGAGGGAGAGGGTGATGAGCAGGGAGTGGAAGAAGAGGAGAGAGAGAGGGTAAGCAGGAGATAGAGGAGGAGGGGGAGGGAGAGGAAGAAGTAGAGCAAGAGGACTAGGGAGAGGGAGAGGAGGAAGTAAGAGAGATAAGGGAAAGGGAGATTAGGGAGAAGGGAAGGGCGGAGAGAAAGGTAGAGGGAAAAGGAGAGGGAGTGAATGGAGAAGAGGAAATGAACAAGAGGAAGAGGAGGGCCAGGGTGAGGAAGGAAATGAAGCAAGGGGATAGGAGGCAGGAGGAGCAAGTAAGGGAGGGTGAGGACAAGGGTGAGGCAAGGAGTAGGGGGAGTAGAGTGGGGGAGAGGGATGAGGAGTGAGGGGAAGGAGAGGAGGAGGGAGACAGAGAGATGGGAAAGCTACAGGAGTGAGAGGTATAGGAGGGAGAGAGAGGAAGAGGAGGCAGAGAGGAGAGAGGGGGAGAGAAGGGACAGGGCTGAAAGGGAGAAGAGGTAGAGGACTGAGAGCTTGAGTAGGGAGAGCAGGAAGGAGGAGAGGAGGGAGTAGAGGTGGAGAGAGAGGGAGATGAGTGAAAGCAAGAAGGAGTGAGGGGGTCTAATGGATGTAGAGGGAGAAAAGGAGGGAGGCAGAGAGAGAAGGGAGAGGGAGAGGAGGGACAGGCAGAGGGAGAGGGAGAGGGAGGAGAGGAAGGAAGGGGTGGAAGAGGGACAGGGAAGAGAGGAATAGGGCCTGGACCAAAAGGGGGAGGAGGAAGGAAAGGACAAGAAGACTCAAAGAGTGAGGAAGGAGAGGCAGAGAGAGTGAGAACATGGAAAGGGAATAGAGAGAGGAGGGAGAGGAAGTAGAGGAGGGTTAGGAAAATAAGGGATGTGAGTGAGCAGGAGAGAAGGGCATGAGGAGAAGCCTAGAGAGACAGGAGGGAAGGGGAAAAGAGATTGAGCAGCGTGACCCAGCGGAAGGAAAGGAAGGAGAAGGCTACCAGGAGGGCAGGGAGTAGGGAGAGGGAGAGGTCCACAAGGAGGGAGGAGGGGGTAAGGAGGAGGGGGTCTGGGCAAGGAGTGGGGAGAAGGAGAGGAGGAGGGAGGGGGAGAGGAGGGAGAGGAAGGGGAGGAGAGGAGTGAGTGGAAAGAGAGAGCAAGGTGAAGGAGAAAGATTAGTGAGAAGGAGAGGAAACAGAAAGAGAGAAGGGAGAAGGAACAGAGGAGAGAGAGGAGAGGGAGGGGCAGGAAGGAAGCCAGAGGAGGAGGGAGTGGGAGAGGAGTAGGGCAAGAACCAGGCAGAGGAAGAGGAGTGGTAAGAGGAAGGAGAGTGAGATAATAGAGAGGGAGAGGGTGTGGAAGAAAAGGAAACAGAGGGAGAGGAGGGAGAGGGAGAGATGTGAGTGAGGGATAGGGAGAGGGATACAGAGCAGGAGAGTAGGGGGAGGGAGAGAGAAGGAGAGGGGGAGGAGGAGATAGATTACAGGAGGGAGGGAGAGGAAGAGAGAGATGGAGAGGAGGAGGAGGAGGAAGGGAGAGGATAGAGGCACAGAGAAAGGAGGGAGAGGGAGAGGAAGAGCAGAGAGAGAAGAAGGAGAGGGGGAAAGAAAGAGAGAGGAGTGGGGAGAGTGTGAAGAGCAGGAGGGAGAAAGGAGAGGGATAGGAGGAAGAGAGGAGGGAGAAGGAGAGGTGGGGGTGAGGAAGGAGAGGAGGGCTATGGCCAGGAGGAGGGAGAAGGTGAGGAGGAGAGAGGGAGAGGAGAGGCAAGAAGGGAGACAGAAGAGAGATCAAGGAGAGGAGATGGGAAAAGGAAACAGAAAAAGGAGGAGGAGGAGGACAGAGATAGTGGAGGAAGAGAGAGGGAGGTGGGAGAGGGTGAGGAGGACAGAGTGGGTGAGGAGCAAGAGACACAGAGGAGGAGGGGGTCCTGAGGGTGATGGAGAGGAGGCAGCAGAGGGAGAGGGGGAGGAGGGAAAGGGTAAGAAGGACTGAGACAAGGGAAGGAGATAGAGGGGAGGGAGAGGGGGAGGAGTCAGAGGGCAGAAAGGAGGGAGAAGAAGAGGAAAGGAGAGAGGAGGAACACATACAGAGAGCAGGGAGGGGCAGAGGGCAGGGAGGGAGAGACAGAGGGGGAGAGGAAGAGAGGAGGGACACAGGGAACAAAGAGGGAGAGGACAGGAGATGGAGGAGGGGAAGGGGGAGGGAGAACAAAGACAGGAGGCAGTGCCAGAGGGGGAGGGAGAGGCCCAGGAGGAGCCAGATGGCAAGGAGAAGGGAGGGGGAGGAGGAGGGGGAAGAGGTTGAAGAGCAAGGAGAGCGATAGGGAGAGGAAGAGGGAGATGGGGAGAGAGAGAGAGAGAGTGAGTCCATCTGCTGGGTCACTCCCCAAATGCCTGCAACACCCAGTGCTAGACCAGAGGGAAGCCAGGAGCCTGGAACTGCATCAGGGTCTCTTGTGTTTGGCAGGGGCCCAAGCACTTGGGCCATCAGCTGCCTTCCCAGGCACATTAGCAGGGAGCTGTGCTGGACATGGCCCAGCTGCCACTGGGACTGGACTCCTGTAACAGGATGCCTGCACTGTAGGCTGCAGATTATCCCACAGTGTCAGAACACCTGCCCCAAGAGCCTGATTTTTTTTCCATTCTTTTTCAAAGATTTTTTTATTTATTTGAATGGGGAGGGGAGACAGAGGAGAGAGGGCCAGATTGGGAAGGGAAGGAGGGAGGGATTGAGAGAAAGAGATTGATCTTCCACCTGCTAGTTCATTCCCCTGCAACAGCCAGGGCAGGGCCAGGACCAAGAAAGGATCCCAAAATTCCATTCTGGACTCTCACGTGGAAGGCAGGGGCCCCAGCATTTGGACCAATTCCGCCATGAGCAGAACGACACATTGGAAGCAGGACAGCTAGAGCTCCTAACCAGCGCCCCGATATGGGATGCGAGTCTGGCCAGTACAGCTTAACCTGTTGCGCCATAGTGCTGCTCCAGTCTTTACTGATTCCTAGGCTGTTAGCTTCCCTCTCGCAGGTATTATAGGTGAGGTCAAGTTCACAGACAGTGGAGAGCAGCAGCAGAACCTCAGGGAGAGCACGACCATGGGGTAAGAGATTTGGGGTGGTTTCAGGGCAAGCATCGACCGTGTTAACCACTGCAGAGCATCCTTCAAGAAGCTATGCTGAGGTCTAGATGAGCAAGGTCCTTGGACTTTAAGGAGAGGCCAGTGTCACGTCCCGTGGAACGTTTGACGGCATCCCAGCACAGGTGCCAAAGACAGCAAACTCGGGCCACGGGCTGCAACCTGGGGCAGACCCCTGAGCAGCCTCCTGCACGGGTTCTTCACAAAGGCTTCATGCAGGAGACTCTTTCTGAAACCAGAAGCTGAGCTCAGTGCTCACATGGGACAGGTGCAGGACAGGGAGCACGTGAACCACGCCCGACATGCTCAACCCACATGACTTTCCTAGGTGAAGCGGTGTCTTTTACAACGCCATGACTCGGGTGAAGCGGTGTCTTTTACAAGGCCATGACTCAGGGCAGGGAGCACCATCCATCACAAGGCAGTTCTCCACGTGGCTTCAGCATGCCCTGGTTCAAGAAAGGAAGAGCCATACCCTCTGCCAGGTGGATCCCGGGGGCTGCCATGAGCCTGCTGGCCTCTCACTGCAGCACGCCTCAGCACAGCCTCCGCTTGCTCAGCCCTGCAGGGCCCACTGCACACAGGTGTCACAGGTGTCGCGTCTCTGCTGCTAAGCCGGACTGCCCCGAAGGAAGACAGCGATCAAACCACACCACAGGGAAATGTCACAAACTTCCCCTACCCAAACTGGAGCAGGTGTGTGGTTTGGACACACAGAAGGAGCTGAGCCAGGGCCCAGGTTTCTGGTCCCTCTTGTCCCAGGCTAGGAAAAGCTCTCTGGGGCCCAGCTACCAGATGTAGTTCATGCTGAAATCACTGCTCTCAGGGAAACAATTATCTGGACAATTACCTGTGTCTCCTCTTTAAAAATTTATTTATTTACTTATTTTTAAAATGTGTTTATTGGGATTTTTGAAAGCGATCTATCGGAAAGGCAGAGACACACAGAGTCCCACCAGTTCACCCCTCACATGCCTGCAACAGCTGGGGTTTGGGCCAGACTGACGCCAGGCTAGGAAAGGGGTCCAGGTGTCCCACGTGTGTGGCAGAGACCCCAGCTCGTGATCCAGCACCGGTGCCTCCCAGGCTGTGCGTCAGCAGGAAGCTGGATTGCAGGTGTGCCTGGGGCTGCAACCCCGGCCCTCCCCTGAGGCATGTGCGTGACTGAGCAGATGTACCACTGCACTACCCCACCCTAGGCATTCCCCGCTTTGCCAGTTTCAGGCTGGTGGGGGGGGGACCGAGTACTGGACAGTGGCCCCATCGTGGTTGATGGGCCCCACTCTGCACCCCCAGACCATCTGTAGCCCACTTTCTCCCTAGGACAAACGCAGCTTGCCTCCCTCCCACACACTCAGAAACAGGGAGGTGTGAGCCTGACTTGAGCAGAAGCCCCCTTAGGCAGGCAGGCAGGCAGGCAGGGGTGGGTGGGCGAGCTCTGAGCCCAGGGCACAAGCAACCCTGCCCACATTGTTGAAGGCCTCTCCACGGGGACTGCCAGGACAAGGGTGCCATACAGAAGGGGACAACGTGCATGGCCCCCACATAGGTGCTTCCGAAGGCAAGTCATGCTCTGGCCCTTGGTACCCGAGCCACCACCAAGAGCCAGGAGAGGCTCCCTCCACACCATGCTCACCACTGTGCCTTGTGTCCCCTCACTCCCCACATCCTGCACCCCACCAGGGCAGCCCGGGCAGCCCTGATGCCTCCCCCACATCCTGCACCCCACCAGGGCAGCCTGGGCAGGCCCTGGCCTGAGACCAGCCAGGAGACAGATGCCTTAGTCTTGAGGACTAGCTCACAGTATGCGGGCCTTGGGCCTCCAACAAGGCAGAAGCTTCTGCAGGGAGAAAAGGACAAGGCCGGCCCCCTGCTGAATGTGAGACAGAGCGCAGAGTGCATCCCGGAAGCCGGGCAGGTCCTGGGCCTGCCTGCTGGGGAGCAGGGTCCCGCGTGCTGGGGCCCGCACCCTGGTACTGCACAGGAGCTGATAATCCAAGCCCTGGGGTGCACAGAGAAGGCTGGGGCCCATACACGCACTGGGCTGAATGCGGCCTGGGGGTCACGAAGACATTTGGGGTGGGGCGGTGTTCTAGGTAGGGGGTCCCAGAGCAAAAGGAAGAGTCACAGGAAGTGAACAATGGCCGGTCAGGGACAGCTGTGATGGAGGGACGTGAGGAAGAGAGGGGCCCAGGAGGGATGGGTGAGGATGGTCCTGCACTGGATGGAGGGTCAGCCATAGGTCCTAACACCCCCACCCCCGTCTTGCCCATGTACTTTGTCTGAGGCTGTGTGCAGGGTAAATCCCCTCTGGGACTCTGACCAGTGTCAGAGTCCTATCCCTACTGGTTTCTCATAGAAATGCAGACAAAGGAAGAAGACCCTCCTGCCCAGGCAGCTAATGAAGGGCCACCAAGGACAGGTGGCCTTGGGTGGACCAGGCTGGGTCTCTGAGTTCTTGGAGGCAGGTCCCCCTAGCAGGGCTCCAGCCATCACAGGAGAGGTTGAGTTCCTAGTATTCCCAGAAGCTTCCGGCAGGGGGCTCCTGCTCACTCCGGTGGACAGGGAATGTACGGAGGGCAGGGGTTTTGCAAGGCTGGGAAGGTGGTCTGCATATGAAGCTGAGACCCCAGACCTTGGCAAGCAATGGGGAAAGACTCCAGATGCTGGGCACACAGGAAAATTGAGGTCTTGTGCTCCCAAAGGGCACATGACAAGTACTATCGACCATGCCCATACATGCCAGGGCGCCCCCTTGTGTCTTCTGTAAGCCAAATAGGTGGATACAATTATACACTTTCATTTTTATTTTATTTTTTAAAGATTTATTTATTTATTTGAAAGTCAGAGTTACAGAGAGGCAGAGACAGAGAGAGAGAGAGAGAGAGAGAGAGGGAGAGAGAGATAGGTCTTCCATTTGCTGGTTCACACCCCAAATGGCTGCAACGTCCAGAGTTGTACGGATCGGAAGCCAGGAGCCAAGAGCTTCTTCCAGGTCTCCCACTGGGGTGCAAGGGCCCAAGAACTTGGGCTGTCTTCTACTGCTTTCCCAGGCCATAGCAGAGAGCTGGATCCGAAGTAGAGCAGCTGGGACTTGAACCAGAGCCCATACGGGATGCCAGCACTGCAGGTAGTGGCTTTACCTGCTACACCACAGCGCCGGTCCCACTGGTGGTTACAATTTTAAAAACACACCTTGTGTGGGCAGGCTTGTGGCACAGAGAGTTAAGCTTCCACTGTGGCCAGATATCATATGAGTCCTGGTTCAAGTCCCACTTGATCTGCTTCTGATGCAGCTCGCTGCTAATGTGCTTGTGAAAGCAGCATAAGGTGGCTCAGGTATTTGGACCCCTGCCATTCACATGGGAGACCCAGTTGGAGCTCCTGTTTCCAGCCTCTGTACAGAGGTGGGGGGAAACAAACCCACATAGATTCTATTGATTAAGCTTTATGCAGGCTGGTCAGTCCTGATTATTGTGGCCCTTTGGGGTGTAAACCACTGGATGGAAGATGTCTTCTCTCTCGCTCTGTCTCTCCCTCCCTTTCTGTCACTCTGTCTTTAAAATAAATAAAATAAAATAAACGTTTAAAAAATCTTTATGCATAAATCCTCATTAGTCCTTGTATGGTGTTTTTGTTATTGCTTTTATTCACATGTACTACTTCAATAGAATTTCAATCACACTCCACATACTGTCTCAAGTTTGCTCAGAGAAAATATTTTTTATTGCTTTGTTTGTCCACACATGAAAAATGGCTGCCTGGAGAAAAGTGCTGGAAACCTGTTAAAAGCCATCTTGTGACCAGAACTAGAACTGCAGATAATCTGGATCTCTGGTGAGAAAGGGTGGAAACTACTTATTCCCAAAACGTAGCCTTTTCTGGCTTCTAGAAATTTCCATTCTCAGCGTAAATGAGTGGGCACATGTCACATACAACTGGGGTCATAGTGTTCTCATTTCAAAGTTTGTCATTCCAATATCTGTATGCATACTGAATATATCTCTTCATCTTTTGAATTTTCAAAAATGAAAGCAAATCCTCACATTAATGGTCAAAATATACTAGTGTGTTCTATATACTTCTAGATTTTTTCTGTGAATTCTGATAAATATGCATGTTTTTTGAAATCAGACCTTTATTCTCCATTAAATATATATGATCAACTTCCCATTCATATTTTCTACATCTTTTAAAAATGATGTATTTATATGAAAGGCAGAGCGTTTGGGATAGAAACAAAGAGACAGAGACAGGGGAGGGAGAGAGATTTTTCATCTGCTGGTTCATTCAATTTTTTAAGATTTATTTATTTATTTGCAAGGCAGAGTTACAGAGAGACAAAGACATTGTCCATTTATTGACCCATTCCACAAATGACCAGAAAGCTGGGGCTGGGCCAGGCAGAAGCCAGGACTCCATCCTGGTTTCCCGCATGGGTGGCAGTGGCTCAACTACCTGAGCCATTTTCTGCTGCTTTCCCAGGTGCATAAGCAGGCTGCTGGATGGCGATCAGAAATGCTGGGCCTCAAACCTATGCTCCTATGCAATGGCAGCATCTCAGGCAGCAGCTTATCCTGCTGTGCCAGATCCTTTCTCCCATGATTCACTCTCCAAATGCTCACCACAGCCTTGGCTGGGCCAGGCCAAAACCAGGAGCCAGGGACTCCAGGGTTCCCATGTGAATGGCAGGAATCCAAGTTCATGTGCCATCATCTGCTGCATCCCGGGCACGTTAACAGGAAGCTGGATCCGAAGTAGAGGCAGGTCTCTATCCCAGACACTCAGATACGGGGTGCAGGCATTCCAAGTGGTGGCTTAATCCACTGTGCCCCAATGCCTGTCCCTCTGCATCATTTTTGTATGTGTGTGAATTACAAGATTTTTTCCAGTTCTCTAACTTTAAAAAGACATTATTTGAAAGGCAGAGTGACAGGAGTGTGAGGAAGTAGGAGGGAGGGGAAGAGGGAGAACAAGGAGGGGGGAGGGAGTAGGGGAGGAGAAGCAAGAAGGCTTGGAGGATGGAGGAGAAAAAGAAAGTGGGGGTGGGGGGTGGGAGTGGGGGGGTGGGGGGATGGGGTGTGATTTGATATTTTAATTTCAAGGAAAGCACAAGCCAACAGATAAAACAAGAAAGTCCATCTTCCACCAATGACAATGAAGTATGTGTTTGTATCTGTACAAGTATTTGTAACAAAAAGGATTATTCCCTTTTTGGCTCTATTACTGCTTGCAAAGTGTCCAAGTACATAAAATCTAAAGAAGAAAGCACATATACACCATCACCACTCTACTCCCTGAGCTCTTCACTGCTTCTATTTGTGTCTAATCCCTTTGTTGTTTTTACTCTCATCACATTTAAATTTGAATACGCTATCTGAAATTACATTGATCATTCACATACTGGAGCATCTTTCCATATTTCTACAAGTTGACACCATTTGGGGGAAGGTAGCTTTTCCCCCAATTCCAACTTCATATCTCAGTCATTTTTTTTTACAGGCAGAGTGGACAGTGAGAGAGAGAGAGAGAGAGAGAGAAAGGTCTTCCTTTTGCCATTGGTTCACCCTCCAATGGCCGCCACGGCCGGCGAGCTGCGGCCTGTGCACCATGCCTATCTGAAGGCAGGAGGCAGGAGCCAGGTGCTTCTCCTGGTCTCCCATGGGGTGCAGGGCCCAAGCACTTGGGCCATCCTCCACTGCACTCCCGGGCCACAGCAGAGAGCTGGCCTGGAAGAGGAGTAACCAGGACAGAATCTGGTGTGCGGGTGCCGCTAGGCGGAGGATTAGCCTAGTGAGCCGCGGCACTGGCCCTCATATCTCAGTCATTTTTATGCTGACATAGGTACTCCATGCTAAAAGAAATGTGGAAGAAAGACGTGGGAAGTTTCCTTCCCTTTCTTTGTCATCCTTTATCAATAAACATCCTTTACTACTGCCACCTCTTGCTTCTTGTTCTTCTATTTATATGTTTTATATATGTAATATATAATATAATATAATATAATATATAGATTTTGGTGTTCCAGATACTTTTTACATTACAGTGCAAATAGGCATGTTCCTTTCACTTTATAGACAGTGAGAGCTGTAGACTAATATACCATTTGTCACATCATTAAAAAAGCAAATCTTTTAAGATACTGAGCATCCCCTGACAGACAAACCAGCCCCTAACCCCAGGTACTTGAACCTGGAGTTAAACATTCCTTTAGATTCCTCTTCAAAATCCACCAATACAGTAAGATTTGTTCGAAACACATGAGGCACATCGCAAACCATGGGAAAAAATAAATCCCTAGGTAATAACTTAATTTTTCATTTAGGATGATCATAACCTTCTTTACCAAATAAGGAAGATGAAAGCCCCTAGTTTGGTTTCCTCACTATCTCGGCCACTGCTGCTTTTTTATTGAAATATACATCGTCCTATTCAAAAGTTAGCATTGGCAACTGTCTGAAGACTCCCCCCCCCCACCCCAGGTGTAATATGATCGCCACCTCCCCCACTGAGTACTTTTACAAGGAGGGACGCTAGATCGATATTAATTTTCGCAGAAAAAAAAACCACTCTCACAAAACTACACTCCTTTCACAATGCTCCCAGGCTGTAATCCCTTCTTGTCTCACCCTCATTCCGAATCTTCTAGAAGTCTCCGAATACACGGAGCTTTTCAGTCAGCCATTACCTCGGATCGCCTTCTCTTCTGCGGAAGCCTCAGGAGCCTGTATGAAGCGCGACTCCTCCCCGGAGAGGAGCCGGGCGACGCTCTCTTTTATGCTCGGAACGCGAGCTCCGCCCCCTTCTGGTGATGGGAAAACCAGGAGGTCCTTTCGGAGGGAGGAGAAAGGCGAAGTTCCACTGGACAGTTAAAGGGAAGAAATGTGACTTTTAAAGAACTTTAAAAGGTAATAGCAACGTATGTCTGCTCAATTTCTATTCAAACCCCTGGGCTAGGTGATTTACCGAAGCGGGGGGAAAAGAAGAAAAAGAAAATCTCTCTTTCCTACATGGTTAAGATATTCGTTGTATATTTTTTCTGATTCTTTCGTGGACTTTATTTCCAGTTAATTTAAAATATCCAGTAAAAAAATTTTAAAGTTTAATATCTTGATTTGGATTGCAATGAATTCATACTTTAAGCAGATAGAATAAATTCTTTACAATTTTGAAACTGAACTTGATACATGATGTTTCTCCTTTTATTTAAATTTTTTTTGTACTTCTTTCCTTGGGCTGTTCCTTAAAAAAGTCCTCAAACAAAATTTTATTAAATTGAAAATGAGAAAAAATGTGTATTAGTAAAACAAGAAGCCAAATTCAAAAATCAATCCCAAGGGGCCCGTGCTGTGGTGCAGTGGGTAAAGCTGCTGCCTGCAGTGCTAGTGTCCCATTTAGGTGCCCTGTTTGAGTCCCCATTGCTCCATTTCCGATCCAGCTCTCTTAATGCTCCTGGGAAAGCAGCAGAGGATGGCCCAAGTGCTTGGGCACTTGTATTCACGTGAGATACCTGGATGAAGCTCCTGGTGCCTGGCTTCAGCCTCGCCCACCCCCATACAACATATAACTCGTTTCAACTCGAGTTGCAAAAGGCGACACCAGTCTCAAAATGGAGATAAGATCACCACCCAATTGTCTCCTAGCTGCCCCCAGCTGCCCCCATCGGACTAGGGCTGGCACCTGGGATGGAGGGAAATAGAGTCCGGCGGGAATGGGGGGGGGGGTATAGAGTGGGGGAGGGGCATGATCCAAAACAATCAGAGCGGTTGACAAAACTGCATATTGGTGGTCTGAGCTTACAAAACTGCATATTGCCGGTTTGAATCTACAGAGGATAGTTTGAGAGACCATTTTGAGAAATGGAGCACACTCACAAATTGTGCGGTAATGGGAGACCGTCGCCAAAACGCAACGTGCCAGAGGTTTCGCTTTTGTGAATTGTTCGGATTCTGAAAAGGTGGAAGCAGACATGGGTGCTCACCCACACTAGGTCAAAGAGCGTCTAGCGGAATCACAGAGAGGGTTCGGTTAAAGCCTAGTGTCCATCTGCTGGTGAAGGAGGTTGTCGGTGGTGGGATTAAGGAAGATACAGGGGAATATAATTTGAGAGACTGCTTTGAGAAGCGTGGCAAGATTGAAACCCCAGACGTTATGGAAGACAGGCAGAGTGGGGAAAAGAGCGGATTTGCTGTTGTAGCTTTTGATGATTGCGATGCGGTTGATGAAATTGTTCAGAAATACCACACTGCTAGTGGACATGCCCTCTGCTGCTGTATCACCCAGAGGCCGTGCAGGTGGTGCCGGCGACTTTATGGGTCCTGGAGGAAACTGTTCAGGTGGTGGGGGTAATTTTGGAGGTGGTGGAAGCCTCAGTGGAGGAGGAGTTATGGTGGTGGCAGTAGAGGAAGTTATAGAGGAAGCCTATGGCGGCAACCACAGTGGTAGCAGAGGAGGCTATGGTGGTGGTGGACCAGGATCTGGAAACCGAGGGGTGGATATGGGGGAGGAGGAGGATATGGTGGTTACGAGGAGGAAGGAAATTTTCAAAGTAGTAAGTATGGTGGTGGTGGGAACCACAAAAATTTTGGAAATGGTAGTGGTCAACAGCAATCAAATGATGGCCCATGAAATCGAGGAAGTTTTGGTGGAAGAAGATTGGGCAGTCTCTGTGGTGGTTATGGATCTGGTGGTGGAAATGGTGGATATGGTAGCGGCAGGTTCCAAAAGCAGCAGAAAAGGACTGCCATTCTTATCAGGAAAGAGAGTGAGAAATTGCCAGGAAAGCCGCAGGTTCCTTTGAGACAGTCTTCCAAAATGCATTAGAGGGCCTGCACAAATCTGCCACAGAAGGAATGATGAGCTACAGTCAGAAAAGTGACTGCAGCTTACACAGGAAATGCTTCTTGTTCGGGACTGCCATAGCCACAGTTTGCAAAAAGTGCCATTAGATGCCCCTCCTGAAGTCCTTTCATCTCTTGTAGCTTTGTCTTTGCTTTTCCCTTTCATTACATCAGGTATATTGCCCTGTAAATTGTAGTGTACCAGGAAGTAAAATTTAAGGATTTTTTAACTTTTCAAAAAGATAGGTAATAACACCAGAATGGAGAGAAATGGGGCAAGTAAGAAACTTGATTGTCTCTAATGGAACAAGGGGAAACAGTAGTCAGCTCCTTCTGAAACTCTTTTAACATACAAAGCATTTTTTATACCGCCCAAATTAAAATCTATTCATTTTGATTTTCTAGTTCCTCGAACAATTTATTTTTTTTTTTCAGTCTTATTGAGGGTTAGCTGAAAAATAAAGTTGTTTGTATTTCAGAAGGGCAATGTGATACTTTGACACATGTATACATTATGAAGTGATTAATGTAATCAAGCTAATTAACATCCATCATCTCACACAGTTACCTTTTCCTGTGGTGAGAATGCTTAAGAGTAAATCTTTTTTTTTTTTTTAAGATTTATTTATTTATTTGAGGTAGAGTTACAGACAGTGAGAGGGGAGGAGAGAGAAGGGTCTTCCATTCGCTGGTTCACTCCCCAATTGGCCACAACGGCCGGAGCTGTGCCGAGAAGCCAGGAGCCAGGAGCCAGGAGCTTCCTCCAGATCTCCCACACGGGTGCAGGGGCTCAAGGACTTGGGCCATTTTCCACTGCTTTCCCAGGCCACAGCAGAAAGCTGGATCAGAAGTGGAGCAGCCGGGACTCAAACCGGCGCTCATATGGGATGCCGGCACTGTAGGCGGTGGCTTTACGCACTATGCCACAGCGCTGGCCCCTCTTTTTGTAAATTTCCAATATACACTATACATATTATGAACCACTTCACCGTACTTACTCATCTTATAACTGAAAGTTTCTACCCTTGAACCAATATCTCCACATTTTCTTCAACCCTGATCCTAGTAAGCATCCTTATCATCCCATTTCTATGAGTTAGATATTTTTTAAATTCCACATGTGAATGAGATCTTGTGGTATTTATGTTTCTGTGTCTAGCTTATTATGATGACCTTTGATTTCATCCATGTTGTTGCAAATGGTAGGATTTCTTTCTTTTTTAAGACTGAATAAGATTTCATTGTGTATAAAAATTTATACCACTTTTTCTTTATCCATTCATCCATTGATGAACACTTAATGCTGTTTCCATATCTTGGCTATTGTGAATAATGCTGCAATAATGAATATGGAGTGCAAATACTGATTTCATTTGTTTTGGATATATTTCTGGAAGTGCAATTGTTGGATTGTGTAGAAGTTCTTGTAATTTTTGGAAGAACCTCCATGCTGTTTTCCAAAGTAAGTGTATCAATTGACATTCCCATTAGCAATATGTAAGAATTTCCTTTTCTCCATATCCTTGTCAACACTCGTTGTCATTCACTTATTGATAATGGCCTTCCTAACAGTCATAGGATGATCTCATTGTGGTTCTGATCTGCATTTCCCTGATGATTCATAATGTTGAACACTTTTTATATACCTTTTCTGTTGGCCATTTGTGTGCTTTGTTTGAAAAAAAAAAAAGTCTGCTTAAGTCCTTTGCCTATTTTTAAATCAAATTTTTGGTTTTGTTGCTATTGAGTTGCTTGAATCCCTTATATATTTTGTGTGTTAACCTATTATCAGATGTGTGGCTTGCAAATATTTTCTCCCATTCCTTTGGTCGCGTTTTCATTTGGTGAATTGTTTCCTTTGCGGTGCATACACATTTTAGTTTGATGTAATCCCACTTATTTTTTCATTTGACTTTTAATAGCTAGTTCCCTCAAGGGCTTTACTATACATTCAACAATCAAAACTTCTGAATGCTGAAACTCTATAAAACCAGTTTCTCTTCCTAAGAATCTCTGCAAATTTGTGGGACCAACTGTGCTATTGTGTATTAAGGACATAACACTAACATTGTTCATTGAACCTGGCAACATCAAGAACAGAGAACTGATAAAGTGTTCTTTAAAATCACAAGACCTTGAGAAATATTACTATTTGGACTAAAAGGTTTCTAGTCTGAGGAGTTGCTTTTTATTGTTGATGTAGTTTTGTTTTCTTTCCTTCTTTCCTATTAAAAGTTCTTTAAATATCAGTTTAATGTAGAACATAAACATGCCAAAAATATAAATTATTGAAAATATCAAAAGCTGGTGAGGATGAAGATTTAATGGAAGTTTCATGCACTCATTGGCAACAGGAAAGTAAGTCTGAACTAGCGTTTTGAGAAATGTTTGGCATTATCACCTGAAGCTGCACATTGTAAAGGTTACCAGGGAATTACGTGGGGCGTTCAGTAACTGAGTGGAGTGTCTAAATTTGTAGCAGAGAAATGGTAGAGAAGTATCAGTACTTCAGAGGATATATACGATGATCCAGTGGGACATAGGAAGTGATTGGAAATCTTTTATTTATAAATAATTTTAATGAACATAATAAATTATTAGTACTGTGATGCATTGTCTACTTTATAAAAAATCTGGTTACTAAAGGATGAAGTGTGAAAATTTTACATTGGTGATTTTAAAGATGTGGAGAGCTCTTCTTTATAAGATTCACAGGCCATGTAGTCCTCCATCTTGTCTTATTCCTGGCTTGCCTGGTTTGGGGTTATCTTCTCATGAAAATAGTAATCAATCTGAACTTACTGAATTTCCTATATACTGATTTCCCTCCTCAGAGAGGCTACCATTACTTCCATCAAGTGTTTAAGACAAATAACCATGCACATAATGGTATGCTAATTTAAATAAGAGCAGATTAGGGATGATTGGAGAGGTTTAAGTAACTAAAATGAAAAATGATCTTAGAATATTCATTCTGTCCTCATAATGAGATCAGAAAAGTTTATTATTTATTTTTCTTATATCATATTAAAATAGCAAAAAATTTAACATGCTTCATCTGCATGTATTTTTTAATAAGATTTATTTATTTACTTGAAAATCAGTTACACAGAGAGGGAAGGAGAGGCAGAGAGAGAGAGAGAGAGAGAGAGAGGTCTTCCATCTGCTGGTTCACTCCCCAATTGGCTGCAATAGCTGGAGCTGCACCGATCAGAAGCCAGGAGCCAGGAGCTTCTTCTGGGTCTCCCACGCAGATGCAGGAGCCCAAGGACTTGGGCTGTCTTCTACTGCTTTCCTAGGCCATAGCAGAAAGCTGGATCAGAAGTGAAGCAACCAGGACTTGAACCAGCGCCCATATGGGATGCCGGCACTGCAGGTGGCGGCTTTATTAGGTACGCCACAGCTCCAGCCCCTGCATGCATACTTTCAATTCACAAAATTAACTTATATCCCTTTTTAAATATTTATTTATTTGAAAAGCACAATGAGAGAGATAGAGATCTTGCATCTTTTGGTTTACTTCTGAAATGGCCAATCCGAAGCCAGGAACCAGGAGCTTCTTCTGAGTCTCCCATGTAGGTGGAGGAGCACAAGCACTTGGACCATCCTCCTTTGCTATCCCAGGAGGATTAGCAGGGAGCTGAAACAGGTATAGCAGCTGGTACTTGAACCAGCATCCATATGGGATGCCAGTGCCCCAGACTGTGGTTTACCTGCTATGCCACAGCACTGGTCCCTTAACTTTTATCTTTTGATGCCATCTCTGTAACGCTAATTGACTCTTTTTTTTTTTTATTTTTTGACAGGCAGAGTGGACAGTGAGAGAGAGAGAGAGAAAGCCTTCCTTTTGCCATTGGTTCACCCTCCAATGGCCGCCGCGGCCGGCGAGCTGTGGCCGGCGCACTGTGCCTATCTGAAGGCAGGAGCCAGGTGCTTCTCCTGGTCTCCCATGCGGGTGCAGGGCCCAAGCACTTGGGCCATCCTCCACTGCACTCCTGGGCCATAGCAGAGAGCAGGCCTGGAAGAGGGGCAACCGGGACAGAATCCGGTGCCCCAACCGGGACTAGAACCTGGTGTGCTGGCGCTGCAAGGCGGAGGATTAGCCTACTGAGCCGCGGTGCCGCTAAATTGACTCTTCATTTCAGGAAGAGCTGCAATTTTTTTTATTCATTTCAGTGCTTCTTTCTGATATGTTTATTTTAAATATTTCATTGTCACTATAGTTAATGAGGTATCCATGGATAGAATTATTTCTTGCTCTTTGGTACCTAAATTCTAATTTTAATTGAGCCAACAATTTATGCTAATAATTTCTTTTATTTTCTCCTCCAAATCAGATATTAGATTTATGTGTCTGTTACACCCAAATAATCTCTGATGGTTTCCATATGACTAGAAAGTAATATAAAAGGCTTAGTCTTCAACTTTATAAAAGGGATGAAAAGCATAGGCAAGTATGTCTGGCGTGCTTTGTGTTTTATAATTAGATCTACAGTATTAGAATAACTATCTTTTTCAGATACACATTATGGAAAAACTAGCAAAATAAAAAGAGAAAATCAACTTCTAGATTAATTTTGTATAGCTAAAGAGTTGTTGACATAAAATGCTTCAATAACTATCTTTTTAGGATAGATAGATACATGCTTCAATTCACGTGCATAGGCTGACACCAAAATATTTTAGAAATTGATGCGTAAGCTTTCATTTCTAGATTATTATTTATTCCTTCTTTATTTACTAATAATTGTGGTCCACACTTCATGGGAAAGTATTAAAAACTCTTGAGATTGTCAATCATAGTCTATAAAACATTACACTTTTGACTCTGTCTCTCTGTAACACTGCTTTTTGAATAAATAAAATAAATCTTTGAAAAACAGTATAGGGGGGTGTTGTGGTGAAGAGGGTAAAGCCGTCACTTGCAATGCTGGCATCCCATATTGAGTATCAGTTCCAGTCCTGGCTACTCTGCTTCCAATCCAGATGCCCGCTAATTCTCCTGGGAAAGGAACAGAAGATGTTGCAAGTACTTGGGCCTCTGCGACACATGTGGAAGACCAGAATGTAGCTCCAGGCTCCTGGCTTTTGCCTGACCTAGCCCTGGCTATTGTAGTCATTTGGTGAAATGAAGGGAGGGTATGAACAAAATCTAAGTGTGGTTGCTTGTGTTGGGATGTTTTAGGTATTGTGCTTGGTGTTTTCTATTCTGACAGTCTTATACCATGACATTTTTCTCTTTCTCCTCCTTTCCCTTCTGCTTCTCCTCTTCCTTTTAAAAATTCTAATTCTCAGAATCATAAGATAACTAAAATCTCTCACTCTGTAAGTAACTTGGAATCCAAGTGGTTCCCCCCAAAATTCATGGAAAGAATATTATAATGTAGCTTGTGTCATCAAATTTCAAGATCTAACAAGCTAAATTCTTCCAAACATTGCAATACATGGTACAGCCCATGAGAATCCAGAAACATCAAATTGCCTCTATGTTTTCATTAGGAATTTTTTGAGCAAAAAAGACTGTAAATATGAACTTTGAGGGAGATAAAAACTCAAGAGATTATGGCTCTAGATATACAGGAGACTGCTAATCAGCCCTATTTAGCTTTTATATATTGCCAAGGAGGCATATGGCAGGATGATTATAGGATTTTTTTCAATGTGACAGGAATTTTGACAGATAGGCATTTATTTCCCAGCTCTTCTGCTTAACTTATTACTTGTATAATCTTAATTACATTTCTTAACTGCTGCATGCCTCAGGTTTAGTCATCGATAAAATGCATGTAATCTTAATACTTATCTCTACAGTTGACAGTAGTTATTAAAACAGTACAGTAGTTCACCAGAAATTGTTTTAACTGTAACCATACAAGAAATATGACATTTAAACATAAAACCACTTTCTCAGAATTAAGACAACAAATAACAGGAACAGTATTTGAAACCATGCCTAAAATGTTGCCCAAGGAGCTGTAAAGAATGTCTCTTTTCTGATAGATCAGGAATTATGGACATTTAGGGGGACCTTTGAAAATGTGGAATTACTCCCGTAGTAATAAGTATTTCAGTCAGAGAGAGGTGAGTTTTTTGGCCTTTACCTTTTAGATTTGGTGAAGATAAATTCATAAACATGGTAAAAGAACATTTCTGAAGTAATGCAGGCCATTTAAAATGGAGCTTTCGATATTTTTCCAAACCATCTGACAAAAACTATCAGGACTGGATAATTTCCCATCATAAAACAGTTGGTAGCAACATAGTCAGGAATCTTGCATATGTTTAGTAACACTTGATGCACTTGTGTAAAGAATATCAGGATTTTATAATATCATTATAAAAACTCAGGCGCATGCATAAAGTTAATTTTTTAACCATTAAGATGGATTTGTCCTAGGTGCTGGAAACTGAGTTAGAAGAGTACTATAAACAAACAAAGAAACAAACAAACCTTGCTAGTAATCGTGGTTGTAATAGCAATGTATAAAAGTTAATCTAAGTTTCACTATGTTTTAAAATTATTAAAAATGCTTAGCAAACAACATGCTAAAATATGAATCATTATTGCTTTTAGGGAGGAGAAGACCAACATAAACAAGGATCAAAGACAGAAAGAAAAAACTGTCACAAAACTAAGAAGTGAGCAAAATATTTTCTGTATCTTTGTTTTCAGCTTCATAAAAACAACATTGACAATAACTTGTTCTATTTGTTCTGCCTCCAATCTCTGTTGACTTTGTCTCATGCATTCTTGTTAGATGTCCCTATTACACACTGTTACTAAGGGATAAAAACATTTAATCTCAAGTAGATATAGTCTTAACATCTGCAACTTCAATGCGCTGTTGTTTATCTTCTGCCTGATAGCACATAGTGTGCTGTTACAAGCTTCCTTTGCAACAACATGCAAGGACATTATGTGTTTAAAGACTTTGGGAAAGGGCAATTTCTTAATTTTTTTTTGTTTGACAGGCAGAGTGGATAGTGAGACAGAGAGACAGAGAGAAAGGTCTTCCTTTTATGCCATTGGTTCACCCTCCAATGGCTGCCGCGGCCAGCGCGCTGCGACCGGCACATCACACTGATCCGAAGCCAGGAGCCAGGTGCTTCCCCTGGTCTCCCATGGGGTGCAGGGCCCAAGCACTTGGGCCATCCTCCATTGCACTCCTGGGCCATAGCAGAGAGCTGGTCTGGAAGAGGGGCAACCGGGACAGAATCCGGTGCCCTGACCAGGACTAGAACCTGGTGTGCCGGCGCCGCAAGGCGGAGGATTAGCCTATTGAGCCGTGGCGCCGGCCAAGACTTTGGGAAAGGGCAATTTCTTAATTTTTTAAAGATTTATTTATTTATTTGAAAGTCAGAGTTACACAGAGAGAGAAGGAGAGGCAGAGAGAGAGGTCTTCCATTCCATGGCTCACTCCCCAATTGGCTGCAACGACCGGAGCTGCGCCGATCTGAAGCCAGGAGCCAGGAGCTTCTTCCAGGTCTCCCACACTGGTGCAGGGGCTCAAGGACTTGGGCCATCTTCCGCTGCCTTCCCAGGCCACAGCAGAGAGCTGGATTGGAAGTGGAGCAGCCAGGACTTGAACCAGCGCACATATGGGATGCTGGCACTGCAGGCGGCAGCTTTTACCTGCTACGCCACAGCGCTGGCCCCAATTTCTTAATTACTGAAACAAAACTAAAACAAATAAACAAATAAAACCCACTTTGTTTATGTAAGCACACCTAGTCCTCAAATTTCTGCTCATTGCCTCTCAAAACTTTTCGTCTTGGTGGAAATGTGGATATATTCCTGATTCTCATACTCATGAGTTAACAGAGATTGACACATGCCAGAGATAAATTTGTCTAAAATGAAATTTTATCAGGTGGTCCACAAAGTATGCAACAATAAGGTAGGGGCCTCAACCAATGTCCAACACCCACTAAACACTATAACCATAAATATGCATACTGGTTGAATGTCAGCCCATTTTAATGCAACAGCAAGAAAATAACTTACTGAAATTGAGCTCTTGGACACTGAGAAAGGCAAAGTTAGTGTGTCACTGCCAAGGCCAAAGGAAACTGAGAAACATCTGCTCAAATGTGTGGGAACAAAGTACAGAGGCAAAGTGAAGAGAGATGAGCTCCCACAGGGAATCTGCTGACATATGGATACAAGTTTAAATTTGCCACATTTGGGGATTTTGAGCTCCTGAGTCAAAATAAAGCCTGCATATGGCCAATGGCTAATGAAGCTGTGAATCAGATTGCTTATGCTATTATATATTTTTTTAAAGTGAGTAAGGTTGCTGAATACCTGACAACTGCATCACCACAGTACTCTGCTAATTAAAAACAGCCAAGGAGGGGGAACCTTAGGTCTTGCCACACTCTGAAGTCAGAGGTTAAAGAGGTGGCACTGCAGTGTGACACAGCTCTTCCTGGGGTTGGCAAGCAAAGAGCAGGACCTTCTGTGGTTAATCTTGTGGATTCTAAGGGAGGAAGAGGCTGTCTTATTTCCTGGGGGAAAAAGAAGGGCCAGGTTGGATCAGAAGGATTCCTCTATGCTCTTGAATAGAGCTCTTCTTCATTTCCCAGTGAGGATATCTAGGAAATGGCTCACAGTTCACATATTTTATATTCTCAATATGACAGGCACTCTATTAGATATGGATTTACTTCCCAGTTCCACCTCTAGTCATGCCATTTTAAATCAGTTCCATAACTTCTGTGTGCTTTGGGTTCCTCATCTCTAAAATGTAAGCAATTTCAATACCTGCTTCCAGAGTTGACAGAGGTAAACAAAAACCAATAGTGCAGTTCACTGGAAATAAAACCATGTGAGAATTTCCAGGAAATTTTCGAATAAGAAATCTAAGTAAGCAAGACTAATACTGCCATGTAGGAAGCCATACAAGCAAAATTACAGTGATTAAAAGTGTTTAGTAATAACCTACGTAGGCAAGTAGCCAGGGACTTTTGAAGGTGTAGCAAGAATGTGAAGCAGGGAAAATGAAGTCGAAATTATCCACAGACTCTCTGAAAGTGGTGCACTGATGTGTGTGAATGTAGACTAGAAAATACCGTTCATTCTCCATACTCTGAAAAAATCTTTGGATACTGGTCTCTTTTTAATTCCTGGTTCTTGACTGTACCAGCACTTTTAATGACTGATTCGTTTTAAGATTACCAACTGTTCTCATTTGGTGCCCTCTTCTTTTCTTCCTAAAACTCTAAAGGAGTGGAATTTATTTTAAATGGGCCACACTTGAGGATACTTCACGTAAGGAAAAGATTGAAAAGAAGAATCAGCAACGAATGCCTCATGTCAAAGAAGGAATTGTGTCACTGTAAACGCAGTAGAGACAAGTTTGAAAGGGGTGGGGAATCCTCCAGAGAACGCCTCCTTCCAAAAGAAATGGCAACAACACTATCATAACACACCAAGACCAAAATACTCTTGTTCTTGGCAGTTTATTTTAAAGTATGTGTGTCGGTACTTTTATGTGTAAGAGCATCACTGATGTTATGGAAATGAGCGTACTCGAAGCCCTGGGCCACTTTTAGCATGCTAGAACTGCCAGAGCCTCTGTTAGAGCTAGAGGCATCTAACATCTGGGCCTTACAGTCATGGCCAGGACCCTACCACCTGAGCAGGAACCCCTGGGAAACCAGGCTTCTCCTGAGGAGTCCACCTCCCTGCTGCCACTACTGCAGTAGCAGGCAGCATTGCCAAAAAAAAGAAAGGATAAACAACAAAAGTTTATTTCTTTGTTCAGCCTGCCAATATCTTACCAATGTCTCCCTTGTTGACATAATCTATTAAATATCATGCTGCCTGTTAGGGAACCACTCATGGAGAAAGTAACTGTAGCGCCGTTTGAAACAAAGTAACTGTAGCGCCCTTTGAAAGAAAGTAACTGTGCAGTAGCGCAGCTTGAAAGAAAAGTAGAAAGGTAACCACCCTAGCTGGTAAGATTTGAAAACGGATGGCCTAACTAGAAGGCCTAACCACAAACTGTCGTTGCCATGACTATGGGACCCTGGGAGGTCGGAATGTGGGCAGGGCTAGCCTCTAGAAACTGTATATAAGGGGACCCTCAGACGCTATAAACCAGAGGTACCTCAGCCTCTCTCCCCCGTCCGTAGTGCCTAGTGCCCGCAGGAGTAGGCTTGAGTGATCTCTCCTCCTAGTGGCCTAGAGTATCAATAAAGTGTTTAGCTTGACCTTCCTCAGTCTCCTTGACTCTTCCTTCGCGGTAACCCAGCCAGTTCCCGAAGGGGGAGATCCTGACATTGCCAAAAGTGTGTGGGAAAAGTGGTTGATGGACTTCCATCTCTTGAAGTATAAGAAAGGAATGGAGATCACCAGATACCATAGGATTGTAATGTCTTTAAAAAGAAAAAAACACAATTGTATTTAGTATTCTATGTGAAGGGCAGCGTGAGAGACAGAGAGGCAGACAAAGAGATAGATGGATCTCCCATGTGCTGGTTCACTCCCTAAATGCCCACAGCGTGAGACTGGGCCAGGCAAAACCCAGAAGTCAGGAACTCACTCTGATACTCTCACATACGTGGCAGGGACCCAATCATTTGAACCATCACCTGCTGCCTCCCAGGATGAACATTAGTAGGAAGTTGGATCATAAGTGGAGTAGCTGGGACTCCAACTCAAGCACTCTAATATGAGATGAGAGTGATGGCTATATCAAATGCCCATCCCTTATATCTTTAAAAACTCATAATTTTAAATGGTCAGTTTTGAAGACACTTAAAAAAAATAGGAAAACCTTTGTTTAGTCTATTTATGTGGTTATCATTTTTGATACATTTAACTAATTTATATAGCTACATTTCCATCTACAGTCATATTCCTTATCCATGAAAAACTTCCTGTAACCTGTAGCAAAGTTCTGAAAATGATAACCAGTTTCAGCTTTGTATCTGAAAACCTGTTTGTTTTACATCTTATTTTGAAAGATGCGTATACTGAGTTAAATTTCTAGGTTAATTTTTTTCTCATTAATTTATTTTGGGGGGCTTTTTATTTCATTTTATTTTTAAAATTTTATGTAAGTTATACAAGTCTCATGTATTTTTTTAAAAAATATTATTTATTTGAGAGTTAGCATTAATAACAGAGAGATAGAGAGACAGGGTTTACTCCCTAAATGGTCTCAGGGGCTAGAGCTGGGCCAATCAGAAGCCAGGAGCCAGGAGCTTCCTCCAGGTCTCCCATGCAAGTCCAGGGGCCCAAGCACTTGGGCCATCTTCTACTTCTCTTTCAGACCATAGCAGAGAGCTGGATCAGAAGAGGAGCAGCTTGGACTAGAACCGGTGCCCATATGGGATGCTGGTGCCGCAGGTGGAGGCTTAGCCCACTACACCACAATGCTGCCCCTTACATATTTCATATATACAGATTTAGGAACATATGATCCTCCCTCCAGCACACACTCCAACCCTTCTTCCTCCTCACTTTTCTATTCCCAATCTTAATTTTTACAAAGATCTACTTTCAGTTTATTTAATGGCCATAAGGTGAACCCTACACGATTTAATTTTTAAAATATTTATTCATTTATTTGAAAGGCAGAGTTACAGAGAGAGAGAGAGAGAGAGACATGGGGCCAGCACTGTGGCGTAGTGGGTAAAGCTGCCACCTCCAGTGCCCCACGTGGGTGTAGGACTTGGGCCATCTTCTATTGCTTTCCCAGGCTATAGCAGAGAGCTGTATCAGGAGTGCAACAGCCAGGACTCAAACTGGTGCCCACGTGGGATGGTGGCACTGCAGGTGCCCTACAGTGCTGGCCCCCTTATTTAATCTTATTTTAAAATACCTGTACCCCTGTTGAGGTATAGGGCACGTGACAAGAGAGTGTGTATATTCAGCTTTTCTCTTTACTTCACCAATACCACCAAGGCCAAAGTAAAGCATTGTCCCACACTGTCTTATTGCAGATTGGAGGTTTGGGTGTTCAGCTCTGCACTGCCCCACTGACACCAGGTAGGAGAACAAAATGACCAACTAACTCTGCTTTGTACTTTCCTGTTCACACTTGTCGTTGGTAAGTGGACTTGGACATTCAGCTCGCTACTGGGCTTCACTGGCACCAGGGATGGAGAGCAAGAGCACTGTTTACCACCCCTCACTTGCACCATCTTGTTGAGTGTAGTTGATGTGAGATAGGTAGCACCATTAACTTTCTATTGTCAGCGTACACTGACAAATGAATTCGAGTGCAGCTGTCTTCTGTAGGACATGAGGATGGAATATCAGCTGCCTGCTCACCCTTCTACTGTGGCTGAGGAACACATTTGTTTCCTGCTTCTGCCAAGTTAGGCATTGAGTAGCTTCCTTAAAAAATCCCACTGGCACCACCAAGTGGGGAAATTGGAGTGTGCAGATGCTTTCACAAGACTAGTGTGTGAGGTGTACCTGGCTCTGCTTGGTCTGACTGAAGCTGCAGAAGAGTGATGTTTCATGGTTTAGAAAAGATATTGTCAAAATATTTTCAGTTGTTAGGCTATACTTTTTCAGGATACGACCAGAGGGGGTAGGCTTTCCTTGGAGATTTTACTCTATTCTATTTTATTCTATCTGTGTCTGATGGTTTGTCTCAGTTAGGAGGTTCTGGATTGCCCAGTCTTAGACATATAGGAAATGAGGAAGTGAACTGACCTCAATGCTGTATTCTTCAAATCCCAATATCTCTAGTCAATCTGTCTTCTTTCAATCTTTCAAAGTTCTCTTTGCTTATTTGTTTTGTTATGCCCAAGGATTTTTTTTAAAAAATTATTTATTTGAAAGGCAGAGTTATAGACAGAGTGACATCTTCCATCTGCTGGTTTACTCCCCAAATGGCATCAATGACTGGGCTGGGCTGGACCAAAGCCAGGAGCCAGGAGCCAGGAGCCAGGAGCCAGGAGCTTCTTCCAGTTCTCCCACGTGGGTGTCAGGGGCCCAAGGACTTGGGCCATCTTCTACTGCTTTCCCAGGCATAGCAGGGAGCTGAATTGGAAATGGAGCAGTGGGAACTGGAACCAGTGCCCATATGGGATGCTGGTGCTGCAGGCTGTGGCTTTAACCCACTACATCACAGTGCCAGCCCTTGCCCAAAGTTTTATAGTATAAGAGAGGGAGATGATCAATATCACTAAATCTCTAAACACCTGTATGCAAAAAAGATATTAAACCATTGTTTGATTAAAATCAAACCACTTCTGGGGCTGGCACCATTGCTCAGTAGGTTAATCCTCCACCTGCAGCGCCAGCATCTCTTATGGGCGCCGGTTCTAGTCCCGGCTGCCTGTTTTCCAATCCAGCTCTCTGCTATGGCCTGGTAGGGCAGTGGAGGATGGCCCAAGTGCTTGGGCCCTTGCACCCGCATGGGAGACCAGGAAGAGGCACCTGGCTCCTGGCTTTGGATTGGCGCAGCTCTGGCCATTGTGGCCATCTGAGGAGTGAACCAACGGAAGGAAGACCTTTCTCTCTGTCTCTCCCTTTCACTGTAACTCTATTTCTCAAATAAATAAATAAAAATAATCTTAAAAAAAGAATTTTCTGTAGGTGAAATACACAGTATGTACCCTTCAAAAAGAATTAAACCACTTCTGTGAACACGAGAAATAATGATAATGGCTTGAACTAGCTAAGGTAGGCAGGAAAGGCACATTATTGATAATATTATACATTGCTATAATGGCTTTGTAGTAAATACCTTCAAAGTTTATGAATACCTTTCGTACCCATCATTATTACAGTGATTTTCTCTCAATAATAATTTTGTTATTATAAATGAAATCATATATTATTTTTGGTTCTATTGTACATTAAACTTTGAAAAACAGAGGTATGGGAAATATCTCTGTTATGAATTTTTAAAGAAAAAATTTGAATTATAAGAAAAAAATTAAGTTATGTTTGGCCATGAAAATAATTGATATTTATAGCTAATGATTGAGTTCTATGCATGTATTGAATGTATTGGATTTAAAATCAGCAGTTTTATGTTTTCAACCTTTTCCCCTTGTATTTCACTTTTTTTTTCAGTTGGGGCATACTTTTCATAAACTAACATATACAAATATTAATTGTGCATCTAAATATTTGAGTACTTGGGCATTTATGTTATACATTATATATTTATATATATAAAACCATCACATCATTCAAGATACAGATTGATTTTCCCATTAAAGGAAGCTTATTTGTGCCCCTTTCTAATTAGTGTCACGCCCTGGCAGGGCGTGCAAATTTTATGACATGTATCAAAAGAGATGAGTTTTTAAAAATGTATTTGAAAGGCAGAGTGACACAAAGACAGAAAGAGAGTGAGAAAGAGAGAGAAAGAGATCTTCATCAACTGGTTCACAAGAGGCCGGATTGGTCCAGGCCAAAGAAGAAGTATGGAACTCCACCTGGGTCTCCCATGTAGGTGGTAGGGGCCCAAGTAGCCATGGAATTGTTATTCATGCAGGCTGCAGAGACTTCTGCTGAAGAGAAGGCGATCCGAGGTAATGGCTGACTGAAAAGCTCCGTGTATTCGGAGACTTCTAGAAGATTCGGAATGAGGGTGAGACAAGAAGGGATTACAGCCTGGGAGCATTGTGAAAGGAGTGTAGTTTTGTGAGAGTGGTTTTTTTCTGCGAAAATTAATATCGATCTAGCGTCTCTCCTTGTAAAAGTACTCAGTGGGGGAGGTGGCGATCATATTACACCTGGGGTGGGGAGGGGAGTCTTCAGACAGTTGCCAATGCTAACTTTTGAATAGGACGATGTATATTTCAATAAAAAAGCAGCAGTGGCCGAGATAGTGAGGAAACCAAACTAGGGGCTTTCATCTTCCTTATTTTGACCATTAATGTGAGGATATGCTTTCATTTTTGAAAATTCAAAAGATGAAGAAATATATTCAGTATGCATACAGATATTGGAATGACAAACATTAAAATGAGAACACTATGACACTAGTTGTATGTGACATGTGCCCACACTTTTAAACTGAGAATGGAAACTTCTAGAAGCCAGAAAAGGCTACGTTTTGGGAATAAGAGATCCAGATTATCTGCAGTTCTAGTTCTGGTCACAAGATGGCTTTTAACAGGTTTCCAGCACTTTTCTCCAGGCAGCCATTTTTTATGTGTGGACAAAGCAATAAAAAATATTTTCTATGAGCAAACTTGAGATAGTATGTGGAGTGTGATTGAAGTTCTACTGAAGTAGTACATGTGGATAAAAGCAATAACAAAAACACCATACAAGGACTAATGAGGATTTATGCATAAAGATTTTTTTAACATTTATTTTATTTATTTTAAAGACAGAGTGACAGAAAGGGAGGGAGAGACAGAGCAAGAGAGAGAGACATCTTCCATCCTGCAGTTTACACGCCAAATGGCTACAACAGTTAGAACTGATCAGAATGAAGCCAGGAGCCAGGAGCTCCACCTGGGTCTTCCGTGTGAATGGCAGGTGTCCAAGTACCTGGGCCACCTTATGCTGCTTTCACAGGCGCATTAGCAGTGAGCTGCATCTGAAGTAGACCAGCTGGGAGTTGAACCAGGGCTCATATAGTATCTGGCATCACAGCAGAAGCTTAATTCTCTGTGCCACAATTCTGCCCACACAAGGTGTGTTTTTAAAAGTGTATCCACCGAATTTGGCCTACAGAAGACACAAGGGGGTACCCTGGCACTTTTAGCTGTGGCCTCTGGTACTTGTCATGTGCCCTTTGGGAGAAAAAGACCACAGTCCTCCTGTGTGCCCAGCGTCTGGGGTCTTTCCCCATTGCTTGCCATGCCTGCGGTCTCTATCTGAAACCCCTTGGTGCTAGGCTTCACATGCAGGCCACCTTCCCAGCCTTGTACAGCCCCCTGCCCTCCCTGCACCCCCAGGCCACAGGTTTGGGCAGGTGTCCCCTGCCAGAAGGTTCTGGAACTACTTGGAAACCCAGCCTCTTCCGGGGTGGTTGGAGCCCTGCTAGGGGGACCTGCCTCCAAGAGCTCAGAGACACAGGCCAGTCCACCCAACACCATCTGGCCCCAGTGGCCCTTCATTAGCTGCCTGGGCAGGAAGGTCTGTTTCCTTCCATTTGCATTTCTTTTCTTTTTTTATTTATTTTTTGACAGATAGAGTTAGACAGTGAGAGAGAGAGAGAGAAAGGTCTTCCTTTTGTTGGTTCACCCCCCAAATGGCCGCTATAGCCGGAACTACGCCAATCCGAAGCCAGGAGCCAGGTGCCTTTTCCTGATCTCCCATGTGGATGCAAGAGCCCAAGCACTTGGGTCATCCTCCACTGCCTTTCCGGGCCACAGCAGAGAGCTGGACTGGAAGAGGAGCAACCAGGACTAGAACCAGTGCCCATATGGGATGTTGGTGCCGCAGGTGGAGGATTAACCAAGTGAGCCATGGCACCTGACCCCTGTCTGCATTTCTATGAGAAACCAGCTGGGATAGAACTTCTGCTGGTCAGAGTCTCAGAGGGGACTTACCCTGCCCACAGCCTCAGGCAAAGTGCGTGGGCGAGACAGGATGGGGGGGCGGGGCATGCACCCATGGCTGACCCTTCATCCAGTGCAGGACCATCCTCACCCATCCCTCCTGGGCCCTTCCCTTCCTCTCATCCCTGTGATGTAGGAAAGCTTAGATAATTTAACACCTCCTTCACTCTGTGTTGCTTTGTTCATCTACCTGTCAATCAGGGGACCCCGCCCCAGGAAGTCCCTCCTATTAACGGGGACTTGGGGTAGTACCACATAAACACTTCCATTTTTCTAAGCGCATAAAAAGCTAGGAAGATGGGAAGCTCCAGCCCTCCTCCATGAGGACTGAGGACGGGCACAGAGCAGGTTAGGATAATTCCCTTTCATTGGCTCACTCTCCCTTAATAAAGCCCTAATGGGCACGTGCATTTTTCTCACTTTGTAAATAAAGTTTACCACATTGCATGCTATGTTTGGACCTGCAATGAGAATTACTCCCTAAGTAAAAGGCAAGAACCTGGAAAATTAGTTTAAGCCTAACCCAGCTCATAACACCTGGCCAGCCACTGTTAACTTCCTGTGAATCTTCCTTTTGCTCTGGGATCCCCTACCTAGAACGCCACCCCACCCCAAATGTCTTCGTGATCCCCAGGCCGCATTCAGCCCAGTGCGTGTATGGGCCCCAGCCTTCTCTGTGCACCCCAGGGCTTGGATTATCAGCTCCTGGGCAGTACCAGGGTGCGGGCCCCAGCACGCGGGACCCTGCTCCCCAGCAGGCAGGCCCAGGACCTGCCCGGCTTCCGGGATGCACTCTGCGCTCTGTCTCACATTCAGCAGGGAGCCGGCCTTGTCCTTTTCTCCCTGCAGAAGCTTCTGCCTTGTTGGAGGCCCAAGGCCCGCATACTGTGAGCTAGTCCTCAAGACTAAGGCATCTGTCTCCTGGCTGGTCTCGGGCCAGGGCCTGCCCAGGCTGCCCTGGTGGGGTGCAGGATGTGGGGGAGGCATCAGGGCTGCCCGGGCTGCCCTGGTGGGGTGCAGGATGTGGGGAGTGAGGGGACACAAGGCACAGTGGTGAGCATGGTGTGGAGGGAGCCTCTCCTGGCTCTTGGTGGTGGCTCGGGTACCAAGGGCCAGAGCATGACTCGCCTTCGGAAGCACCTATGTGGGGGCCATGCACGTTGTCCCCTTCTGTATGGCACCCTTGTCCTGGCAGTCCCCGTGGAGAGGCCTTCAACAATGTGGGCAGGGTTGCTTGTGCCCTGGGCTCAGAGCTCGCCCACCCACCCCTGCCTGCCTGCCTGCCTGCCTGCCTGCCTGCCTGCCTAAGGGGGCTTCTGCTCAAGTCAGGCTCACACCTCCCTGTTTCTGAGTGTGTGGGAGGGAGGCAAGCTGCGTTTGTCCTAGGGAGAAAGTGGGCTACAGATGGTCTGGGGTGCAGAGTGGGGCCCATCAACCACGATGGGGCCACTGTCCAGTACTCGGTCCCCCCCCCCACCAGCCTGAAACTGGCAAAGCGGGGAATGCCTAGGGTGGGGTAGTGCAGTGGTACATCTGCTCAGTCACGCACATGCCTCAGGGGAGGGCCGGGGTTGCAGCCCCAGGCACACCTGAAATCCAGCTTCCTGCTGACGCACAGCCTGGGAGGCACCGGTGCTGGATCACGAGCTGGGGTCTCTGCCACACACGTGGGACACCTGGACCCCTTTCCTGGCCTGGCGTCAGTCTGGCCCAAACCCCAGCTGTTGCAGGCATGTGAGGGGTGAACTGGTGGGACTCTGTGTGTCTCTGCCTTTCCGATAGATCGCTTTCAAAAATCCCAATAAACACATTTTAAAAATAAGTAAATAAATAAATTTTTAAAGAGGAGACACAGGTAATTGTCCAGGTAATTGTTTCTCTGAGAGCAGTGATTTCAGCATGAACTACATCTGGTAGCTGGGCCCCAGAGAGCTTTTCCTAGCCTGGGGACAAGAGGGACCAGAAACCTGGGCCCTGGCTCAGCTCCTTCCGTGTGTCCAAACCACACACCTGCTCCAGTTTGGGTAGGGGAAGTTTGTGACATTTCCCTGTGGTGTGGTTTGATCGCTGTCTTCCTTCGGGGCAGCCCGGCTTATCAGCAGAGACGCGACACCTGTGACACCTGTGTGCAGTGGGCCCTGCAGGGCTGAGCAAGCGGGGGCTGTGCTGAGGCGTGCTGCAGTGAGAGGCCAGCAGGCTCGCGGCAGCCCCCGGGATCCACCTGGCAGAGGGTATGGCTCTTCCTTTCTTGAACCAGGGCATGCTGAAGCCGCGTGGAGAACTGCCTTGTGATGGATGGTGCTCCCTGCCCTGAGTCATGGCGTTGTAAAAGACACCGCTTCACCTAGAAAAGTCGTGTGGGTTGAGCATGTCGGGTGTGGTTCACGTACTCCCTGCCCTGCACCTGTCCCATGTGACCACTGAGCTCAGCTTCTGGTTTCAGAAAGAGTCTCCTGCATGAAGCCTTTGTGAAGAACCCGTGCAGGAGGCTCCTCAGGGGTCTGCCCCAGGTTGCAGCCCGTGGCCCGAGTTTGCTGTCTTTGGCACCTGTGCTGGGATGCTGTCACCATGTTCCACAAGACATGACAATGGCCTCTCCTGAAGCTCCGAAGACATTGCTTACGTAGACCTCAGCACAGCTTTATTTTTTTAAGAATTGTTTTATTTATATGAAAGAGTTACAGAGAGAGAGAAGGAGAGACAGAGAGAGGGTCTTCCATCTGCTGGTTCGCTCCCCAGATGGCCACAACAGCCGGAGCTGTGCTGATCCGAAGCCAGTAGCCAGGAGCCTCTTCCAGGTCTCCTACCTGGGTGCAGGGTCCCACGGACTTGGGCCATCTTCTACTGCTCTCCCAGGCCAAAGCAGAGAGCTGGATCAGAAGTGCAGCCGGGACTAGAACTGGCACCCATATGGGATGCTGGCGCTTCAGGCCAGGGCTTTAACTTGATGCGCCAAAGCACTGGCACCGGCACAGCTTCTTGAAGGATGCTCTGCGGTGGTTTAACACGGTCGATGCTTGCCCTGAAACCACCCCAAATCTCTTACCCCATGGTCGTGCTGAGGTTCTGCTGCTGCTCTCCACTGTCTGTGAACTTGACGTCACCTATAATACCTGCGAGAGGGAAGCTAACAGCCTAGGAATCAGTAAAGACTGGAGCAGCACTATGGCGCAACAGGTTAAGCTGTACTGGCCAGACTCGCATCCCATATCGGGGCGCTGGTTAGGAGCCCTAGCTGTCCTGCTTCCAATGTGTCGTTCTGCTCATGGCAGAATTGGTCCAAATGCTGGGGCCCCTGCCTTCCACGTGAGAGACCAGAATGGAATTTTGGGATCCTTTCTTGGTCCTGGCCCTGCCCTGGCTGTTGCAGGGGAATGAACTAGCAGGTGGAAGATCAATCTCTTTCTCTCAATCCCTCCCTCCTTCCCTTCCCAATCTGGCCCTCTCTCCTCTGTCTCCCCTCCCCATTCAAATAAATAAAAAAATCTTTGAAAAAGAATGGAAAAAAAATCAGGCTCTTGGGGCAGGTGTTCTGACACTGTGGGATAATCTGCAGCCTACAGTGCAGGCATCCTGTTACAGGAGTCCAGTCCCAGTGGCAGCTGGGCCATGTCCAGCACAGCTCCCTGCTAATGTGCCTGGGAAGGCAGCTGATGGCCCAAGTGCTTGGGCCCCTGCCAAACACAAGAGACCCTGATGCAGTTCCAGGCTCCTGGCTTCCCTCTGGTCTAGCACTGGGTGTTGCAGGCATTTGGGGAGTGACCCAGCAGATGGACTCACTCCCTCTCTCTCTCCCATCTCCCTCTTCCTCTCCCTATCGCTCTCCTTGCTCTTCAACCTCTTCCTCCTCCTCCTCCCCCTCCTCCTCCCTCTCCCTTCTCCTTGCCATCTGGCTCCTCCTGGGCCTCTCCCTCCCCCTCTGGCACTGCCTCCTGTCTTTGTTCTCCCTCCCCCTCCCCCTCCTCCATCTCCTGTCCTCTCCCTCTTTGTTCCCTGTGTCCCTCCTCTCTTCCTCTCCCCCTCTGTCTCTCCCTCCCTGCCCTCTGCCCCTCCCTGCTCTCTGTATGTGTTCCTCCTCTCTCCTTTCCTCTTCTTCTCCCTCCTTTCTGCCCTCTGACTCCTCCCCCTCTCCCTCCCCTCTATCTCCTTCCCTTGTCTCAGTCCTTCTTACCCTTTCCCTCCTCCCCCTCTCCCTCTGCTGCCTCCTCTCCATCACCCTCAGGACCCCCTCCTCCTCTGTGTCTCTTGCTCCTCACCCACTCTGTCCTCCTCACCCTCTCCCACCTCCCTCTCCCTTCCTCCACTATCTCTGTCCTCCTCCTCCTCCTCCTCCTCCTTTTTCTGTTTCCTTTTCCCGTCTCCTCTCCTTGATCTCTCTTCTGTCTCCTTTCTTCCCTCTCCTCTCCCTCTCTCCTCCTCACCTTCTCCCTCCTCCTGGCCATAGCCCTCCTCTCCTTCCTCACCCCCACCTCTCCTTCTCCCTCCTCTCTTCCTCCTATCCCTCTCCTTTCTCCCTCCTGCTCTTCACACTCTCCCCACTCCTCTCTCTTTCTTTCCCCCCTCTCCTTCTTCTCTCTCTGCTCTTCCTCTCCCTCTTCTCCCTCTCCCTCCTTTCTCTGTGCCTCTATCCTCTCCCTTCCTCCTCCTCCTCCTCTCCATCTCTCTCTTCCTCTCCCTCCCTCCTGTAATCTATCTCCTCCTCCCCCTCTCCTTCTCTCTCCCTCCCCCTACTCTCCTGCTCTGTATCCCTCTCCCTATCCCTCACTCACATCTGTCCCTCTCCCTCCTCTCCCTCTGTTTCCTTTTCTTCCACACCCTCTCCCTCTCCATTATCTCACTCTCCTTCCTCTTACCACTCCTCTTCCTCTGCCTGGTTCTTGCCCTACTCCTCTCCCACTCCCTCCTCCTCTGGCTTCCTTCCTGCCCCTCCCTCTCCTCTCTCTCCCTCCTCTCCCTCTGTCTCTGCTCACTTCTCTTCCTTTTTATCTCTCCCTTCAGCCTTCAGTCTGTCTTTTTTTTAAAATTTGTTTTCCCTTCAAAGAAATCTTATATTTGAGGAATACAGACTTAATGCATTTCATCAGTACAGCTGTCCAAATATAGTGATTCTTCCCACCATAACCGCCCTACAACCAACTCTTCCACCCCTCCTTTTCCTCCCTCTCCCATTCCCAGACCCATTCTCCATTAAGATCTATGTTGTATTAACTTTATGCACAGAAGAGCAACTCTCTACTAAGTAAAAGTTAAACAATTTGTATGGTAAAAAAAAAAAAACAAAAAACAAACAACAAATCAAAACAAAATAAACTGTTTCTCAACAGTGTAGGCAAGGACTGTTCAAAGTCATTGTATCTTTAAGTTAATTTCACTTTTTTTTAGAAACTTAATTTTAACTTTAACAAAGCATTAAAGAATGTTGTATCTTTTTGGAGCATTTACACATAATTATAATGCAGCTCTTTGAAGACAGAGGTCCTGCATGGGAATTATGTGCACAGTTACTCTTGTTGTTAATTTAACAATTAACACTCTTACGTATGACGTCAGTGATCACCCAAGGCTCTTGACATGAACTGACAAAGCTATGGAAGCCTTTTGAATCCACAAACTCGATCAGTATTTAGACAGGGCCATAAGCAAAGTAGAAGTTCTCTCCTCCCTTCAGAAAGGTACCTCCTTCTTTGATGACCACTTCTTTCCACTGGGGTCTCACCTACAGAGAACCTTCGTGTGTGATGGTTTTACCACAGTGTCTTGGATTTCCATGCTTGAATTGCTTCGTGTGCTTTTTAGCCAGACCAGAATTCCTTAAGGGCTGGTCTGAGGTCAGGGTTTTATTTAAAGCAATTGTCATTCTATGAATATGCTGTGGGGAATGCTTCCCATGTTGGAGCATTTACTCCTTTTTAATTCTATCTATTATTACCAGACTCTTAATACTATCCATAGGATCACTTTAACACTTAAGATGATATTTTTACCACCCAGCTTAAGGGGCATTGGCGTCTCATGGCAATTTTTTAAACTATACCCTTAGAGGTAAGTCCGTAGGAATGTATGCAGAAATATACAGCTTTACAGTTACAAACCTCATACACCCCATAACTAGAACTTTAGGAATAAGGTGACTCTTCCCACCATGCCCACCCTCCCACGCATACTCCCAGCCCCTCTTCCTACTCCCTCGTTTATTCCCACTCTTATTTTTTACTGAGATCTTATTTTAATTGAATTTATACATGCATGTTTAACTATATTAATTAAAGAGTTCAACATATAGTATATAAAAAAACTGTTCCTGAACAGTCAAGAAAAGTGCTGTTCAAGTCATTTCTTCTCAAAGTGTCAATTTCACTTCTACAGATTGCCTTTGAGGTGCTCTGTTACTTATCAAAGGTCAGGGAGAACATGTGGCATTTGTCCCTTTGAGGCTGGCTTATTTCACTCAATATGATATTTTCCAGATTCATCCATTTTGTTGCAAATAACTGGATTTCATTTTTTTACCTCTGTGTATTATTCCATAGTGCGCATATCCCATAATTTCTTTATCAAGTCTTCAGTTGATGAGCATTTGTTTTAATTCCATGCCTTTGCTATTGTGAATTGAGCTGCAATAAACATAGGGGTGCAGATAACTCTTTCATATACTGATTTCATTTCTCTTGGGTAAATTCCTAGGAGTGGGATGGCTGGGTCACAGGGTAGGTCTATATTCGGATTTCTGATGTATCTTCATACTGTCTTCCATAGTGGCTTTACCAGTTTGCATTCCCACCAACAGTGGATTAGTTTACCTTTTCCCCCACATCCTCACCAGCATCTATTGTTAGTTGATTTCTGTATGTAAGCCATTCCAACTGGGGTGAGATGAATCCTCATTGTGGTTTTGATTTACATTTCCCTGATGGCTAGTGATCCTGAACATTTTCTCGTGTGCCTATTGGCCATTTGGCTTTCCTCTTTTGAAAAATGTCTGTTTAAGTCCTTGGCCCTTCTCTTAACTGGGTTGTTTGTTTTGTTGTTGTTGAGTTTCTTTATCTCTTTGCAGATTCTAGTTATTAATCCTTTATCAGTTGCATAATTTTCAAATATTTTCTCTCATTCTCTTGGTTGCCTCTTCATTTTCCTGAGTGTTTCTTTTGCAGTACAGATGCTTCTCAATTTGATGTAATCCCATTTGTGAATTTTGCTTTGATTGCTTGTGCCTCTTGGGTCTTTTCCAAGAAGTATTTGCCTATGCCAATGCCTTGTAGGGTTTCCTGAATGTTCTCTAGTAATATGATGGTGTCAGGTTGTAGACTTAGGTCTTTAATCCATTTTGAGTGGATTTTTGTGTAAGGTGTAAGGTAGAGGTCTTGCTTCATACTTCTGCATGTGGAAATCCTGTTTTCTCAGCACCATTTGTTGAAGAGACTATCCTTGCTCTAGGGATTGAATTTAGCTCCCTTGTCAAATATAAGTTGGTTGTAGATGCTTAGGTTAATTTCTGGTGTTTCTATTCAGTTCCATTGGTCTATCCATCTGTTTTTGTACCAGTACCACGCTGTTTTGATTATAACTGCCCTGTAGTATGTCTTGAAATCTGGTATAGTGATGCCTCCAGCTTTGTTTTTGTTGTATAAGATTGCTTTACCTATTCGGGGTCTCCTGTGTTTCCATATGAATTTCAAAATCATTTTTTCTATATCTGAGAAGACTGTCCTTGGTGTCTTGATTGGTATTTCATTGAATCTATAAATTGCTTTTGGAAGTATGGACATTTTGATGATATTGATTCTTCCAATCCATGAACATGGAAGATATTTCCATTTTTTGTATCTTCTTCCATTTCTTTCTTTAATGTTTTGTAATTCTTATGGAAGAGATCTTTGACATCTATGGCTAAATTTATTCCAAGGTATTTGATTTTTTGTAGCTATTGTGAATGGGATTGATCTTAGAAGGTTTTTCTCAGCCATGGCATTGTCTGTATATACAGTGGCTGTTGATTTTTGTGTATTGATTTTATATCCTGTGACTTTAGCAAATTCTTCTATGATTTCTAGTAGTCTCTTAGTGGAGTCTTTTGGATCCCCTATTTATAGAATCATGTCATATGCAAATAGGGATAGTTTGACTTCCTCTTTTTCAATTTGTATCCTTTTGATTTCTTTTTCTTATCTAATGGCTCTAGCTAAAACTTCCAGGACTATATTGAATAGCAATGGTGACAGTGAGCAACCTTGTTTAGTTCTGGATCTCAGTGGGAATGCTTCCAACTTTTCCCCATTAAGTAGGACTCTGGCCCTGGGTTTGTCATAAATAGCCTTGGTTGTGCTGAGGAATGTTCCTTCTATATCCAATTTGCTTAGAGTTTTCATCATGAAATGGTATTTTATTTTGTCAAATTCTTTCTCTGCATCTATTGAGATAATCATATGGTTTTCATTCTTCAGTTTCTTAATGTGATGTATCACATTGATTGATTTGCCAATGTTGAACCATCCCTGCATACCAAGGATAAATCCCACTTCGTCTGGGTAAATGATCTTTCTGATGTGTTGTTGGATTCAATTGGCTAGAATTTTTTTTGAGGACTTTTGCACCTATGTTCATCATGGAAATTGGTCTGTAGTTCTCTTTCTCAGTTGCACCTTTTTCAGGTTTAGGAATTAAGGTGATGCTGGCTTCATAGAAAGAATTTTAGAGGATTCCCTCTTTTTCAATTTTTCTGAATAGTTTGAGAAGAATTGGAGTTAGTTCTTTAAATGTCCGGTGGAGTGTCTGCAAATAATGAAGGATAGAATTAAAAGGGAGAGAATGATCCTGCGGGGGAATTGGGACACACAGCAGACTCATAGAATGGCAAACGCCCTAAACAGCACTCCGGCCTCAGAATCAACCCTTGGGGCATTCGGATCTGGCTAAAAGGTCCATGAGAGTCTCACAGGCATGGAAAGCCAAGACACGGTGGCAAAAACAACCTGAATGAAAGATCTCGGTGAACAAGACCCCAGCAGAAAAAACGGGCCATCAAAGAAGGAGGCACCTTTCTCTGAAGGGAGGAAGAAACCTGCACTGTGATATGGCCTTAACTAAACAAGTTCAGAGTTGGTGAACTCAAGGGGCTTCCATAGCCTCGACAGCTCATGGCAAGAGCCTCGGGTGATTACTGAAGTCATAAACAAGAGTGTCAATTGTTAAATCAACAACGGGAGTCACTGTGCACATGCTCCCCACGTAGGATCTCTGTCCTTAATGTGTTTTACTATGAGAGTTAACACTACTAGCTGAACAGTTCTCTATATCTTGTGCAGGTGTGTGGGTGCAGTCTGTTGAAATCTTTCTGTATATAAAGATAATTGAAAATGAAACCTGATGAAGAGTGGGATGGGAGAGGGAGTGGGAGATGGGAGGGCTGCAGGAGGGAGGGAGGTTGGGGGGGGGAAGCCACAATAATGCAAAAGTTGCACTTCGTAAATTTACATTTATTAAATAAAAAAAGAAGATATTGGGCAAAGCAAAAAAAAGTAAATATCTGGTGGAATTCAGCAGTGAATCCATCCAGTCCTGGGCTTTTATTTTTGGGAGGCTCTTTATTACTGATTCAATTTGTGTCTTGGTTATGGGTCTGTTTAGGTTTTCTCTATCTTCATGGCTCAATTTAGGTAGGTTGTATGTGTCTAGGAATCTATCCATTTCTGATATATTTACCTGTTTGCTGGCATACAACTCTTTGTAGTAATTTCTGATGACTCTTTTTATTTCTGTGGTGTCTGTTGTTACATTCCCTTTTTCATCTCTGATTTTATTTATTTGGGTCTTCTATCTCCTTTTTTTGGTTAGTTGGGCCAATGGTGTGTCACTTTTGTTTATTTTTTCAAAAAACCATCTCTTTGTTTTGCTGATCTTTTGTATTTATTTTTGGTTTCAGTTTTGTTGATTTCTTCTATTTCTTTTCTCCTACCAGTTTTGGATTTGGTTTTACTGTTGTTTTTCTAGATTTTTGAGATGCATTGATAGTTTATTTATTTGGTGCTTTTCCAATTTCTTGATGTAGGCACCAATTGCTATAAACTTTCCTCTTAACACTGTTTTTGCTATATCCCATAAGTTTTGATACAATGTCTTGTTTCCAGAAAGTTTATGGTTTTCCTTTTGATTTCTTCAATGACTCACTGTTCATTCAGGAACATATTGTTCAGTCTCCATGTGTTTGCATATGTCCTAGAGATTCCTGAGTTGCTGATTTCCAGCTTCATTCCACTGTGGTCTGAGAAAATGCATGGTATGATTTCAGTTTTTTTAATTGCTGACACTTACTTTATGGCCTAATATGTGGTGAATCTTAGAAAAATTTCCATTTACTGCTGAGAAGAATGTATATTCTGCAACTGTATGATGGAG